>NW_026575051.1:64215000-64575000 GCF_905146905.1 Nyctereutes procyonoides
AAGAAGTCTATCCTCTGCTGTCACAACAAAGGAGAAGATTGCCCTGGGACCTGGCTTTGTTACCCCACCCCCACACTGCTCAGGAATGAGATTGCCAACATGGATGAGGAAGTGTCTCTGACACTTAAGGAAAAACAGAGACTTAATTCATGGTATCAAGGTTCAGGACAACTGGATGGCCATCTGGAAACAAACGGACACAGAATAAATTCCCTGTAACTAAAAACATTGAAGGGCAGTAGAATATGCCACCCTAAACTGTAGGAGTTTAGGACATGCCACCCCAAATACACAGTTTTGTTAAAATATGATACTTTGTTATTTGATTATTTTGAGCTGTAGACACTTGAAAAACAGCAAATTCAGAGAGAGGCTTTCCCTGAACTCCCCTTTTCTGTCTAAAGACAGATCTTCCAAAAAGAACTCAACTGTCATATATCCACTCCCAGGACTTTGATCAACCTGGAAGATTGACTCTTATCTAAAGAAAAGGAGAACAGACATCAACATTGCACTCAGACAAACTTTGTCACAAACTGTCATACCTCCAATATGTCTATCTAAAGACCCATTCATCTTTCCTAAGACTCATTTACTCTCCCCTGAGAGGCCCACAGTCCCCATACCGTTTCCCTAGTAAGATGGTATTTAATTCTGAATTCTAAGCCACTTCAGAGGGTTGTTCACTTTTCTCTGGGTGCTTCCCATGTATACATGGCATATACATGTTAACAAACTTCTGTTTTTCTTTTGTTAATCTCTTTTTTATTACAGGAGTCTCAGCCAAGAATTCAGAAGAATAGAGGAAACATTGTTTCTCCATCTCTATAATAGCCCTATAAATATGAATTTATAAAAATGTTAGGATAGAATATGAAAGAATTATTATAACTTCAAATAGATTTGTTCTAACTATTGCACAAAATCCAAAACCCTGAAAAGACTGATATATTTGACAATATGAAAATTAAAATTTAGGGACTCCTGGGTGGCTCAGTGGTTGAGCCAGGGAGCCTTTGACTCAGGTCATGATCCCAGGATCTGGGATCGAGTCCCGCATCAGGCTCCCTGCATGGAGCCTGCTTCTCCCTCTGCCTGTGTCTCTGCCTCTCTCTCTCTCTCTCTCTCCCTGTGTCTTTAATGAATAAATAAATAAAATCTAAAAAAAAATATAATTTATGGGGCACCTGGGTGGCTCAGTTGGTTAAGCATCTGCCTTCTGTTCAGGTCATGATCTCAGTCCTGGGATGGAGCCCCGCATCCAGCTCCTTAGGGGGGAGCCTGCTTCTCCCTCTCCCTGCCATTCCCCCTGCTTGTGCTGTCAAATAAATAAGTAAAATCTTTAAAAAAAGAAAGAAAGAAAGAAAGAAAGAAAGAAAGAAGAAAAGAAAAGAAAACTAAAATTTGTTTAAAACATGCATTACTCTCCAAAATAAATAAGTAAAGTCAGAAGATAAATGACAAAGGGAAAGATTAGGAAAAATACTCAGTACTTGTGTCACCTTAAAATCATATAGCAGATACCGTGGACAAATCAGTAAGAAATACCCATAGCCCAACAGAAAAAGTTGCAAATGTCTAAACAGAGAGTTTGTTGAAGGAAAATAAAGAGTAGCTCTTAATTTTTTTAAAATGCCCATTCTAAAGGAACTGAAAACTGAAATTACACTAATATACTATTTTTCACCTCTCAGACCAGCAAAAACTTAATCTCATTTATTGTTGTTGGGATTATAAAGTGGTTCAATTTCTATGATGATAAATTTATCAGTATCTATCCAAATTAAAAATATATATACCCTTTGACCCTGGGAATTTATCTTTCAGATATGCTCACACATAGGAAATAACACAGCATACAAGAATTTTGTATGAGGCATTGTCTGTAATAGCCAAAGCTTGGAAGTCACCTAAATGTTTATCAAAAAGAAGCTGATTAATTAGCTACAGTAAATCCATACATTTAGCTGTAAAAAAGAATGAAGTTCTTAATGAATCAAGATGGAAAAATCATATAGAAAAATACAAATGCATATACCATACCTGTGTAAAGCAGGCTGTTATGTATGTAAAAAAAGTCAAAGTCACGGGAAATAAAGCATGTTTATATGATTTACTTATGCATAGAAAATATCTGGAAGGAAGAGGCACCTGGCTGACTTAGTCAGTTAAGCACCTGACTCTTGATTCAGCTCAGGTCATGATCTTAGGATTGTGAAATTGAGCCCTGAGTCGGGCTCAGCACTGGGCATAGAACCTGCTTAAGAGTCTCTCTCTCTCTCCCTCTGTCCCTCTCCCCTCCTCCCTCTCTCTAAAAAATATATATAATATATGGAAGGTTAAACAAGAAAGAAATAATACTGGTTATTTATTGAGGAGGATGGGAACTGAATGAAGAGGGATAAGGTAGGAGAAAGTCTTTTGTTTTATAGCTTTTTGTAGTTTTTGGTGTTTGAAACCTGTGAATCTGTTACCTATTCAAAAAACTAAATTAAAAACAAAATCTGCTGGGTTGAGGTGGGAGAGAGAGATGATCTGGATTATACACATAGTGTGGTTTCCTGGCAACCAAACTGCACCAAATCCTCCATCCCCTCCTTCTAGAGCCTTTTATGATGATGCCAGCACTAGGAGGTAGTTTCATTACTATGAAAAATGGGAGGCACCCACTGTACATCCCCGACTGTCCTTTTGGTGCTCTTGGGTAGAAGACGAACTTCCACAGGGGTTAATTTTCCCCTAATGGGAAAGAGAATTATAAGTGTCACATTAGGAGATGGAAACACTGAACAGAAATTCAAAAGAGACTTCCAAATGCCATGTTAAGAGGAGGTGGGGTTGCCTGACCTCACATCTATCCAATTCTGCTTCTGACATTGTTGTCAAATGAAACTATACATACACCACGGTGTTTGTATGTGTGAAAACGTTCCTCTGCTAAAAGTAAATATTTTACGAACCTGTTTCATCATTTCCTTATAAAGATACACCAATAGGCAAAAAAGAAAGGAAGTACCTGGCCTCTTTTCACCCCAGAAAAAGCACGGCCATTGAGCTTTTGTCACATCTCAACTTCTTAATTCTTAAAACATTCCCCGAGTGTTCACTCTAACCAAATTTCATTTGAACACAAAATATGAGACCAGGGCACTCATGGACACCTTGCCCTGGGCACTGCACCCTCCCCAGGAGGCTCCAGTCCCTCTAGCTACATCTTAGGGAAGTAAATAGAGACCAGATGCTGCTAGTTTGAGGTACACATGCTCCTTCTTAGTGATTCAGTACTCAACAAATATTTAATCAGGGACTGTAAGGAGGGTACCTTAATATAGTGAGAATCTTACCCACAGGATTTCTCTGAGGCAACCCCTCTATTTTGGTCTCAGTTTGGGTCATCATTGAAAAGCAAGGGATGGGTACTTGTTGGCAAGGAAAAGTAATGGGGTGTCTTTAAAAAAATAAAACATAGCATGAGGAAAGAAGAGCAAAGTCAGAATTCCTCTGGGGAATTCACTTCTACTGACAATATATTCTATTTATTTAAAGTGCCATGCAGTACAAAGATTATCTAAAAATTGACCAGATAAGGGTGCCTGAGTGGCTCAGTTGTTTGGGTGTCCAACTGTTGATTTTGGCTCAGGTCATGATCTCAGGCTCCTGAGATGGAGCCCTGGATCTGCTCCAAGCTCAGGGCAGGGTCTACTTGTCCTTCTCCCTCCTCCTCTGATCCTCCTCCAACTCTCTCTCTCTCTTTGTCTCTCTGTCTCTATCTCTCTTTCTCTCTTAAATAAATAAATCCTTTAAGAAAGGAAAGAAAAACTGACAGGAAAGATTTAATGTTCCAGAGATGGGGTACTCAAGGGCAAACATAAGATTCTATGAAGAAGAATTGTCAGAGAAAGACTATCTGCTTGCTTTGGGTGAAGTCACTGGTCATACATCCATGGAAATCTGGGATAAAACTTCTTTAAAGCTACTTTTGAAGCATGATTTGAGTAGGAGTCATATCCAGATACAGATTGATTTGAGGAAGGGGAGCCAGGAAGAAGAGTCTACCTCCTAGTCTCCTAGGAGAAGGGGGCCAGAAAGAGCCACTCCACCCACAGAACTGAATTCTTGGTAGAAGCTGTCCTTTATATAAATGTGCACCATGGCCCCCGGGCTTACCTGCCCTAGAAATGCAGGTATCATTTTCCCCACCTGATGTTCCAACCTATACACACCTCTCCAGGATCTAGTTCTGCTACATCACTGATAGCAGAGATTCCAGAGGTCATCACAACAAAACTACAATCATTTTGCACCTAAAGTATAGGACCTTCACCCTGGGGAGGAAAAGAGGTGACAGGGAGAGGTATAGGATGCTAGAAGATGCCCAGTGGGGTTCATTCCTGTGTGGGCAGCCCAAGTCCTTATGCCTTGATCAAAGTGGATTACTATGAAAAATGGGAGGCACCCACTGTACATCCCCGACTGTCCTTTTGGGGCTCTAGGGTAGAAGACGAGCTTCCACCGGGGTTAATTTTCCCCTATGGGAAAGAGAATTTTAAGTGTCAATTAGGAGATGAAAACACTGAACAGAAATTCAAAAGAGACTTCCAAATACCATGTTTAAAAGAAGTCAAGAAAGGATAGTCAGGGCCAGGCACTAGTAAGACCTTGGAAACTTTCCAGAACCTTAATAGTTTCCTCACATTTGCTTCTTTTCTTATCTTTCTATTATCCTTCCCATTAGCACAACTTTTAAAACTTTTAAAGCAAAAACTGTCTGTGTGTTTGCTTTAAAAGCAACAGTTGGTCACAGGGTGAAGCAACCCAATGAAGGAAATTAAAGGAGCAGGATATATAGAGCAGTTTGGGAGAGGGCAGGAGGCTAGCTGAAAAGAACAGGGGAGCAGCAGCTTGGGCTGTTAGATGTCCCAGAACCCCTAATAATAAAGGACTGGTTTCTCAAAAGCTTTTATTTTTGTGTCATTGTGTATTTTTTGTTTCTAACCTACCTTGTTCCATAAAATATTTAAGTAACTAATAGGATATAAGAAACATGCAATAAAAGATAAAGGGAAGAGCAAGAAAATGTACATTTTTAAAAGAAGTCATGAAAATCAGAACATATCCACATAAGGTCCTACTCAGTTACTTAAGGGCAGGTTCAAATCCATCTCTGAGTTTCCAGGCTCCTGTAGAGGAAAGGAATACCAGATGAGCTACCTGATTCTCATTGTCCATGAGAAGAGAAACAAACAAGCAGTTGTTGAGGTCAAGTTCTTGTGGTTCTTATCCGTGAAAGATCTTTCTCCTACGGTGCTTCATAGAGTGGTGCAAGAGTGATATGGCAAGCATCACCTCTACATTATCATCTAGAGGAAAACTCACAGAATGTTCCTTACAGATGCTAAGAGAAATGACTCCAAAGCAAAGCCCACAGAGAGCATGTCAGCAAGAACTCTCTCCTCCCCACCTAACCAGAAAGCGGCAGAACTAGATTTGGAACTTGGGTTATGGGAGGTCAACTCCTGTTTGCTTTTCACCCCCTTTCACCTACCAATTTCCTACTCCTCCTTCAGTCTCAAACTTTACTTCTTGAAAAAGACTTTCTCTGACCCTGAGCTAGGCTAGGCTCCTGGATTTTCCTTGTTTTCCACACATCACATTAATCTTTGTTGTCACTTGTTTGATGTAGGTCTTTACCAACAGACTAAAAGCTCATGGGAGGAGGGACCATATGATCATCTCAATAGATGCTGAAAAACATTAGACAAAATTCAACAGCCATTTGTGATAAAATCTCTCAGCAAACTAGAACTAAAAGTAAACTTTCTCAACCTGACAAAAGGCATCTAAGAAAAACCTACAGCTAACATCACACTTAATGGTGAAAGACTAATTATGCTTTGCTACAAAGATCAGAAACAAAGTGAGAATGTCCATTCTCATCACTTATATTCAACATTGCATTGGAGGTCCTAGCCAGTGGAATAATGCAAGAAAAAAGAAATAAAAGGTAGCCAGATTGAAAAGGAAAAAATAACGCTGCCTTTATATGCAGATGACATCATGATCTATGTAGAAAATCCTAAGAGTTTGATTTTCCCATACCTATTAGTAAACATAGCAAAAATGGAAGACTCAAGATTAATATATAAAAACTAACTGTATTTCTATATAATAGTAATAAACAACTGAAAATGAAATTAAAAAGCCATAAAGTAAAATAGCATCAAAAGTGTGAAATACTTATGGGTACACTTAACAAAAATACAGGAAACAGGTAAACGGAAACTTCAAAACATTTCTGTGAGAAATTAAGGATGACCCAAATAAATAGACATTCCATATCAGGGATTAGAAGAGTCAATATTGGTAAGATTTTAATTCTCCCCAAATCAATCTATAGAATTCAAAGCAATGCCAGGTAAAATTCCAGAAGACTTTTTTGTAGAAACTGTTAAACTAATTTGAAAACTCATATGGAAATGCAAAAAAAACAAGAATAACTAGTTTCAAAAATGAACAGAGTTGGAAAACATTCTCAGATTTCAAAACTTACTGGAAAGTTATAGTAATTAAGATAGTATGATATTACACAAGGATAAACATAAGATCAGGAGTCAGCACATTTTTTTTCTGTAAAGGGCCAGATTGTAAATATTTTTGGCTTTGTAATCGGTTTGAACTCTGCTTTTATAGCATGAAAATAGTAATAGGCAATACTTCAAGGAGTGAAAGGGCTCGACTGAGTTCCAATAAAACTTTATTTACAAAACAGATAGTGAACCAGATTTGGCCCTCAGGCCATATTTTGTCAACCCCTGATATAGACCAATGGAACAGAAAAGAATACAGAAATAGACCAACAGATATAGAGTTTTTTGACTTTCACAAAGGTACCAATGTATTTAAATGAAGAAAAGATAATCTCAGTGAATGGTACTGGAACAATAGGACAGTCATATGAAGAAAAAAATGAACCTTCATAATCCATATAAAACAACAAAACAAAACCTCAAAATGAATCATAGACCAAAATATAAGATCTACAGTTATAAAACATCTAGAAGAAATAGAGGAAAATAAAGGATAAAATCTTTGTATTTTGCATTAGGCAAAGATTTTTTAGATATGATGCAAAAGCCTAGTCATAAAGAAAGAAAACAGATTTTATCAAAATTAATCTCTATGCCCAACTTGAAAAGAATACATTGCTGAATATGTAGTAAGTTGTAACTGAGATTCAAACTTGTTCCTGGTCATCATGGTGGCTTCCAGGGCCAAACGATTTTTCTGTATTTCAGTTTCTGAATTTGCAAAAGGAAAATTGAGAGAACATATGAGTGAAATCTTTATATAAACCATCATAGAAACAATGTAAAATAGAAGAGAACTCATCTGTGCAAAGTATTAAGAGAGCTACCTGACTTGCCTCAAGAGAAATGGGTTAAGGACCCACATGGTTGAGAACTGGAATTTGAAATCCCAGAAGGCACAAAACTTCTGAGAACTGGACCCTCTCTATACCGCAGCTTCTATCTGCAGTTAATCTGACCTCTTCCTTTTTATAGGCTGGCCCTTCACTGTGTTATCCTCCTTCTCATGCCTTTGTGTGCTTGAGTTGGGCCCTACCTTAGAGCATCATTTCCTCCTCTGCTGCTACCTTGACAAGTGCTTTCAGCATTTCTTGTTTCACGTGTTTTGGGGAGACATTCCAATTGGTTCAACTCATCTTGACATGCCAGGTCACAGGCTGCTGGTTAACGTCCAGATTTGCTTGCTAATCTAGCCCAATCCACTGTAGCTAGGGTACAGAAAAAAGGATCACAGGATACAAAGCAGTTTGCTATCCAGGCAGGATCTATCAAACATTTCAATTCCAGGAGTACAGGTTAGTGAAAAAGTCTGATCTGTCCACAACTGCCATTATCTCTCTTTGTCAGATAATGATGCTAATGTCATAAAGGAGTATTTTAAGGGCAAACGGAAGGCCCCATGTCATCAACAAAGAATGTTCTGAGTTCTTAAAATTGTATTACCTTCAATTTTTGCAAAATATGACTGTAATGGTTAATTTTATGTCTCAGCTTGAGTTTGACTGGGCCATGGGGTGCCAAGATATTTGGTTAAACATTATCCTGGGTATGTCTGTGAAAGAACTTCCAGATATTAGCATTTGAATCCATGAACCGAGTAAAGCAGATGGCCCTCCCCTGGTGTGGGTGGGCCTCTTCCAATTCATTGAGGCTTGAATAGAACAAAGGAAGAGTAAGAAAGAATTCACTTTTTCTGCCTGTCTTTTACACTGAGATGTTGGTCTCCTTCTGCCTTCAGACTCAGACTCAGACAGGAACTAAACCATTGACTGTCTGGGTTTCTAGCTTGTAGACCTTGATACTTCTTGGCCCTATAATTGTGTGAACTAATTACTTATAATAAATATATACTGTTAAAGGACAAAAATTCAACTGAGTAAATTTGAAAATCTAATTCTATTTATTAAGTGATTCGCGAATTAGGTACCATTCCATCTAGCGAGTAAAGGGGAGTGCCAAGGAAGTGTACAAAAATGGAGGGTTTTCATAAGAAGGATAGTGGGACAGAAAGTTACTAGCAAAGGAAAAGAAAAGAATCATTCCAGGTAAGGTCACCTTCCCTTAGGTGGAAGGGCAGGGGACTTATTAGGTGTATTGCCTCATCTTCCTTTGGGAGAGGTTGAAGCCCCATGTGACAGATTATCTCTGGTACTGATCAGAAAATTCTTGACTGACCAGTTAAGACTTACATTTCTAGGGAAGGCTGAAATGCTAATTAGGTTAGGCATTAAGCCCTGGTTTGGCAACTTGGCCTAAGTGACGCCATTTTGGGCCTTTGGTTTTTAACAATACACACACACACACACACACACACACTCATGCGTGTGCACACACACTCTACTGGTTTGGTTCTGTTTCTCTGGAGAACCCTGACTAAAACAATGACTCAAATGTACAGAAATCAAATCAACACAAAAAGACCAAATGAAAGTATATTTCAGGGGACACCTGGGGTGGCTCACTTGATTAAGTGGCTCTTGATACTGGCTCCGGTCAAGATCTCAGGGTCCCAGGATCAGGCCCTGCGTTGGGCTCCGGGCTCAACCAGGAGTCTGCTTAAGGAATCTTTCTCTCTCCCTCCCCTTCCCTTTGCCCTCCTGCTTCCCACCCCCAATCGCATACACATTCTCTCTTTCTCTCTAAAATATATGTCTTTACAAAAGAAGAAGAAGAAGAAAGAAAGAAAGAAGAAGAAAGAAGAAAGAAGAAGAAGAAGAAGAAAGTATATTTCATTCCAGATTGCGATTCTCTCTAGAGAGCTATGGGACTGGGTTCTGCTATGACATCTTACCTTATGCCCTCATCTTCAGCAAGATGGTGAACGAGTTGCTAGAAACACCTGAATGAGCTACATATTCACCCCCATTTCTCTCATCTGTCACAAACCCATCCCATCAGGTCTCCACAGCATCACATCTTCCTAACAGCTACTCCTCCTCACCCTAAAGAGAACCTCATAAGCCGTAAGTAAAATACAGTCTCAATCTCTTTTTTCCTTTAATTACTCACTTCATTTAGTTTTATTTTTCTCTTTCTCATTGGGCAAAGACAACTTTGTATTTGGGTAAATTAGTCTAAGGTCTAATAATAAAGGAAGAATGTTTCTCTTTGACATTTATTAGCATGATGAAAATTCCCAAGTGGGCTCTGAACCACTAATATTTACTTCTTGTTGCAAACAGACTCAGATCTTTTCTCTCATTAAACACCTAAGACGATCCTTCTTTCCTGCCAAAAGGATTCCTGTTGGTTTTCTGTTAAGCCATTGCTTGCAGATGCAGCTGCCAGGGCCAAAGACAAACAGGCCCTGGGAACTTGCTTGGTTAAGTCAGTTGGATGGTGTATGTGATTCCAAAGAAATGCCTTTACATTCCACTCAGCTGCTACAAGTCATACATTTTCACGTATTTTTCCAGGATGTCCTTTCTCATCATTCTAGACTCAGCTGGATTTCAGTGCAGAGCACTGTTCAAATCTGAAAGTGCCTCTTGGGGTTTTTCCCTAATGGATTGCTTTACCTAATGGGAACTTAAAAAAAAAAAAAAAGAACCTAATGTTTTTTTCTTTCCAGTGAAGTCTTGATAACTGAATGAAAGCAGTGTCAATATAATTGTGAAAATATTTCTTTTCAAAGGCCTCATAAACCACTACAACTGGCACATCAGACCTAGCTCTGCCCATATGAAAGGTAGAAAATGCCCGTATGAAGGGCAGAAAATGGGAAAGATCCCATTTTCTCATCCCCAAAGAATTATATAAAAGCTCTGAGCCATGTGTAACCATCACTTAAAGCCATTGATGATTTTCTTTCGGTGCTTCTTCTTCTTTTTAACGTCTGCTCATATCTGTTTCAAAGGTGGACTTGTTCTATTATGAAGACTTTTTTTTAATGTGTGTAGATATTGATTTATTTAACTTTGGAAATGTACTTTGGAAATGAGAGCATTTTTGTTTAAAGTAAGAATCACTAAGAGTAATACTTGGCTCTTAACCGACAAATGTGGTCTCGTGGATCATGGGAGTATGAAACCATAAATCCTGTCACTCCGAACGGGTTTTCTGGCAGAGTCTAGACAACTCATGACATTTAACATATTGTAGCTCACTTAGGCACTTCAGGAATCACCACCAGCTTGCAAAATGGTTATAAAATTAAGGTTTATCTAATGTGTCAGATGCTTTCAATAGCCACTCATTTCCCACTGTTTGTATTAGCTGGTAGTTCCCAAATATGATCCAGACGTGGTTGGTGGTAATTAACAAAATCTGTTAGCCATTTTGTATTTCTCATGCCTTATCCCAAGGCAGTCTCTTCCCAGTGAGGGAAATTGCAGGGCAGCTCCTAGATACATTTGAGTCCACTGTACCCCTTTTACAGAGATTCTACGAAGGTCTAGAGGAAGCTTAATGTTGAATAATCAAGTAAAGATAGGGTGATAGCTATTTGTGCAGAGTCTTACCATTTTCTTTCATGTGATACTCACAAAAATCCCATGAAGCAGGTAAGACAGTTGCTATGAAGGTTGTGTGTTGGCTAGGGCAAAGGCCACGCTACTATAACAGAGACTCTAACAATACAGTGTCTTAATGTGTATAGAAATGTATTTCTCATTCACATAACAGCGTTGAGGTGAATGGGACAGGTTGGTGATATAATTCTGCTCCACAAAGTCATTCAGAGATTCTGGTTCTTTCGTTTGTATAGCCCCTCCACTCCCCCTCAGGCATTTTTATGGTCATAGTGAGTGGCCAAAGATCCATCCTGGCAGAAAGGGGAAGTTGGCACAGATGAAGCACACTCACCATTTTGAGAACTGAGCCCAAAGTGGCACACGTCCCTTTTACTCACATTCCCTTGGAAAGAACACAGACATGCGGCCACCCTGACTGCGAGGTGAAGCTGGGAAATGTAGGATAATGAACCCACAAAGAAGGAGATAATGGATTTCGGTGGGTGACTAACAATTTCCATCAAACCATTCTCATTTGACAGATGAGGAAATTGAAAGACACTAACACAGACTAAACTTCTCAATGCAGAATTAAATCTTTACGTGTTTCACTTGCAAGATATTATATAATTTCAAATGATACTTATACCCACCCAAAAATGAGCATGATTAATGTGTTAAGGTTTTCCAGAAAAACAGAACCAGTAGGAAGTGTATATATATAGAGAGAGAGATCTATTTTAAGGAATTGGCTCACATGATTATGGAGGCTGGCATGTCCAAAATCTGCAGATTAGCCCGGGAGGCTGGAGACTCAGGGAAGGGCCGATGTTGCAAGTCCACTCCAAAGGCTTCAGCTGAGAGAACTCTTTGCTCAGGATCGGTCAGTCTTTAGTCTCTCAAAGGCCCTCAACTGATTGGATCAGGCCCATCCACATTATGGAGGGCAATCTACTCAAAGTCTACTGATTTAAATATTAATCTTTTCCAAAAATCACCCTCCCAGAATCATCCAGAATGAAGTTCAATCAAATATCTGGGCACCATGGCCCAGCAAAGTTGACATATAAAATTAATTGTAACATTAACCCCTCAAAATCTTTTGGCCCCCTGACTACATGCAATGCACCTGGTACCCAATTGCAACTGCAAGGAATTTTAACATCTCTGATTGTCAGCTTGCCCCTCAGCATGAACAGAGGAAAGGATATCATTATTCCTCTCACAGTGAGAGCATCACAGGAAATGACAACACGTGTGACAGTGTGAAGCTTTCAAGAATTGTAAATACTACCTTTGCACTATTTCCCCACAGACTGGTCAGTCTATTCTTCAGGAAGCCCACAGATACAACTCCTTAAAAAGGAGAAAGGAAGGAGATGGGAGTAGGAAAGGGAAAGAAGGTGGGGGAGGAGGTACAAAGCACTCATCGGCCATACCTCCGTCATCTTTCCAAACGCTCCCCGTAAGAGCATTGCATTTCATCCAGTATCATTCTCATCAACAATTTACTGTCTCATACTGTATTAGATGCTACATCCAGCGAGGGCATGAACATCAACTAAAGCACACTTATAATTAGAGTGCTTGAAAGCATTAGCTACCAGGTGTTTCACCAGCTGAACAAACAGGGATGATTTAAAAAATCAATGTCAATAATTTCTAGCCATTTCCTAAAAAAAAATTACTTCCCATCTGCACATTGCAGAGTGTCCTGGAAAGTGGTGCATTGTGGTGTGCTCTGCTCTGCCAGTGAAATGCTGAAAACTGCATCCCCCTCACAGGCTAGGCTCTTTAGCTGTGAATATCTGCATGTCCCTGGAGCTAAGCCGGCCTCCTAACCTGGCTGCTGCTCCATCCCCAACTATCCTTGGCTCTCCTTCCATCATTGTTTATCCTTTTGTAATCCTCAAACTAGTTTGTAAAGTGCATAAATCTCTAAGTTTGTTTTTTTTTTTTCCTCCAAGGAATATCTGTGTTGGCGGTACAGTGACAAGTGTAGCCGCCTTCCCAAGAAGCCTACCACTTTTGAAAAAATGTATGGTGTTCATATCACTCTTCTTCTTATAATTATAGAATAGCAGGATTGAAATAGAGAAAGTGACTTAGAGGTTTTTTTCCCTTTCCTATGGTATCCCCCCCGGAGTTGTTGTGCCACATGTGTTTGAACAAGCCCAGAGGTGGGGCGCTCACTGCTTCCCCATTTAGCCCCAGTCCCTCTTTTATTTTTTGAACAATTTATTTATTTATTTATGAGAGACACACAGAGAGAGAGAGAGGCAGAGACACAGGCAGAGGGAGAAGCAGGCTCCATGCAGGGAGCCCGATGTGGGACTCTATCCCAGGTCTCCAGGATCACGCCCTGGGCTGAATGCAGTGCTAAACCGCTGAGCCACCCGGGCTGCCCCCCCAGTCCCTCTTGATACCAGGCTGACCAATAAAAGTACCTTCTTCGTGTCTACTCTAATTGATTATCTAGGGACCATATCATAAAACAGTTTCTCCTGCTAGTTGATCAGTAGCAAAATTTTTCAAGACTTACTAGATACTTATAGATTTTATTATTATTAGCATACCCCAAATACCGTAATTTCTATGAATCTAAGACTGATAACAGAGAAGTTGTGTGTGTCTGTGTGCATGTGTGTGTGTGCAGCCAAGTTATTTGAGTGATTCTTACTGAACTTTATTATTTTTAATATTAACAATGATGCCATTTGGTTTAAAAATCAAAAAGAATAAAAGGGCATACAGTGAAAAGTCTTTTTTATCTCTCTCATTCATCGGATTATCCCCACCTCCCTTTCAAACAGAGAGCCACCATTACTAGTTTCTTATGTAGTCTTCCAGAGACTTTTTTTGCAAACAGATACACACATGTATGCTGTCCTCATTTTATACAATTGGAAGCACGCCGTGCGCACTGTTCTGCAGCTTTCTTTTTTCTAATAATATATGTGAAAGATCTGTCTATATCAGAGCATAAAGAGTTCCTTTTCTTTTCTTCCTTTTTTTTTTTTAAATAAACTCTACACCCAACATGGGGCTTGAACTCATGACCTTGAGATCAAGAGTCACATGCTCTATCAACCGAGCTGGCCAGGCACCCCAAGAGTTTCTTATCTTTATAGCTCCACAGTAGCTATAAGGCTACCACTCTCTGGATATGCCATAACAAATTTAGGAAGTCCCCCATGGGTGAACATAGAGGTCATTTCCCTTTCTTGCTGTTACAAGAAGTACAACAATAACTAACATTGTATAGACATCATTTTGTATATGCCCAGGTATATCTATTGGCTAAACTCTTTTTAAATGAACTGTCATGTTAAAAAAATCTTCATTTCAAATTTTGACAAATATTGCCAAATTGCCCTCCACCAAAGTGGTAATAATGTGTCACCAACTATATAAAGATGCCTTATCAGGACATTGCCTATGTGATATGTGAGAACCGGTATGTGAATATAATTTGAATTTCTGTGTCTTCTATTATGAATAATGTAGAACATTCCTTTAAAAATATTTAGAGACGCCTGGGTGGCTCAGTCGGTTAAGTGTCTGCCTTTGGCTCAGGTCATGGTTGTGGGGTCTTAGAATCAAGCCCTACCTCAGGCTCCCTGCTCAGCAGAGAACCTGCTTCTCGCTTTCCTTCTGTCACTCTCCCTGCTTGTGCTTTCTCTCTCTCTCTCTCTCTCTCCTGTCAAATAAATTTAAACAACTCTTTAAAAAAATTTAACAACTCTTTGTGTTACCTTCTCTGTGGATTCTAGTTATAGCATTTCCCCATCTTTCAAGTGGATGGTTGTTTATTTTTCTTATTGATTTGTACAAATCAATATGTTAAGGACATTATCCCATTGCCTGTGACATGAGTTGCAAATATTTTTTCCAGCTTGTTATTTTTCTTATGACTTTGCTTATAACAGCTTTATGCAAAAATTTTAATGTAGTTTAATCTATCATTTTAAAATAATTTAAATAGTTAGAAAGGCTTCACCCTTCCTATTTTAAGGTGTCAAAATAATTTTTCCATGTCCTTTTCTAATACTCGTGTTATTTATTATTTTAGTATTTAAATATTTAATCTTGTTCTTTTTTTTCTTTAATCTTTTTCAAGAAGTGTGAGCCATAAATACATCTTACAGATGGCTACCTACTGTCCCAAACAGTTATTGATGACTGTCTATATTCTGTGAACTTTATTACAACATACAACAATTGCAGAGAAAGTGTAGTTTTTTTAAAGAAAGGGAGTGGGAACACAGCTAAACCCATTCATTTCTAAATCATCTGTGGCCACTGTCACACTACAAGGGCAGTTGAGTAGTTGCCATACAGCCTGTATGGTCCACAAAGCCTAAAATATTTAACTTTCTGGTTACAGAAAAAGTATACCAACTCCTGATAATAGAAGAAGGACAAAGAGAAGATAACAAGGAAGAAGAGAAAAATGGGTAGTGGAAGACAGTGAAGAAGAAAAGAATGAAAAAAGGAGAAGATATTCTGAAAATAAATGAAATTTTCTTGTCATAAACTGTGCAGGAAAAAAAATATCCCTTAGGAGAGAAAAAGATTGAACTGAGAGTATGGGCTTTTTTTTTTTCTTTTTTATGGTATTTCTCCCTCAATAGCACTCAAGGAGCTTTGTTTTGATTTTATGCTATACTGTGGTCCACTTCAGGAGGACCTACAAATCTCTCATCATATTTTTTTCTACTGGTTGAGGCCAGGAGTCCCTACAGAGGTTCTGAGTCTCGTGCTTGTTCACATATTTAATGAGGTGTAGAAGGTCTCTGGGGAATGCCTTGGAATGTGGAAAGCTGGGGTTCTTTTTTAACACATCTCTTTGGGATATTATGTGCTACCCCCTTTCAAATCTCCTTTCTTATAGGACAGACAAGAAACCCCCCTAAACTGGCTTTTATTATTATTTTTTAAAATGTGTTGTACAGGACCCAAAGGATTTTTTTCCCAGAAAGTAAAGTATAGTGTTTCTTCCTTCTAAATATTAAACAACGGAATTTCTAGTCCAGTGTCTCAGTGGGTTACATGAGCTTTTTAATGCTCCAGCTGTTTCCCTTCTTTTCTCCGACAAGGCAATTTTCTACAAGTTACTCACCGATCTCATTAGGGCCTTACCAGCCACCCTGAACATGTTCCACCCTCTTCTGAAGCAGCTAAGAAGGGCCAATTATTATAGGCAAAAATTATGCTGACCCACATGAGGAGAAAAAGTGTGGTAGGAAGTGTAGGATAAAGTTCCTTTTATATAGTAGCTGTACTACACTAATAAGCTCTAAAATGCTTCACAAATATTTAATTTTTTATATTATCTTTATTTCAGTAGTATGTCCACTTCTACACTCCAAAATTTAAGAGGCACATGGAAAATTTAAAGAGTGTCCATACATTATTAAAATAGTAAAAATAAAGATTATATGTGAAGAACATTTGTATTTTTCAAAGCACCTTTACATACATCATTCTATTTGAGTCTCAACATATTCAAACAGGTATGGCTATGGCCATTTCATAGATGAGGAAACAGAGTCATGGATAATTGATTTCATGTTTTTAAATGTATTCTTTTCTACATAGTTAAAATAGTCACATTAGTCACGATTCAAAAGTCACATAAAGCAAGGCACCTGGCTGGTTCCGTCGGTATGGTATGCAATTCTTGACCTCGAGGCTGTGAGTTCAAACCCTACATTGAGCATATAGAGTTTAGTTTCAAAAAAAATGTTAAGGCACATAGAGGTACACAGAGAACAACTCCCCTCCACATCTCACCCCCTGCTACCCAATTTCCTTTCCTGGAGGCAATTGCCCTATTTCCTATATATTCCCCTGGAGATATTGTATGCTTATACAAGCATACCTAGCTACACACAGTTTTCTGCCTTTTTACATAAATAATACATACATTGTTCCAAACCTAGCTCTTTTTTTTCCTTTAATGATACATTCTGGAGATCTTTCATATCAGTATGTAGTGAACTCCTTTGTTACATTTTCATAGTATCTGATTGTATAAGTTTATAATGTATTTGAAGTCTTATAGTGATGGATTTTTATGTTGCTTCCAATCTGTTTTTAATGAGTAACCTTATGTATATGTCATTCACACATGTGCAAATGTATCTGTTGGATAATTTCCATGTTGGCATGTATTTAAAAATTTGAGAAGTATTGTGAAATCCGTAAGATTAGACAGAAATTTTAGGTGACTTAGCCAAGACTGCAGAGCTAATTTTTAATAGACTTAAAGCTAAAACAAATGTTTGTTAACCAGGAAACAGGAACTGTAAAGAATGGCATATTTTAGGGAACACTAACCCCCTACAACATATAATTAATAGAAGCAACTGCAAGAGAAGAAATGGAAGAGTTACCTTTCTTGCCTACT
Organism: Nyctereutes procyonoides; assembly: GCF_905146905.1. Lineage (NCBI taxonomy): Eukaryota > Metazoa > Chordata > Mammalia > Carnivora > Canidae > Nyctereutes > Nyctereutes procyonoides. The sequence continues at coordinate 64,232,451 of NW_026575051.1, forward strand.
CCATCCTTCTGCACTGCCTTTTTACTTGTTCCCTGAACCCAAGGTCCAAGTGATGAGCTGACCTGAGCAAGCCCAGGTGGATTTACCTCCTGTCAGGCTGGGCCTGAATGTCTCATAGACCATAGATGACTGAGTTGTGGGCTCCTCTGCCTCTACTGAAGTTCAAGAAATTATTTTTTCCCCTAGGCAGAGAACTTTATTAACCTTGTTTCAAACTTTATTCCTAGGCTTCTTCAGCTTAATTAGCTGTAAAAAATGAATTGTATATAAGCAAAAACTGAAAAGAGCTGCAGTGTCCAAGGGGCTTGGGCTTAAACACATTAGAGATCTAGATTTTATCAGATCCATGAACAAAATTTTAAAAAGCAGTCATAATATAAAATAGCAGCTCCCAGTAACTTCTTCAAGTTTTATCTTCTTCAGAAATTGACTCAATTCAGTTTGCTTCATTCTTGGAAGCTTCATCAAAATTCTCCAGAAGATCTGGAACGTCATCATCATCATCCTCTCCACTAGCAAGTGGTGCTTTTCCATCCACAGATTGTTTGGGCAGAGCTTCAGCAGTTTTCTTAAACTAGTCAGACTTCTGCACCAAGCTGGTTTAAGATACTGGGTAGCATTTCTGTCAGCTGCTTTGTCTCAGCATGGCCTGTATGGTGAAAGTGTTTGCTGCCAGCGATGCCTGAACTGTAGGGTGGTTGAAGTGGATCACTGTTCCTCGGTCTGTGAACACATTCACTTCTTCAATACCAGAGATATTGTTTTTCATGAGAGTTTCTTTCATCTTGTTGGAGCAGAAATGGGACCACACGCGGGGGAATAAGGTTGGCACTCAGGGGATCTCAGGAGGACCAGCTGAGATTAGGTGCACACACACACGGGGACACAAGACGGCAGATAGAGGGGTGAAGTTCAAGAAATTAAAGTGATTTACCTTAAAAAGTAGAAGGCTAGGAAAAGAAGGGGAATATGTTGATAAAGCCTTCAAATATATTGTTCACCTGGAAAGATAGAACCCCACCAAAAAGACTTGCTTGATGGGTTACTGTCCATGGTGCTGACAAATCCCTATGGGCTGAGGCAGGGCTTTTCCTATTCCCAGGGCATTAATGAGTCTTATACAAACCCTCCTGGGGAATTCTGAACAGGCGAGAAAGGAAGCAATTGAGGGAAATAAGGACAAGAGTTAACTTAGATTGTGAGGTTGTGATGCAGAAGAACAAGGGATCGTTATATGATTTGTATTGTTTACAAATCATCACAGATAATAAAATTCTGCCCCCTTTGTGATGGTGATAGTGGGGGGACATATGTATATTGCATTATACATTTCATTATTATATGCACATATAGTATCCCTTTATAGGACTAGTGTCCCCCTGAGGACTAAAAGAAAAGTCAGTTGGAATAAAAAAAATAAACAAGATCCATTTATATGCTGCCTACAAAAGATTCATTTTGGAAATAAAGACACACAGCCTAAAAGTGAAGGGATAGAAAAAGATATCTCATGCAAATGGAAAACAAAAGAAAGCTGGAGTAGCCACCCTCATATCAGACAATAGATTTCAATAAAAAAGACTGTAATAAAAGACAAAGATGAGCATCTCATAATGACAATGGGGTCAATACAGCAAAAAGATATAACATTTATAAATATATATGCATCCAATGTAGGAGCACCAAAATATATAAAGTGAATATTAACAGATCTAAAGGGAGAAGTTGACAGCAATATAATACCCCACTTGCATCAATGAATAGATTATCCAGACGTAAAATCAATGAGAAACTATCAGCCTTAAAGAATACATTAGACCTGATGGACTTAATAGATATATACAGAACATTTCAAACAAAAGCAGCAAAATGCACATTCTTCTCAAGTACATATGGCACATTCTCCAGGATAGATCACATGTTAGGCCATAAATTAAGTCTCGATAAATTCAAGAAGACAGAAATCATACCAAGCATCTTTTCTTTTCTCTTTTTTCATACCAGACATCTCTTCTGACTACAATGGGATTAAACTAGAAACCAATCACAAGAAGAAAACTGGAAAAACTACAAATACGTGGAAATTGAACAGCATGTTATTGAACAACTCCTGAGTCATAGAAGAACAATCTAAAGAAAAATTTAAAAATACCTCGAGACAATGAAAACACAAATTTGACAGACCAAAATATACAGGTGCAGCAAAAGTGGTTGTGAAAGCGAAGTTCATAGCAATATAGGCCCACTCAAAGAAACAAGAGAAATCTCAAATAAATAATCTAACTTTACACAGAAACTAGAAAAAGAAGAACAAACAAAGCCTAATGTTAGTAGAAAGAAGAAAAAGGAAATAACAAAGACCACAGCAAAAATAAATAAAATAGAAACTAAAAAGACAATAGGAAAAAATCAATAATACTAAGAGAGCTGTTTCTTTGAAAAGATAAACAAATGAACAAACGTTTAGCTAGGCTCACCAAAAAAAGATAGAGAGCTCAAAGAAATAAAATCAGAATGAAAGAGAAGTTATACAACTGATACATAGAAACACAAAGGATCATAAGAGACTATAAACAAGTACCTGCCAACAAGTTGAATAACCTAGAAGAAGTTGACAAATTCCTAGAAACTTATCTTCCAAGACTGACTTATGATGAAATAGAAAATCTGAAGACACCAGTTACTAGTAAGTAACTCCCAACAAACCAAAGTCCAGGAGCAGATGACTTTCCTGGTGAATTCTACCAAACATCAAAGATTTAATACCTATCCTCAAACTCTTCCAAAAAATTAAAGAAAAGGGAACACTTCCAAACACATTTTATGAGACCAGCATTACTCTGACACCAACAAGGACACCACAAAAAATAGAAAACTATAGGCCAATATCCCAGATGCACATAGATGCAAAAATCCCAACCAAATATTAGCAAACTGAATTCAACATAACATTAAAATGATCATATACAATGATTAAATGTGATTTACTCTAGAGATGCAAGGATGGCTCAACGTTTGCAAATCAATCAATATGATATTCCACCTTAACAAAATGAAGGATAAAAATCTTAAGATCATCTCAATAGATGCAGAAAAGGATTTGACAAAACAAACAAAACCCAGATCCATACAGAGAAAAGATTGGTTGCTGCCAGAGGAGGCAGGGGGTTAAGGGGTGGGCAACAGAGGTGAAAGGGATTAAAAAGTACAGTCTTACAGTGATAAATATGTCAAGGAGATGTAATGTTGAGCATGGAGACTATAGTCAGTAATACCGCATTGGCTTTGTATGGTGACGGATGTTTAAAAAAAGAAAGGAAAAAAAAGAAAAGTAAGTTTATAGAAAGAACCATGGAAAGAATCATATGGAATTTCTTGAGTGGGCAATTTTAGAAATAAGATGGATTGCCATCTGCTTGAGCTGATTTAACTATAATCCTGTCAAAGACTGAGAATAGACTGGATGACCTCCCAAGAGCCTCTCAATATTTGAAGTTACGACTTCAATGAAAACATTCATCCTACCCTTGCTCTTTATCTCTGTCTGAGCTTCAGGGCAGCCTGGATTTAAACTAAAGTAACATCACAGGCTATAATGATTATTTTTGTCTTATCTAAAGTCAGTTGCCTTCAAGTGTTGTTTTAATACACACAAGAAGTTAATAACTTTCTCAACCTGTCAGTTCTTTCCCTAGCAGCATAAAAGTATAATATAGAACATAAATTCAATAAATTCCATTTGTTCTTCAATGCTGCCCTGCAATTGAATAGTCTTCCATTCATATGATTAAGCCTAAAAAATATTTATGCCTTGGTGCAAAAAGAGAAAAAAAATTTCTTGGATTTATATAAAGTTTAAGTACAAAAATATAAAGTTTTTTTTTTACACTTCTGTACTTGGTTTTGTTTTCATTTTTTAAATGCTGGATTTTCAAATTGGAGGGAATACATAATGTTGGGTATTAGGCTAGCAAATCCATAAGTGCTAGCATTTATTTTCCAATATTTTAATGGCCTCACTGGCAATGCAGTTGGCTTTGTGTGCTTGGCTGTGACTACAATTATTGCTGTTACAGGGACACAAGGGTTTTGAACTGTCTGTGTTTGGGGAGCTCTTGCTTATGAGCAGTCAAAGCAACACCCAGATGTCAGGTCACTAGACAAAGTCTCCGGGGGCTCCTACTAGTGCACCTGTCGCCACACAGTGTGAGATTTCTCCACAGGCCACTGGGAAAGTAACCTATTCTCCCCACGGGTTATCTGATTCTGCCTGTGGGCATTGACTCAACCCTTCTCATATTCCAGGCTTAGAGACTGCCCTCAAGTTCTACATCAAATTTCTCTACTGCCGGATTGTGACTCAGCTCCAATCTGAAATCCATTAGAGAAAAGAAAACCTTTAAGGGAAAAGAATATCATCCTTTCCTTTAGATCACTGGTTCTCAACACTTTCTTTTTTTCACAGAGAGCTAATACAATGATCATCTCTCAACACACTGCAGTGATTCTCTGCCAGGGTGGATGAGAAAGGCAGGAGGGCATGTCCTTTTCTATTCCACCCAGAGAAGCTTATCAAATGAAAGGTAGGGTGGGTGATGAATTTTCTAAAGCCTCCCAAGTTTCTGATATGGCTTCCTGGCTGGATAGCTTTTTTTTTTTTTTTTTTTTTTTGGAGGCTCCCCACCCAGCATGGAGCCCAACTCAGGAACTCACAACCACGAGATCGAGACCTGAGCTGAGACCAAGAATCAGCCACTTATCGGACTGAGCCACCCAGGCACCCCATGATTGGATAGCTTCTCTGTGCAATGCAGTCAGTCCAGTGAAACAGCTAAAGGAATATGGACACATGACCTTAGTGGGGGAGGGGAATTCAATGAACATGCTGCAGCGAGAAATGTGGAAGGTTGTATTTTGGTAGTTATAAAACTGTAACTACTCAGAGAAACAATGAAATAAGCGCACTCCATGAAAAACTTACTGTGATGAAAGCATAAATTAAGTACCATTCAGTGTTTATTTCCCTTCCTAAAAGTTTTCTTTAATATAAAGTTTAAAGATTTAACTTAAATAAAATGAGTTCCAAGGAATAATAATAAAATGAATGTTCTTGTACCCCAAGACCAGAATAAAAAATGGAACATATCTAACACCTTGGAAGACTCCTCCGTGACTCTCTTCAGTAGCATGCCCTGCCCTCCTATGGTTACCAAGATATGCATTTTGTAATAATAATTCTCCCAGTGTTCTTAATAGTTTAACCTCATCTTGTTTAGTTTTGCCTGTTTAAAAGTTTGCCTAGACATTTTTCCAGCTTGACTTCAGGAGTATGGGCTCCATCGCTATCATCATATTTGTTTCCATTGCCATGTAGTATTTCAGTGTATGGATGAAATAGATATTTGATTCCTTTTCCTTAGGTGTACAGTGGCTATTTGGGCATATTTTTTAATAAAAAATCTACTTTTTATTGGTGTTCAATTTGCCAACATACAGAATAACACCCAGTGCTCATCCTGTCAAGTGCCCCCCCTCAGTGCCCGCCAACCAGTCACCCCCACCCCCCGCCCTCCTCCCCTTCCACCACCCCTAGTTCCTTTCCCAGAGTTAGGAGTCTTCCATGTTCTGTCTCCCTTTCTGATATTTCCTACCCATTTCTTCTCCCTTCCCCTCTATTCCCTTTCACTATTATTTATATTCTATTTGGGCATATTTGCTTTCCCACATTAGATTTAGATCCAGTTGTCAAGTCTCTTTAAAAAAAAAAATTGAACACCAATAAAAAAAAAAAACACCTAGTGGGATTTCTATTAGAATGACATAAAATCTATTCATTGACTTTGTATGAGTTGAAATCTTTATTGTGCATCTTTATCAATGAATATAATACAGCCCTCCCTTTATTTGGATCTGCTTTTAACATCTTTCCAGGAAGTTTATGACCTGGCACATAAAGACTTTAGCGATTATATTTATTCTCTACTTTCTTATTTGTTACTGCTATAATAAATGTCTTTTCAAGTTGTATTTTCTTACGTTGCTGGCTTTGATAATCATTATATTAATAATGATGATTAGAACAATGACTAACATGTGGTGCATGTTCACCATATGCCAGACACAGGTCTATTTGCACTATACTTAAGCTATCTGCTCCATGATCCTGAGTCATTAAACACCATGCCCAAGTTACATAGCTAGTAACTGATGAAGTCAGGATTGAAGAAAGGAAGTCTGCCTCCAGAGCACACGCACTTAACCATAACACCCTGTTTTTCTAGGTATTCTTGTATTGGTTTCCTGAGCCTGGTGTAACCAATCACCACAAACTTGGTGACTTTAAAACAACATGAATTTATTCTCTCATAGTTTTGGGGGCTAGCAATACAAAATGCTGTGGGGTCATGCTCCCTCCCAGGGCTCTAAGGAAGAAATCTTACTACCGGCCTCTTCTTGCTTCTGGTGGCTGCCCAGCAGTTAGTACAGCACTCCAATCTCTGCCTCTCTCTTCACCCCACCTTCTCCTCTGTGTGTATAATGTCCCTCTTGCTTCCTCTTGTCATTGGATTTAGGGTTCACCTGGATAATCTAAGATAAGCTTCTCCTCTCAAAATATTTAATGTAATCACACCTCTTGCCATGTAAGGTAATTTTCATTCATTTTCTATATAATCTGCACAGGTTCTGGGGATTTGAGTATGGACATATCTTTTGGGAACCACCATTCAGGCCACCACAACCCCAGAGAAAATCAACTGCCTCTTACACATACATCGAGCAACCTGGCTATAGTCTCTGATCAATTCCAGTAAATATCTGTCAACTCTTGAGTTTTCTTTATACACAATGGCATCATCTGATAATTATCCAAATCTGCTTTTTTTTTAGGTTCCATATCGTGTGCATAGTGTATGCTACCCTAGTATCATGATAATCAACACAAACTACCACAAATGTTTACTGAGTGTTTGCTAGGTAAAATACATGGTACTGGGTGATATGGAGACCCAAGGTATGAATAAGACATAGTCCTTGCCTTCTCAAAAACATAATAATTGGGACATGATTTGTCTACAAGAAAAACAAAACCATTAAACAAATGGAAACAAGGTCACAATTACCTCTGCAGATCCAAACTTCATTCAAAAGAATTGCTTCCCTTCTGCCCCAACTACGTAGGCATGCCACATCACCCAGATGTTTGGTCACCATCTTCCATTCTCCTTTGTTTTTCTCCTTGTTTTGGACGAATGTCCAGTGCCCAGCCTATGGTCTGAGTCATGAGCATAATGAGATTAGAAGTGAATGAAAAAGGAAAAGCCAAGCAAGAGAAGCTTGCAGCAGAGCAACTCTTGCTCACTCTGCATTTCTCTGCATCTGGCAGGGCTTCCTGGCTCCTTCATAAAGCAGAGATTACTGTGGTCACGAAAGACTCTGAAATCTTTCCCAGAAGCCAATTGCCAGACTGAGAATTCTGATGGAACATAAAACAAATGAATAACACATTATTTTCTTCTCCAAGAAAAGAGCAAAAGGTTATGAAAATTAATAAAAGAAAATATAAGCATGAAATTCGGATTAAGGAAGACATTTTTAGCCTAACTTTCAACTGTTTACAGACAATTTTGAAGTAGCTTAAATTTAGCTAATCCATAGTACAGATTACTACCAAAAAATTTTCAAGTGGTTCATAAGATGGCATGTATAATAAATCCATTTTTGTAAGAAAAAAAGAAAGGTATACTTATGAATAGAAAAGACTGTCAACTGTGACTATCTCCAAGTACTGTGATTTTAGTTCATTTTTGTTTTCTTCCTTTTGAGTGACTGTACTTTCTATAGTGAAAATGCATTACTTTTTTTTTAAGATTTTATTTATTCATGAGAGACACACACGCAGAGAGAGAGGCAAAGACATAGGCAGAAGGAGAAGCAGGCTCCATGCAGGGAGCCTGATGTGGGACTCAATCCCAAGACCCTGGGATCACAACCCAAGCTGAAGGCAGATGCTCAACCACTGAGCCACCCAGATGTTCCGAAAATGCATTATTTTTAATAATAATTTTTAAAATATAATGTTTCAAACTGTCTGACTCAGTTGATAGAGCATATGACTCCTGATTTCAGAGTCATGAATTCAAGCTCCATGTTGGGTGTGGAGCCTATTTTTTTTAATTAAAAAATAAATAAAATACAATGTTTTATCTAATTAAAAAAATTATTGAAATGGGACCATTCTGTGCATGATATGGCAACTCTACAGAAATCATATTACGAAATGATGCTAGTGTACAGGCAGGAGAGAGACCCAGAATTAGGGGGGATATCAGATACAATCAATCTCTGAAACTGAAAATGGTAAAACTCTGGGGCACTTGGGTGGCTCAGTCAGTTAAGTGCTTGGCTCTTGGTTTCGGCTCAGGTCATGATCTCATGGGTTGTGAGATCAAGCTCCGAGTTGGGCTCCATGCTGAGTGGGGAGTCTGCTTGGGATTTTCTCCCTCTGCCCCTCCTCACTCATGTGGGTGTGCACACACACTCTCTCTCTCCTCTCAAATAAATAAATAAATCCTAAAAAAAATAAAATAGTAAAATTCTATAAAAATTATGTTATATACAGAAAGAAGATCACCGGCCAAGATGGTGAGACAGAACTGTCTCCCAAGTTTTCTCTCAAATCATAGGAAGTTATGTCTCAGGAAGACATGACCTGAGAAAGACTTCAGATAAGGATCACAAAAGGGGTCCCTGTGGCCACTCTCATGCTTTCCTGAGCTTGCATTATCAGCTCTATCATCAACCATAACTTCTTTTTTTTTTAACCATAACTTCTTTATAGGAATCTTCGTTAGCCACTTATGCATGGACCAGGTAGACATTTTAGTTAAGTTAGAAAGTGGAATGTATAAATCCATGAAACTGTACTCATGTAAACTGCAATAGGTCAAAATGCCCTGGAGGACAACAAGAGGCTGCCACTGCACACCCTCTGATTTGGGGCTCTCCTGACATGGGAACACTTTCCTGAGGATGCTTCCTGACAAGGGGCACCATTGCTCAAACTCCACACAAGTGAGAGGGCCAGGAATCAAATCTTATGTTGAATATCAGCAAAGCATAATACCTTTATATTTTCAGATAAAAATGTATATAAATTAATATTTTAATATTTTCTTCTTACCCTCCAAAGAATGGTCTGCTCCCCCCACCTTGCCACAGTCATCTGGTGAAATTAAAGCCAAAGATACAAAAGGAAATGGAAAATGCAGGGAAACATGAAGAGAGGACGGGGAGAAAGGGGACCAACAGACTTTCATATGCAATACAGAGAGACACTCACTGTTGCAGAAAATCCTTGGTCTAATCAAACCTAAAATAATAGGTCACATACACACACACACTCACGAATAGGTCACACAGCGACACACATAACGTAACCCTAACCATATCAGCCACAAAAAATACATAAACCTATGAAATTATTCAGTTTCCTTACACAGAGTCACATCATCACTGTGAATTTTTGTTACATGGCTGGAAAAGAAAACATTCAGTACTGAAAGATCCCCAGCTGCAGAACAATTACAGGTAAGAACAGCACTAAGTTAAGTAAAATCCTACCAAACAATACCTGCATTTGAAACCTTGAACTAGGGACACCTGGGTGGCTCAGCGGTTGAGCATCTGCCTTCGGCTCAGGATGTGATCCTGGAGACCCGTGATCGAGTCCCACGTTGGGCTCCCTGCATGGAACCTGCTTCTCCCTCTGCCTGTGTCTCTGCCTCTCTCTCTGTGTCTCTCATGAATAAATAAATAAAATCTTTAAAAAAATAAAAATTAAAAAAAACAGGAAAAAGTATTATTATTAAAAAAAAAAAGAAACCCTGAAATGTTCATCATTTTAGGAACACTTTTGCTGATTGACATACTCACAACAGGAGAGTCTTCTTTTTCTTTTTCTTTCTTTCTTACTTTCTTTCTTTCTTTCTTTTCTTTCTTTTTTTAATAAAGCAACAAAACCCATGGGCTTTCTGCTTCTCTGGTGAAGGGGATGGTGACTTGAAGGCCAATCCAGTTAATCTGAGGGAACCATATATCCCACTATGGAAAGGTTTGTTCCCTTCCCCAGTCACATGACCAAATAAACCTAAACAAAATTGCTGGACAAACCAAGGGTTTTAGAAGTGTTGATGTGTTGACTGTGAATTTGGGGATACTTCTCTTTAACACATGACCCTGAAAGCACCCATCCTCCCCTCAGAGATCTTGGAGGCCCATCCTTGGAGCATCAGAGAATGTTTTGGATGTTGGAACTTAATTTATATTTTTTAAGATTTTACTTATTTAGGGCAGCCTGGGTGGCTCAGCAGTTTAGCGCCGCCTTCAGCCCAGAGCATGATCCTGGAGTTCCAGGATCCCACATCAGGCTCCCTGCATGGAGCCGGCTTCTCCCTCTGCCTGTATCTCTGCCTTTCTGTGTGTGTGTGTGTGTGTGTGTGTGTGTGTGTGTGTGTGTGTGTGTATCTCATGAATAAATAAATTAAATATTTAAAAACAACAAAAAAAAAGGATTTTACTTATTTATTCGAGAGAGAGCATAAGTGGACAGGAGGGGCAGAGGAAGAGGGAAAAGCAGACTCTCCACTAAGTAGGAAGCCCTATGTGGGACTCGATCCCAGCCTGGGATCATGGCCTGAGCTGAAGGCAAATGCTTTACAACCGAGCCACTCAGGCGCCCCAGAATTTACTTTTGTTTATTCTATGATTGTCAATTGGTTCCAGAGCAAATATGATTTGGAAATATCAACTTTTACCTGTCATGGTGCCCAAAATGCCACCATTTTTAAGGTCTCCTTTTAGCTCTGGAGCCTTACTTGTTGTCTTGTCCTGTACTGCAACACTGCACCTTATTCACACATTCTTTTCATCAGAACTTGATGGGAGCAAGTTCTGGCGGAAAGAATTTCTACGGGACTTGAACCTAACATAGACACCCAGAAATGGTAAACAGCAGGTAAATAAAAAGACAAACCCTGAATGGGAAGTTGGGAGGGTCTCATAGTAAACTTTCCCATGCACAGTTATCCTTGGGACTAAATAGTGGCTCTTTGTGGCTGATTGACTTATGACTTACACCTACTTCAAACTACCACTTCTTGGTAAACCAAATAGACTTCTTGGTAAAGACTCAGATTAGGAAGAGGTGCTGGAAGGGGTGGAGACGAGTATTGGTCCTTGCAGCAGAGCTAAACATAATGTAGTCTCACCAAGCCAAGAGACCGCATAGGTAGCCACTAACATTTGTATTGTCCATGTTAGCTTCTGTGACCTCCTGGTTAACATGATTGATGGGTCAGTCTCTGGGTTCCTTCTCCTTTCCCACTCCCTTCCCTTTGCTCCCTTCTCTTCTCCACCCTTAGGTGTAACCCCACGACAAGTGCCCTCCTGCTACTGAACATCTGAGAAAGAAATGAATATGATTAGGAATTGATTGGTTTTGTGTTAAGTCCTAAAGTCTCTCAGAGACAAAATCTTCCTCTTCCAAAGGAATCCAGAATCTTCCAGATGCAGAATCCACCTCTATCTATCAGGTGCAGCTTTTGAGTGGTTCAGTTCATCTTGCAGAGAATTGTAAGAGACTCAATAAAATCAGGAAGTCCATGTCATTTAATAGACTGCTTAAAATGCATCTGTAATTTGTTGGACTTTGTTGGAAATTGTGCCAGTACTACAAGTTAATTGCTGAATGTTTGGATAGTAAATACATATGCTGCTTAACAACACAAATACTCGGCTCCTTAAATATGTTTGATTAGTTGCAATACATGTACTGGTCATTAAAGATCCTAGACAACAAGATGACGTATGTTGTAAATTAAAATCAACACAAGAAGCAATAATAAATATTGTTAATGGAACTTAAAGTCAAATTTCTCTTGATGTCTAGTTAAGCAGGAAGCAGAGGTCCTAGTTTCTAGTTGTTACTTTTAAAAGGCTTATTATGAATTCACAAGAGGCCACTTGCTACCATAGAAAGTGCATTGGCTTGGAGTTAGATCAAGTACCAAATCCCGCTCCGTGACACACTAGCTATGTAACTTTGGACAAATTACTTAACTTCTTTGGACCCATTTGTTCATCTGTAGAATGAGTTGGTGAGAGGATTAAACAGATAAGGTAATTGAGATGCCAAGTGACTTCCCCTAATAGGTACTAACTATAGACTAAGTGTTTGTGGTCACCAGAACTCATATGTTGACTCCCTAATCCTTGATGGGACCTTGGGGAGGTAATTAGGTCCTAAGAGTGGAGCTCCCTGAATGGGATTAATGCCCTTGTAAGGAAAACATGAGGCAGATGTTCTCTTTCTGCACTATGTGAGGATACAGTAAGAAAACAGCTGTCTGCAAACCAGGGAGAGGGATCAAATTACCCAATACCTTGATCTTGGACTTTCCAACCTCTAGAACTATGAGAAATAAACTTCTGTTGTTCAAGCCACTCCATTTACGGTGTTTTGTTATAGAAGCTTAAACTAACTGAGATAGTACTACATTCTAATAGTGCAATAGAAAAATATTTTTTGAAATCTTAACTAATATTTTCCCCAAGTATTTCCTTTTACCTTTGGCCTTTGGTCCTATTCCAGTCATATAGGTCATTACATAAAAGGTATAAGATCAGAAGGCAGAGAAAAGGGGTATATCTATATGGTTTTGAATTTCAGAGCCCAAGGCTCTGAAGGGAATGGATCAACAATAAATCTGGGTAATTATAGGATAAATAAGGATGCTTTCTTTTCACCCTAAACTGAAAGGATTCTCTGGGCTAGCAAAAGGGATGTTACTTTTGAAGGCAGGAGTATAGGCAGGGCTGAATAAAGAAAGGAGTGTTGAAGGTCTCAACAAGGAATCATTAGATCCCCTGGGTACCTCAACTCCCTCTCCCTGCCTAGCCAAGCAACTTTTACCCCCTAACTGTGGCGAAAAGTCAAAGGCTTAACCTCTGCAGGGTTGGGACATAAAAGTTCTCAGTTTGTGCATAGCAGGTGCAGGTAAAGGTATGGGTAACGGACTATAAGGAAAATGAGGATTTAATGAAAACTAAAATTTAGATTGAGTCTTCCAGCCCTCTTTCCCTTGGTTTTTTTTTTTTTTTTTAAAAGATTTTATTTATTTATTTATTTATTTATTTATTTATTTATTTATTCATAAGAAACACAGAGAAAGAGAGGCAGAGGGAGAAGCAGGCTCCATGCAGGGAGCCCGACGCAGGACTCGATCCCAAGACCGTGGGATCACACCCTGAGCCAAAAGCAGATGCTCAATCGCTGAGCCACCCAGGCATCCCCCCTCTTTCCCTTTCGCATTCAAAACACTGACAGCCAGACATATATTCCCAGGGAGAAGATTGGAGGTATATTTCTGTGGAAACTAAACAGCTCAGGAAAATACATACAGACATTGACATTGCAATTTCTAAAAAAAAAAAAAAAAAAAAAAAAAAAAAGCTGTCTTATCTCTCTACATTGAAACCCCCAAGTGAATGAATATTGACCCTTGCCACACACACACACCTAGACTTTCTGGTGAGCTCTTGAGTACTTGTTTCTTGGATATCCAGAGATTACCAGACATTTGTGGAGAATAATTGGAAGACAGAGAGCAAAGCAAACAAACAAGACACAGAATAAAAGAATCTTAATGTAGAGACCAGAAAAAATTTTCAAAACATTAAAAGAAATATCCTTTGAAAAACAAGAGATATAATTCAACCATAAAACAAGAACAGAATGCTATAAAAATAAAATAATGACCAGAAAACAAGATAGAGCTATTAGAAGTTTAAAATACAATAGCCAAATTGAAAAAAAAAAACAGAATTAACAAATCAGAAGATAAAGTTGAATGTACTTTCTATCAATAATGAGAAATATGAAAAAAAGAAAATCAGAAGAGAGGGGCCTGGGTGACTCAATCAGTTAAGTGACAGACTCTTGGTTTTGGCTCAGTTCATACTCTCAGGGTTGTGGGATGAAGCCCTGCATGAGACCTGACGCTCAGCACAGAATCTGCTTAAGACTCTCCCTCCCTCTCCTTCTGCCTCTCCCACCACCACTACGATCACCCCAGACACAGGCATGCACACGCTTGCTCTCTCTGTCTCTCTCTGTCTCTCCCTCTCAAATAAATAATAAATCTTAAAAAAAAAAAAAGAAAGAAAGAAAAAGAAGGAAAATCCAAGAAGTCTACAATCCAACTAAGAGAAATTCCAGAAAAACAGAAGAGAAGGAACTAAAGGAAAAATTTATTAAAGGAATAACATAACTCTGGGAAACAAACAAGGGGTAGTGGAAGGGGAGGCGGGTGGGGGGATGGGGTGACTGAGTGATGGGCACTGAGCAGGGCACTTGACGGGATGAGCAATGGGTGTTATATGTTGGCAAATCGAACTTCAATTTCAAAAAAATATTTAAAAAGGAATAACATAGTTATCAGAACAAAAATGGTTCACAACTGATGAGCCCATGGCAACTTATCATGAAATTTCAATCATCAAGGAAAACCAGAAACAAATGCAAAAGTCAAACAATGTAGTGATAAATTAGTTGCAACTCACATTAAAATAAAGGGTTCTTTGTTCTAAAATAGAAAGAGCTCCTATAAAACAATAAAAGACTAACAGCTTAATAGAAAAATTGACAAGAATTCACACAAAGGGAATTTTAAATGGCCCTTAAAATATTAAAAAAAAAAAAAAATTGGGCAGCCCGGGTGGCTCAGCAGTTTAGCACCCCCTTCAGCCCAGGGTGTGGTCCTGGAGACCCGGGATCGAGTCCCACATCAGGCTCCTTGCTTCTTGCTCTGCCTGTGTCTGTCTCTGCCTCTCTCACTCTCTGTGTCTCTCATGAATAAATAAATAAAATCTTTAAAAAAATAAAATAAGGTATCCCTGGGTGCCTCAGTGGTTTGGTGCCTGCCTTCGGCCCAGGGTGTGATCCTGGAGTCCCGGGATCGAGTCCCACATCAGGCTTCCTGCGTGGAGCCTGCTTCTCCTCTGCCTGTGTCTGCCTCTCTCTCTCTCTCTCTCTCTCTGTCTCTCATGAATAAATAAATAAAATCTTTAAAAAACAAAACAAAGCAACAACAACAACAAAAAAAAAAACGGACCAGCTAAATTTGAATCAAAATGGTATCCCACCTTAGTATTAAAACTAGTCTCTTAATAAACATTCACCATTTAAAAAAAAGTAAAAATAAAAAAATAAAATAAAATAAAATATTAAAAAATTACCAACATAACAAATTAGGGAGATACTAATTGACTCTCCCTGAGACATCTTTTCACCTATGAGATTAACAATTTTTTTAAAAGATTTTATTTAGGGGCACCTGGTGGCTCAGTCAGTTAAGCATCTGCTTTTGGCTTGGGTTATGATCCCAGGGTTCTGGGATTGAGTTCTGCGTCAGGCTTCTTGCTCAATGGGGATCCTGCTTCTCCCTCTCACACTACCCCCGGCCCCCACTCATGCTCTCTCTCTCTCTCAAACAAATAAATAAAATATTTTTAAAATAAAATAGTTAAAAAACATATTTATCTGTAAGAGAGGGAACACCTGAGAGAGCACAAGCAGGGGGGAGGGGAAGAGGGAGAGGGGGAAGCAGACTCCCCACTGAGCAGGCAGCCCAATGTGGGCCTAGATCCCAGGATCCTGAGATCATGACATGGGCCAAAGGCAGAGACTTAACTGACTGAGCCACCCAGGTACCTCAAGAGATTAACAAATGTTTTAAACATTAAAATACTTCTGTTGGCAAGAGTATAGGGAAATAAACACTCTCATACACTGATGATAGGAGAATAAATTGATATAACCTCAAGGTAGGGTAATTTGGCCAAGTCTATCAAAAGTTAAAATAAAGAGGTGTCTGGCTGGCTCAGTTGGTAGAACATGTAATTCTTGATCTCAGGGTCATGAACTTGAGCCCCACATTGGGTACAGAGATTACTTAAAATAAAAATACATATACTTTTTAGCCAGAAACTTTACTTACAATTTTTTCCTAGACATAAACGCATATAACAATATGTGTATATAATATTATTCTCTTCAGCATTGTTTTAATGTATAAAATTTTTAAACCTATATCAATAGAAGATAGGTTACATAATCTATAGTATACCTACAAACCGGCACACTACTCAAGAAAAAGAATGAGGTTTGTGTAGCTTACAAACTGAAACATAAAGTATATTGGGTTTTTGTTCTAATTTTTTTAAAGACTGTTATGTTTAAGTAATCTCCACACACAATACGGGGTTTGAACTCACAACCCCAAGATCAAGAGTCGCATACTCTACTGACCGAGCCAGACAGGTGCCCTGGAAGGTATGTTCATTTAAAAAAAAAAAAAAAAGCAAGGCACAGAACAGGATATAGAATATGTGTATTAGGGCAGCCCCAGTGGCGCAGCGGTTTAGCACCGCTTACAGCCTGGAGTGTGATCCTGGAGTCCTGGGATCGAGTCCCGCATCAGGCTCCCTGCATGGAGCCTGCTTCTCCCTCTGCCTGTGTGTGTGTGTCTATGAATAAATTAAAAAAAAAGAATATGTGCATTAGTTATATTTCTGTGTAACAAACCAGCCCCAAACACAATAAAGCATCTATTTTATTATGCTCACAAGCCCTGTGGGTCAGGATTTCCAACAAAGCACAGGGGTAGGGGTGCGGTTTATCTTTGCTCTGCTACGTCTGGGACTTGGGCAGAAAAGACTTGGAAGGACTTGATGCCTGGAGGCTGATATCATCCGGGGTCTTCAGTCACAGGTCTGGAGATTAACACTCACTGCTGGCTGGAACCCCTGCAGGAACCCTCAATTAAATTGCCTACGCGCAGCCTCTCCATGTGGCCTGGGCTTCCTCACAACATGGTGGCTAGATTTCAAGAGCAGATATACTAAGAGGCAAGACTAGGAGGCTGCCAGTTTCTTAAGGCCTGTAGGGAGGCCAGTAACTGGCCTGGTTCCTACCACCAGATTCTATCAGCTGAGAGACTCACAAAGGTCCTCCGTCTAGGGGAGGGAACATAATAGACATTGTTCTCACTGGGAAGAGTACCCATGTCATACTGTAAAAAGAGCAAGTGGGATAAAATAAATCAGAGAGTCATCTCTGGAAAATGCAATCTGCTATAACGTGCTACCATTTGTGTAAATATATATATTACAGACTATCTCAGCAGGGATGCCTGAGAAATATCTAAGACTGCTTGCCCCCAGGAAAGAGACTAAATGGTCAGAGCGCAGGAGTGGGAGGAAGATTTTCACTTCACGCCTTTCTATAGCCTTTTGAATTTTGAACAATGTGCATTTGTTACTGATTCAAAATATACATTGTATATCCCGTATCCTGCCCAAGATAAAGAGAGGACCCTAAAAGCTTCTAAAGAAAAAGAAAAAAGCAAGTCACGTACAAAAACTCAGGACTGAGCGTGACAGCAGGCTTCTTTGGAACATAGAAGACAAGGGACAGTACCTTCCCAGTTTAAAGGGAAACAGTTCCCAAACTAGAACTGCACCCAGAATACCTGTCAATCAAGGGTGGGATAGAAAAATAGACATGTTCAGGTTTTAAAATGTTTCTGTCTTGTGTACCCTTTCATTAAAAGAAGAAAAAGAAAACCTACTACAGAGTATAAGCTACTAACATTCTATAGGGAAAAATGTACAGGAAAGAATTGCTAAATATACTTTTAAAAAGCACGTGTTAATTCTCTGGGAGGTTGGGTGGAAGGGAACAATGGGGGAAAGACAAAAGCTACAAAGGAGCTAAGTCCTCATCCTTTGTAGAAAGAGCCAATATATATCTGAAATTAAAAATATCAAGAAATAGCTGTATATATAAAAAAAAAGAAATAGCTGTATAACCATGTCATTTAGAAATCCAGGGAAAATGGCTAAAAAACAGCTAAAATGGTTGAAAGTGTTTGCCTCTTGATAGGAATTAGGGGTGGGTCTGAAACTAATGATGTACTGTATGTTGACTAATTGAATTTAAAAAAAAAAAAGGAACGAGGGATAGGAAAAGAGAACATCAGACTATTTTCATAATACAGTCCGTAGAACTATTTAACTTTAAAAAATATGTAAATTTGGAGCACCCGGGTGGCTCAGTGGTTGAGCATCTGCCTTCAGCTCAAGGCATGATCCCGGAGTTCTGGGACCAAGGCCCCCATTGGACTCACTGCAGGGAGCCTGCTTCTCCCTCTGCCTGCATCTCTGCTTTTCTCTCTGTGTCTATCATGAATAAATAAATAAATAAATAAATAAATAAATAATCTTTTTTAAAAATCTAAATTTATTTCTTTGTCAAAAAATGTTTAAAATGTTTTTATATTAAAAAATTAAAATAATACTTAAGTTTTTCAATTAAGAATTTTAAAAATTGTCTTAGAAGCCAAAAATTGCTGCTGTCAGGGGCACCTGGCTGGCTCACTCAGTGGAGCATGTGACTCCTGATTTCAGGGGTCTTGCATTCGAGCCCCATGTTGGACATAGAGATTACTTTTTTTTAAAAAAGTGCTGATGTCTAGTAAGCTTTCAGTAAGTGATTACTAACCTTATTATGCAGTAAGAATAGCCTTCAGAAAGGAAAAGATTATATTCCTTCTGAAGTTTTTGCAAAATCAAGCCTTCGCCTAAGCAGGCGATGTCAACAACCATGCGTTGTTGACAAAAGGATGACACATAAATGGGATCTCTAAGAGCAGAGCCCACAGGGGTCAATTGAAAAACATACTGCACCAAGGTCAGAGATCCTGCACAAAGTGTAACTTGCTGACAGTTTGTGCTCTTTGAGAAGCAAACGAAGTTCATCAAGCATCAATGGGGCAGCTTCCTCACTCTATTTCCTTGGTCCTCTGCTCACCATAACTATATTCTGATGAACTATTCATCCTCTGGTTAGTGTGAGCATGAGTGCTATGATGACTGGAAATTTATTTCCTTTATTGAGAAGTTCACAGCAGCCTTGGGTGAGTGTGTTTGATTATATAGGAGTCCCCCTGAATTGAAATACAAATCCAAACCACATGAGATGCCACCTCATGCCAGTTAGAATGGCTAACATTAACACCTCAGGAAATGTCAGATGGTGAAGTTGCAGAGAAAGGGGAGTCCTCTTACACTGCTGGTGGGAATGCAAGCTGGTGCAGTCTCTCTGGAAAACGGTATGGAGAGTCCACAAAAAGTTAAAAATAGAACCACCCTATGACCCAGCAATTGTACTGCTGGGTATTTATCCAAAGGATACAAACATAGTGATCCAGAGGGGACCTGCACCCCAATTTTTCTAGCAGCAATGTCAACAATAGACAAACTATGGAAAGAGCCCAGATGTCCATCGACAGATGAATGGATAAAGATATGCTAAAAATATATATATATACAATGGAATATTACTCAGTCATCAAAAAGAATGAAATCTTGCCATTTGCAATGACATGAATGGAACTAGAGGCTATTATGCTAAGTGAAACAAATCAGTCAGAAAAAGACAAATACCATATGATTTCATTCATATGTGGAACTTAAGAAACAAGACTGATGAACACAGGAGAAGAGAAGGAAAAATAAAACATGATAAAAAGTGAGAGGGAGATAAACCATAAGAGACTCTTAACCCTCAAACTGAGGGTTGCCAGAGGGAAGGGTGAGGGGACGGAGCAGGTAATTGGATGATGGGTGTTAAGGACAGCACTTGATGTGATGAGCACTGATGAATCACTCAATTCCACCCTCAAATTAATAATACACTATATGTTAATTAACTTGAATTTAAATAAAGCAAGACAAACAAAAAAGGAGTCTCCCTGAGTTGATGAGTGGTATGTACTAAAAAAAATGAGTTTGGAGCCTAAGGACCCAAGAATGTGTCATCCCTCTATGAGGCTCCATCTGAGCACCAAGCAGCCTGTCTACATCACAGCTTCCTTATCTGTAATGCCAACCACAATATTCCTGGCTGAAAACCACATGTGCATATTGCCTAAAATATTTAGTCCAGGCCATAGCCCAACCTTTATGATTGATGCATACAACTGTTTGTGATCTTTGTTGGCCCTACCTGTCCACCCCCTTCTCTGAAAACTGTCTGTGCTGCCAAACCAGAGGGGGGCATATGAACTGGGCTGGGTAAAACCCAAAGCAC
Organism: Nyctereutes procyonoides; assembly: GCF_905146905.1. Lineage (NCBI taxonomy): Eukaryota > Metazoa > Chordata > Mammalia > Carnivora > Canidae > Nyctereutes > Nyctereutes procyonoides. The sequence goes on from NW_026575051.1 coordinate 64,252,660, forward strand.
TCCACTTCTCTATGGTCAGTGATCCTGCCAGGGATAAGAATATGATCCTCTCAGGGATAGGATCCATCAGAGTCCTGACCCAAGAATTTATCCATCTGGACCCTATTTGCAAAACAGAAAACTGAGTCATATATTCAAGTAGTCAGAACTGTTTATAGGTTTGGCTCAGGGAAAAAAAAAGAAAAAAGAAAGCTGACTGACCTTAGGCAAGTCACTTAAACTTCATTGGAAGAAAAGTTCCTTCTATGAAGAGCTTTGATCAAGACCATCTGGAAGGTTCTGACATTTAGAGATGAGAACTCTCCTTTTCCTGTTATCCAGGCCTTGAACCAAGACAACCTGTCAAACTTCAGTCTTCTGCTGTAAATTTAGCCTGATTATTACTTCTCAGTCCAAGAACAGAGTTTTCCAAGAACCCAGATAATTGCAACTGGGTCCTAGCACAAAATAAACTATAATGCCTCCTGAGCACTTTCTTAGATTTTTGAGATTGGGTGAAATGGGTATATCATTGTGTTCTCAAAAGCTTGGTTGCAGACCAAAATCATGAAACTGGCAAGCTCTTATCCTAAGACAATTGCCACTCAATGTTTGGTCTCCAGCCTCTGTTAGAGAGGTTTTGCCAAAAACTGGAATCACATCACACCATTTGATACTATTCAGCAATAAAAAGGAACAAACTATTGGTACATGCAAGAAACTGGACCAATCTCCAAGGAATTATGCTCAGAAAAAGAAATTAATCCCAAAAGGTTACATACCGTATGATTCCATTTATGTAACATTTTAAAATGAAATTTTAGAAATGAAGGACAGATACATAAGCAGTTGCCAGGGGTTAGAGACAGCAAGAGGGGAAAGGGAGAGAGGTATGATTATGAAAAGCCATGTGAGGCACCCCTGTGGCATTGGAACTGATCAGGATCTTGACTGTGATGGCAGATATGCAAGTCTATGCATGTGATAAAATCGCATAGAACTAAATACACACACACACACACAGATAAGTGCTAGCAAAACTGGGGAAATATGATACGATTGGTGGCTTAATGTTAACATGCTGGTTGTGATACTATAGTTTTGCAAAAATATTAGCATTGTGGAAACTGGACAAAGTGTACACAGGATCACTCTACATTATTTATTACAACTGCATATGAATCTATAATCATCTCAAAAAAATTTAATTTAAAAAAAAAAAACAGGTTTGGGGCACCTGACTGGCTCAGTCAGTAGAGCATGCGATTTTCAGTCTCAGGGTTATGAGTTTAGGACTCATTTGGGTGTAGAGATTACTTTACATCAAATCTTTTAAATAAAATGGGTTTAGGGATGCCTGGGTGGCTCAGCAGTTGAGTGTCTGCCTTTGGCTCAGGGCCTGATCCCAGGATCCGGGATCAAGTCCCACATCGGGCTCCCTGCGAGGTGCCTGCTGCCCTCTGCCTGTGTCTCTGCCTCTCTGTGTGTGTCTCTCATGAATACATAAATAAATCTTAAAAAATAAAAATAAAAAATAAAATAGGTTTGTTTTTATACCACTAAAACCAGGCAAGTGAAGCCTTTTCTTGGTGATATGAAGAGAGCTTTTTTTTAAAAAAGATTTCATTTGGGCAGCCCCGGTGGTGCAGCGGTTTAGCACTGCCTGTAGCCCAAAAAAAAAAAAAAAAAAAAAGATTTTATTTATTTATTTATTTACTTAATTATTTATTTATTTGAGACCAAAAGCATCAGTAGGAAGCAGGGCAGAGGGGGAGGGAGAGAATCTCAAGCAGGCTCTGCACTGAATGTGGAACCCACCTCAGGGCTCGATCCCACAACTCTGAGATCATGACCTGAACAGAAACCAAGAGTCAGATACCTAACTGACTGAGCCACCCAAGCTCCCCTGAAGAGTGCATTCTTTTTTTTTTTTAAGATTTTATTTATTTATTCATGAGAGACACAGAGAGAGAGAGGCAGAGACACAGATAGAGGAGAAGCAGGCTCTATGAAGGGACTCAACGCCAGGACTCCAGGATCACGCCTTGGGACTAAGGCAGGCGCCAAACCACTGCGCCACCCAGGGATCCCCCTGAAGAGTGCATTCTTAACATGAGACCCCACTTATCCAAACCATCTTGCTCTCCATTTGTGTTGACCTTGAAACCATGAGAGAGGCAAACAAACTAGATGTCACTCTTCCTGCCTTACATGGGTCAAATGCCGGTCAAGAATATTTAGACTTTATTTTCATAAATACTAAAAATTATTCACAAATTCAAAAAGACCATTTTATGAGACACTAAACATTACTTTTCTAAATTGAGATGGAAATTGTGTTCAGTAAGATTTTGGGCAACTCTGCAAGAAACCTCACTCACAAAGAACCCACCAAAACAATCCTTCAGTAGTGACATACTGGGGAAACTTGAATTAGATTCATCCCAAATACACAAAATTAGGAAGATGAAAAAGGAAAAGGCACAGAGGAAATTAAAAGTAATTGTAGGCAGATACTTTAACATTATTAATATGTACAAAATCTGGGGACACCTGGGTGGCTCTGCAGTTGAGCGTCTGCCTTTGGCTCAGGGTGGAATCCCAGGGTCCTGGGATTGAGTCCCACATTGGACTCCCCGCATGGAGCCTGCTTCTCTCTCTGCCTATGTCTCTGCCTGTCTCTCTGTGTCTCTCATGAATAAATAAATAAAATATTAAATATATATATATACAAAATCTGAATGCAACTTAAAATTTTCTAAGAATACATGAATTAATAAATTTTACTACAGATGAGTAATGAGAATGGAGAATCTTGACAAAGCAGTTTAAAAAGCTCTAAGTCCGGGGATCCCTGGGTGGCGCAGCGGTTTAGCGCCTGCCTTTGGCCCAGGGCGCGATCCTGGAGACCCGGGATCGAATCCCACGTCGGGCTCCCGGTGCATGGAGCCTGCTTCTCCCTCTGCCTGTGTCTCTGCCTCTCTCTTTCTCTGTGTGTGACTATCATAAATAAATAAAAATTAAAAAAAAAAAGCTCTAAGTCCAGGAGCACCTGGTTGGCTCAGTCAGTGGAGCCTGTGACTCTTGATTTCAGGGTTACGGGTTCGAGCCCCAAGTTGGGTGTAGGGATTACTTAAAAAAATCTTAAAAGTTCTCATTTCAGCAGAACCTATACTAAAAAAACAAAAACAAAACATTAGGTCTGATGATTTCACATATGCATTCCTTGAAATCATCCAGAAGATAATTCTTATGCTATTCAAACCATTTCAGAACACAGTAAAAGAATGCAAGCTTTCCAAATATTTTTGACAGCCAGCATAGTAATGAAAACATAGGGGAAAAAAATTACAAGTCAACTCAAAAACATCTGAAGTATAAATATTGATGCAAACATTTTTTTGATGCAAACTCTTTATGTCAAACATTACCAAGCAGAATCCAGAATTAGATTAAAAGACTAATATACCAGATCAAGTAAGAGTTCATTTTAAAAATATAAAGATGGTTCAACATATGAATTTTATTAACAAAATTCATGATAATTTTTTCTTTTTTTATCATATTTTTTTAATTTTTATTTATTTATGATAGTCACAGAGAGAGAGAGAGAGAGGCAGAGACACAGGCAGAGGGAGAAGCAGGCTCCATGCACCGGGAGCCCGACGTGGGATTCGATCCCGGGTCTCCAGGATCGCACCCTGGGCCAAAGGCAGGCGCCAAACCGCTGCGCCACCCAGGGATCCCCAATGTGAAATTTTTAAAAATGCCTTTTGGAATCTCTGGAGAGGAGGTGATTTTTCACCTTTAAAAATTATGATGAAGGGATCCCTGGGTGGCGCAGCAGTTTGGCGCCTGCCTTTGGCCCAGGGCGCGATCCTGGAGACCCGGGATCGCATCCCACGTCGGGCTCCCTGCATGGAGCCTGCTTCTCCCTCTGCCTGTGTCTCTGCCTCTCTCTCTGTGTGTGTGTGTGTGACTATCATAAAAAAAAAATAAAAATAAAAATTTCACATTGGGGCACCTGGGTGGCCCAGTCAGTTAAGTGACTGACTCTCGATTTCATCTCAGGTCATGATCTCAGGATCATGAGATCAAGCCCCAAGTCGGGCTCCACATTGAGTATGGAGCCTGCTTAGGATTCTCTCTCTCCCTCTGCCTTTGCCCTTCCTTCTCACCCCCTGCTCATACTCTCTCTAAAGAAATAAAAAATAGAAAATAAAATAAATAAAAATAAAAATTTCACAGCAATTGCCAATTTAAAACCAAAGTTTATAAAATACCAATACAGGGGCATGTGGGTGGCTCAGTGATTGAGTGCCTGCCTTTGGCTCAGTGTGTGATTCCAGAGTCCTAGGATCAAATCCCACATCAGGCTCCCCACAGGGAGCCTGCTTCTCCCTCTGCCTATGTCTCTGCTTCCCTCTCTGTGTCTCTCATGGAAAAATAAATAGAATCTTTAAAATAAAATAAAATAGCAATAGAAAGGTGTTCTAAACATGACAAATTATGTATTTATTGTAGTGTGACATTTAATATTAATATATAAGAATCATTTCCATAAATATAATGAATAAGGCAAAATGCTCTATTATTTAATCTTGTAAAAGTTCTAGCTAAAATAATTAGAAAAGAGAAAAAAGAGGTATAAACTATTGGAAATAAAGAGACAAGCCTGTCATTTTCAGATGATGTCATTTTCAGAAAATATGATAGACTTATTAGCATCATTAGGTGTTAGAATCATTAGAGAGTTGTATTAAGTGGTCAGGTTCACATAAAAACAAAGCTTTCTCAATTATACCTCAATAAAGCTGAATTTAAAGGAAAAAACACAAAACTTTTTATATGCTGTAAAAAGTAAAATAAAGTAAACCAAGTAAAAAATAAAGGAAAAAAGATACATAAAACAGAAAGAAGCTAAATAAGTAATCTGCAAATTAAATAAAACCTATAAAACACCAAGGAGCACAGAAGATATAAATAAATGAAGAGAAACACCTCGCTCACACGTGTGTACTGCACATCCATTGTGTCCTCATAATTGTTACCAACTCCCCCGTCCCAATCCACGCCCATGTTCTAGAACAGCTACTGAGTCCCTTTCTCTGGGTTTCCTGCTCATTGTGTGCATTTTTCTTGAGACTATCACCCAAAGTGTCCTGCCCATCTCTAGCCACAGGATAGCAAGCTAGCCAAGCAAGGATCATTACATTCTCTTTCAGAATCTAAAACTTGAGCAAAATGCCTCAAAGATAGCTGGTGGAGCTAAGGGCTGTGTATGAAGTTGCATCAGGCTGGCGTCAGGTACCTGTAGCTGCTTCTTTTCATCCCCAAATCTACTCCTTCGGCTTCCCTTCACATCTGTGAGCCACCTCAAATCCTTTCAGAAATTCCTTTATTTTATCTTTTTCTCCAAGGCAGCCAAAGTCTGTTTCTGATTTTTTTCAACCAAAGCAACTGTAACTGAATCAAATAGAAAGACATAGTATCATAGTATCATAAAGATACCAACTACCTCTAAATTAATCTATAATGCAATACAATACAGATTAAAACAATAAGAGAAATGGAACAAAATAATTTTCAAGTTCATTTCGTAAAGTGATACTCAACTTTGGCTACACATTAGAATCATTTAGGCAGGTTTACAGCTCTGTGTTCCAGACTGCACCCCAGAACAATTAAACCGGGACCCCTGGGAGTAGGATGGTGTTATCAATGTTTATGAAATTTCTCTTTAAAAAAAAATTATATTTAGGGGATCCCTGGGTGGTGCAGCGGTTTGGCGCTTGCCTTTGGCCCAGGGCGTGATCCTGGAGACCCGGGATCGAATCCCACGTCAGGCTCCCGGTGCATGGAACCTGCTTCTCCCTCTGCCTATATCTCTGCCTCTCTCTCTCTGTCTCTCTGTGACTATCATAAATAAATAAAAATTTAAAAAAATTTAAAAAAAAATTATATTTATTTATTCATGAAAGACGCAGAAAGAGAGGCAGAGACACAGGCAGAGGGAGAAGCAGGCTCCTCATGGGGAGCCTGTGGGAAGCTTGATCCCAGGACCCCGGGATCACCACCTGAGCCAAAGCCAGATGCTCAACCACTGAGCTAGCCAGGTGACTCTATGAAATCTTTTTGAGTAATTATGATGTGTTGTCAAGATTAAGAGCTACTAAAAAAAAAAAAAAGATTGAGAGCTACTTCTCTAGAAGAATAAACATGTAAGAATAGCAAGAAATTTCTGGGAAACAGAAAAGAAAAACAAGATGGTTTGTCCTATCACAAACTGAAATACATTATCAAGCTATAGTAATTAAAACAGTATAGTACTAGCACAGAACTGAGAGACAAATCAACAGAACAAAACACATATTCCAAAAAAGAGTCAAGGTAGTATTTAAAATCAGTGGAGGGACGCCTGGGTGGCTCCGTGGTTGAGCATCTGCCTTTGGCGCAGGTCCTGATCCCAGGGTCCTAGGATCGAGTCCTGCATCCAGCTCCCTGTGAGGAGCCTGCTTCTCCCTCTGCCTGTGTCTCTGCCTCTCTTTCTATGTCTCTCATGAATAAACAAATAAAATTTTAAAAAATAAAATCGGTGGAGAAAAGATGGACTACTCCATTAATAATGTTGTGACAACTAGTTAACCATTTGAAAATTTTTAAACTATTAAAATAGATTCTAGATTAATCAAATATGAAAATGCAAAAAGTAGAACCATAAAAATTTGTTTGGCTATATAGTATATACTTATCATTTTGGTAATGAGGCTGAAGATTTGGGGTGGGGGGGAACCACTCATCTGCAATTTTCAATCCATTGGAATGGGGGTTAAAATAAAAAGATAGGGCAGGTTTAGTGCCGCCTGCAGCCCAAGGTGTGATCCTGGAGACCAGAGATCGAGTCCCACATCGGGCTTCCTACATGGAGCCTGCTTCTCCCTCTGCCTGTGTCTCTGCCTCTCTCTCTCATTCTCTCTCTCTCTCTCTCTCTCTCTCTCTCTCTCTCTCATGAATAAATAAAAAAATAAAATCTTTTAAAAAATAATAAAATAAAAAGATAAAAATATATTAACTCTCCCTAGAAACTAAATAATATAATAAAAACAATGAGATATCACTTGTGGACCATCATATTGGCAAAGTAAAAATATTTCTTGGCGATATTTGCTCTTAGCCTTAGAGTGTGGAGGTTAGACACTCTCAGAGTACGCATAGAAGGAAACATGGTAAACGTATAGACCCTTAATCCAGCAACTCAACTTTTGATAATATAATACAAGCTTATAATCAGCCACAACCACAAAGAGGTACACACAAAAATTTAATTGAGGATAGTTTTGCTTCCATGGTGAAAAACTAAAAAGAAACTAAATGAGTGTCCTTTGAGAGGGTAAGATCTCTATACATGTGTTGACATTAGAGATTTCCATGACTCTTCGTCTTCAGTAGGATGGCCATTATTGAATACACACAGAAGTGTTGGCAAGGACGTGGAAAAACTGGAACCTTACTATGTACTGTCGACAGAAGTATAAAATGATGCAGCCACCTTGGAAAATGCTAAGGCATAGAACTATCACATAATCCAGTATTTCCACTTCCACTTTGAGTATATACCCATAATAACCAAAAGCAGTAACAGATATTTGTATTGCCACATTCATAACAGCAGTATTTACAAGGGGCAAAAGATAGAAGCATCTCAATTGTCCATCAGTGGGTAAATAAATAAGCAAAATGTGGTGTATACGTACAATGGAGTATTATCCAGACTTCGAAAGAGAGGATATTCTGACACATGTACCACACGGGTGTCCCTTGAAATAAGCCAGTCACAAATGAACAGTTTTTGTATGATTCCATTTATATGAGGTGCTTAGAATAGTCAAATTCATAAACGCAGAAAATGGAATGGTGGTTTGCCCAGGGCTGGGGGAAGAGAGTCAGGAATAAGGAGTTATTGGTTTAATGGGTAGTTTCAGTTTTGCTAGATGAAAGAGTTCTGGAGATGGATGGTGGTGATGGTTGCAGAACGATATAAATGTTCTTAATGCCATAGAACTGTACCCTTAAAAAATGCCTAGGATGGCAAATTTTATGGTGTGCCTATTTCACTAGAGTAAAAAAAAAAAAAAAAAAGATTTCCCAGGAAAAAAAAGAGAAAAGCTTTCCTTATTTATTTTGATTTCCTCAAAGTTTCTCTTTATCATTATTGGCTGGGAAATTTGCTCTTAGGTTGAGTCACTCAAGAATGGCTCTGAAACACATCTTGCCAATATGCAGGAAAGTTTCCTATATGTCATTCTTCATGGTTGCTTTTACAGTTTGTGATCATCAATCATTTTTATGTGTAATCATTGTTTATAAAATAGGAAAAGCCTCCCCAGAAAAAGAGCAAAGCCTTTAAAAAACATCATAGAAGATCCTGACACCAGGTCAATCACAAATGCAATTATGAAAAACCAGGTGGTGACATCATATCTTAGTTTACAAGTCACTTCTTTGTGGGGTAATTTTCCATATGGGAATTTTGTTTCACATTTTCTCAGCAGTTCCATTTCATTCCCAGAAGCTAGCTGCTCATAAAGAAACTAGTGGCCCAATCATGCATGCCAGGGACCCAAAATCTGAAAGGATTCACTTGGCTAGCCAAGAACACTTAACTAGAGGCGATCTGGTTTCTTTCTCAGGGCTGGAACCAAACAGCGAAAATATTTCCACTCAAAATAGAAAATGCAATCTAAAAGAAATCCTGTTCCTTCTCTTTTAAAACACGAACATAAGCGGAAACATGGAATGGAACTTTGGATTGCCTGACGTCGTGGTTTAAGACAGCAACTGCAGCATGTGTAAAACAAAATCTTAACCTGGCACTAGACCATATGACAAATACTTCATTTGAAATCTGTATCTACCAAAAAAAAAAAAAAAGAAAGAAAGAAAGAAAGAAAAGAAAAGAAAACTGTATCTAGTGCAGCTGCTTAGTATAGAAGGGAAATAATGCCAACTTCTTGTCAGAAAATCAAAACACTAAGCCATCTGAAAGCAGATCAAATACCTTCCCTTAATGTCCATTTAAATATGTACTGAGGTTTTTAGACACAAAAGGACCATTGTAAACACAGGATAGGGCCATATGTAATCTGATCCCAGGGACTAGCTGACTTTGATAAAGGTCCCTGCTTGCAGCCACACTCAGCAAAGTTGTTCAAAAGCAATACCAGAAGAACAAGAAAATTCCTGGTACTAAAACCAGTTATGACGGTCTCCTCTCTGACACGTGTGTCATTCTAATACAAAGTCTGTCTTCCTGAGGACGTCACATCCTCTCTTGCTGAGGTTCTTGTGGACTAGTTTTGGTGATTTCCTGCCAAAGCTGTTTAACTCTGTTTGCTTAACTCTGATATTTGGGGAGAGATTTCCCGAATAAAGGGACATGATACAATTATACTTCTGAGATTTTAAAGCTATTTTCAAATATGACACCGAAGTACTACATCACAAAAATACTAGCCGAGGTATGCTCTACTCTCATTCTTGCAGATGATTATAAATTATTCATTCTAGTCATTCCGCTGTACATGAGCATGTATTTAGAACTGGAGTAGCACACTGACTCTAACAAATGCCAGTCCTTGCTAAGAAACCTTAAAAATCCATCCAACAGCAATCTGGAGCTCAGTGAAGTCAATGCCAATAAATCAGTTGACTAAAATAATCAATTCTTGCTATCTAGTATAGCTGAAAATGAGTGTACCTCCACAACCCAGCACCTCTGTAACTAGGAATAAACTCTGAATAATAAATGCACAAGGAGACATGTACTGGAATGTTCACTGCAATAATGTTTGTAGTAGCATAACTGGGAAAACCCTAAAAGTCCACCAGCAAGAAATTAGATGTATAAATTATTATGTAATTATATAACAGAATACTTGTAGAAGTTAATTACCATTTTTGCTAACTTAGACAGCTCTTAAACACATAATTTTAGTGGTTAAAAGCAAGTTGCAGAATATTTCAGTCAGTATCCTATCATATATATAAATTTTAAGGACATATAGGCAAAACAATCAAAATCTAGAAATAAACTTAATGTCCATAAAGAGAGGACTGGATAAATCAAAACAATATATTCATACAATGAACAGTATTGTTTAAATGATAGCATAAAGCTCTACTGTAAACAATGAAAAGGTCAACAATATTGATGTTATTTTCTTCATTTTGCTAAGGGAAAAAAGCAATATGTATATGATCAGCTGATTTTTATTTTCAGAGAAATTGTGTGCACATACCTAAAAATTAACTCTGGCCATTTCTAGTTAGCAGGATAACTGATAGGCTTTATTTTCTTCCTTAAACTTTTCCACATTTTTCTGATTTTTTTTTATTTTTTTTGCAATTAGTAGTATTACTTTTACAATCAGGAAAGAAAAATTGCTACAAAAAAGTAAGAACAAGAGCACCATATGACAGATTTTATTTCCAAAGATGGCTGCACCAATGTACATTTTCCTCCCATATGCCTTTATCACAGTTGGACATTGACGCTGCTCCACAGTGACGCAGGAACCCGGGTTCCTGCCCCCTGAATATGGGCCGGCCTTTGTGACTTGCTTCTAACGAATAGAATGCAAAATGCCTACATTCTTTCCAAGGGTGGTTCTTAAAAGATGATACAGCTTCTGCCGGCTTGTTCTCTTTTCTCATTTTCTCTCTCATTCTCACTCTCCGCCCCCCACCCCCTTGGAACCCAGCCACCATGTCATGAATTAGCCTAGGCCCCATGGAGGGGTTTCACAGAGTTGGTTTGGCCAACAGCCCAGCAAAGAGCTCAGCCAAGAGCCAGTATCAACCAGCATCACCAGATATGGGGATGAGTCCACCCCAGCTTTGAGTCTTCCAGCCATGGCCCCAGACACCTCCATGAGCATAATAAACAGTTGTTTTGTGCTACTGTATTTTGACATAATTTGCTACGCAGTCCTAGAAGCGGGAACACACACAACAAGCAATATTACACATTGCTTAAGGCTACCTATGTGGTAAGAGCAAATCAGCTGCCTAAAATAACCAGTTCTTGCTATCTAGTATAGCTGAAGATGAGCATGTCCCTGAGACCCAGCAACTCCATGTCTACATATAAACCCTGAAAAAATAAATGTGCAATGAAGTATGTATGAGGATGTTCATTGCAACACGATAGTAGGATCATTTGAAAAAACCTAAAAGTCCATTGACAAGAAATTAGATACACAAACTACAATGTAATTGTATAATAGAATACTCATAGAAGGTAAAATAAGCAAATTATTCTATATACGAATATAATGTGGATTAGAATCACCAAATTCTTTATAATAATTGCTTCTGGGAACATGGGAGGACAATGGGACCAGAGACAGAGGGCCCCATGGGATTTTAGTGATGTGTGGTATTTTAATAGTGAAAGGTAAAAAGAAAAATAAATTTTTAAAAATATATTGTTTTGAGGCACATATGATAAAACAGTAACACTTATTTATTCTGATTATGAAAACTCAAGCGATCATAATTGCCCATGTATTTTCCTGTATTCACTTTCTCCCCACCACACCAAAAATAAATCTAGTATTTAAATTTTAGCAGGTTTTTGGGTTGGTCTTTCTTTCTTTCTTTTTTTTTTTTTTTTTTGTTGTTGTTGTTGCTGTTTCCCTTTCTTTTAGAAACAACAACATATGTCCTTATTAAAAATTCTTCTAGGAAAAAAAAATTCTTCTGGGGATACCTGTGTGGCTTAGTTGGTTAAGCATCTGCCTTCAGCTCAGGTTATGATCTCAGGGTCTTAGGATCGAGTTCCAAGTTGGGCTCCCTGCTCAGTGAGAAGTCTGCCCCTCCCACCGCTTGTGCTTGCCCTCTTACTCAATCTCTCAAAAAACTAAATAAAATATTTTTTAAAAATTAAAAAAAATAGGGTAGCCCCGGTGGCTCAGCAGTTTAGCGCCGCCTTCAGCCCAGGGCCTGATCCTGGAGACCTGGGATCGAGTCCTATGCCGGGCTCCCTGCATGGAGCCTGCTTCTCCCTCAGCCTGTGTCTCTGCCTCTGTGTGTGTGTGTGTGTCTCATGAATAAATAAATAAAATCCTTTAAAAAAAATTTTTTAATAAAAAAGATTCTTCCACACAAAACTAATCATTTAAGAGTCCCTCTTAAAATCCTTGACAATCTTAAAATCTTGACAATCCTTGAAATCTTTTTATAATTTGAAGAGGATTGGCTAGGAAAGTCACTTTAAGAACTCAAGGTATAGGGACATCTGGCTAGCTCAGTTGATGGAGCATGCAACTCTCGGTCTCGGAGTTGTGAGTTCAAGCTCCATATTGGGTGTAGAGATTACTTAAAAATAGAATCTTTAAAAAAAAATTTTAAGTCCAGGTGTAAATTGATACTATAATTATTTGTAAAGACCTTTCTGGATAATAATAAATCAAATTCATTTAAAAGCAACCAAGTTTTTAAATTTCTTCTATGATAAATTGAACGTCTACTTCTCCAGTCCATATTCCATATGAGGAACCAGTGAGCTTTAGGACAGTTAATTTCACTGTAGACCATGGTTTTGTGTGTATCATCCTGGGGAGAAATCCACCAGGTGTTTCATGAGGTACTCAGTACAGCCTACTGAGGCTCCCTGGAAGCCTGTCCCCAAACGTGCCTCCATTCAGGACCACTGGAGTCATTCTGCAAATCAAGAGTAGGACCAGATATTGTGAGAGGGTAAATTCGGGTGTCATGGAGGGTCCCCTACCTTTCTCTTTACCTTTAATCTTCCATATGAACCAAATGCACAATTCTCTGTAACAGACAGGGCCCTAAACACGGACGGCACACAGAAAGGGTGTAACTGAGCTGGACCTAATGAAGGAATTCTTTGCAAAAACAATGGCAGGGTCAAGGGAACCAAAGAAGGAAGGTGATGCACACAGTCCAGCAACAAGAAGAAGCCCGGACTTCCATGAGGCTTCGGGTGTCACTTAAGCAGGCAAAGGCCACATGGAAGACAGGCACCTCACAGGGACTGTACACAGGGAGGCAGTCACTACCGTAGAAAAGCCTGAGCTCTGAGGAGGTAAACACCTCAACCCTCCCCTCCTACCTTCCATTCTCCTGCCAGTGCTTCCCAATAACTGACCCAACCAGCAGCCCGCAGCCAAGGGCATCAGGGGCTGCAACCCATACAGGGCAACACGGCAGGACACAGAGTAGGGCAGAGAAAGGCAGAGAAGGAATCCGGGGGCCAAACAGAAGATTAACCATCACATTTTCCCCTCAGAGAAAACAGAAAGATGAGGTTATCCTAGATGCTAAGAGCATAGTTGGATTGCCAAAAAAAGTATAAGTGGCAGAGAATATGAGTGAAGATCAAATATTCTAAACCCCTAAACTTCATGTTTTGTAGATGTTAACAGATACAGACCAGTTCGTGTCTAGAAACACCTGGTTACTTAGGAAAACATTTGAAATAATGTTTGAAGTAAACTGTAAGTTAAATCACTTAATGTTTGGGCATTCTTTGGATCATAGTTCTATTAATTATTCTGTGTGTTGCTTGATGACAGATGCATAGATCCACAGAGATAAGGATGTTAGGACATATATAGAGATATATAGAATGTATCCTACAAATAGAGAATATATAGGATTATATATTTTATATATGTATATATGGAGAAAACATCATATGTATGTGTGTGTATATATATGTATACATATTTCTATAGATCAAAATATTAATGGCTATAGATGAGTAATTGCTAACTTCTGTGTCACAAAATTTCCAAGCTAAAATTACTGCATGCTGGTGGGAAAATAAATTGATATGACCTTTCCAGCAGACATTGAGACAATGTATCATCAAAAGCCTTAAAAATGTGCACAGCAAAATTTTTAAAAATTGATAATGCCCAATGCAGGTACTCTTACAGGCTGTTAAAGGAAGTGTAAATCGGTACAACTTCCTTGGATGTCAATTTGGCAGTACCTGTTAAAATTTTTCAGGCAAAACAATAAATAAATAAAATAAAATAAAATAAAATAAAATAAAATAAAATAAAATAAAATAAAATAAAATAAAATAAAATAAAATATTTCAGACATATACACTTTGTTTTAATTTTTTTTGGCATATACACTTTGAACTATTAACTTCATTCTTAAGGAATTTAATATATATACAAAATACATGTATATGAAGAATGCTTATTACATAGAAGAATGCTTATAATATCACTAAATGTATGTATATACATGTATATATATATACGTATAAATATATTTGATATTTAAATATCCATCAGTAAAAGAATGGTTGAGAACTTTATCCCATTTCAGAGGTCACCATCCATTCACTCACGCACCCTGGAAACCTAGTAAACAACCGGCCCCCCTCAGTGTCTAGAAGAGAGAGTTGGCTGGCACAAAGTACTTGATCGACAAATATTTTTTAATGACTCCTCCCTCACATAGCATCTCCAATCCATTACCGAGGTGTGTTGATTTTATTTTCTAAATATCTCTCAAATCCATCCACTTCTTTTCTCTGCTGCTAGGAGTGGAGTCTATTTTTCACCTAGATTGTAAAACAGCCTTCTATTTAGTGTCTCTGCATCTACTCTGGCCACCTTCCAATCAATACTCAGCTGCAGTCAGGCCATCTTTCCAAAATAAAGATCTGATCCTATCACTCACCCCCAATCCTTCAGTGGCTTTCTATTTGTGTTAGTTTGCTAGGTTGCCATAAGAAAATACCACCAGCAGAGTAAATACCAAATTTAGACAACAGAAATTTTTTTTTCATAGTTCTGGAGGCTACAAGTCCAAGATCAAAGTATCGACAGGGTTAACTGCTTCTAAGGCCTCTCCCATCTCTCTAGATGGCTCCCTTCTCTCTGTCTTCACATGGCCTTTCCTCTGTGAATGCCTATGTCCTAATCACTTCTTATAAGGACACAAGTCATATTGAATTAGGGCCTACCCATATGACTTCATTGTATGTTAATTATTTTTTTATTTTTTTTTAATTTTTATTTATTTATGATACTCACACAGAGAGAGAGAGAGGCAGAGACACAGGCAGAGGGAGAAGCAGGCTCCATGCACCGGGAGCCCGACGTGGGATTCGATCCCGGGTCTCCAGGATCGCACCCTGAGCCAAAGGCAGGCGCCAAACCACTGCGCCACCCAGGGATCCCTAATTATTTTTTTAAAGGCCCTATCTCCAAGTATAGTAACATTCTGATGTCCTAGAGATTAGGACTTGAACATATGAATTTTCAGGGTACACAAGTCAGCCCTTATCACCATTGCTCTTAAAATGAAACTATGCCCGTGCCTGTGCTGGAGATATTTGGTTTGTCCCTCCACACCCATGCTTCATTTGGCTTTACCCTGTCTGCCATGTTCCTGGAGGCTTATCTATATGAGCAGCATGGGCTCCTGTGCTCTCCACTTCCAGGAGGGTTGGGCAAATGGGAGGCACCAGTAGATCTGGAGAGTGGAAGGGGGATAAAGTTGAGGATTCTTTCCCCCTGGCTTCCTCTCTACCAGGTCCCCTCAGTAGACCTCTCCACATAGTGACCGAGTGGATTCTAGTACCTGTTCTTTCAAGCTTTGGTGGTTAAGGGCTCCTTGCTGGTGCTAGCATCAAGATGATGTTTATCCTTAGTAGTCTTTACTGCCCACATCTTTGTAAAGTATCTTCATTAAATTGTCCTCAGATTACCCAATTGGATGTGTCATCTGCTCCCTGCTATGCCCCTAATACAACAGTTTACAAAATTTTTGCAAAGTTCTCTGCTCTCATCATACACTTCTCACTCTCTCCACTACAACCATCTAGACTTCTTTCAATTCTTCAGATAGGCCCAGCAATTTGAAATATTAACAAGCATATGTTCCTGTTATTTTAAAACTATTTAAAATTATATAAAAATGTATGTCACATTTTGTCTTACATCAAGTTCCCAGGGAAGCAGATGCTGAGAGGAGATTTGTGTGCAGGAAATTTATTGGGGACTGCCATGGAGATTGACACCTGTGGGGCAGGGAGGGAAGCAGGACTGGACAGAAGGAACCATGGGGCTGGGACACATTGCTAATGAAGGCCTCACCTGATCCTGTGGGAGCTGGAGCTGAGAGGACCCTTCTAAATTGACCAGGATGGTCCCTGGATGAAGACCAGGAGGCTAGGCCTTTGGACCTTCACATCAGCAATCACTGGAAGTGAACTGCTTCTGGGAGGGGACATTACCTCAGGCAAGGCGACTTCCTCCAGCCGACAGTGTTCCTACGAAGAGAATCACTTGTAAGCTGCCAATCGTCAAGACCCTCTGAAGCAGGGAAATAAGTCCCCAGGTCCTGAAGGGAGGATCTGGGTGGCATACCACAATATCCACCAAGAAATCCTACTCCTGAGAATTCATTAAAAGGAAATACAGGTGGAAGCAAAGAGCTAGGTACAAAGACGCTTATTAAAATATTACTTATTTATAATTTGGAGAAGATTAGATACAATCTAAATATTTAATAACAGTATGTTGAATAGAGTTTAAATAAAAATTGGGGGAAAGAAAAGACTCCAATAATAGGAAAATAAATATACTATTTCTGAAGAATGTAACACCATGTAATGATTTAAAAGCTCTTTTGCTGATGTGATTAATCATGTGATACATTATTAAATAAAAAAGGAGGTTATAAAACAACTTTGTTGAAGTATATATGCTTGCATATACATATATCTGTAACCATGCATTGGAGAAAGAGACTGGAAAAGACATCAAAATGCAAATTGTAGTCATTGAGAGCAGTAGGTCTATAGGTGACTTGTAATTTCTTATTTGTATTTCTTTTTTCATATTTTTAGCAATGAATATATATGAATATATATTGCTTACATAATCAGAAGGAAACAATAAATATGGGGATTTAAAAATTACTGTGGTTGTAATGGCAAAGAAGAGTAATTTTTTAATTTGTTTTGCCTTGTAATTTTTTGCTTAATTAAAATTTAAATGTAAGCCCCCAAAGGGAAGCATCACCGTGGAAGTGTTCTGCTTGGGAGAGGGGAAGATGGGGGAAGACAAGAAAGAGCTGTGGGGCACAGTCTATTTGTCTCCTTCACCATCTACTCCACCCCACCCCATATGCCTTTGTTGGGTCCTTTCATATCCTCCTTGAAAATCATAGGCCTCTGTGGCCTGCATCACGTATTTGTTTGACACCCCAGTTGGATATGCCATGGCTGATATCCAGCCCTGAGCAGGCTCCTTTATTTTCATGACATGATGTCCATTTTACTGTATGTTTAAATGTAAAAACGTATGCATTTGCTCTTAAACAGCAAATGGAAAAGCTATACTCTGTGATCCTGTCAGAGAAGATAACCCCAGACTCCGAGAGAGACTGTGATGGTGCAGTTGGCAGAAAGCGAGGGGTCACATGGCATGGGTCAGATACCAGTCTACTACAGGGAGACCTTGGGCAAATTACTAAACATCTTTCTATTTTGGTTTCCTCATCTGTAAAAGGTGATGATGCTACTGGTAGCACTGATGATATAGAAATGCCTCAAGTATTAAATGGATATGGGAGGCCTGGGTGGCTCAGTTGGTTAAGCATCTGCCTTCAGCTCAGGTCATGATCCTGGGGTCCTGGGATTGAGCCCTGTGTTGAGCCCTCTGTAGGGCTCCCTGCTCAGTGGGGAGTCTGTTTCTCCCTCTCCTTCTCCTCCTCCTGCCTGCCACCTCCCCTGCTTGTACTCTCTCTCTCTCTCTCTGACAAATAAATAAATAAAATCTCTTTTAAATAAATACATAAATACATAAATGAAAGGATATATGTATAAGCATTTAGAGTGATTGGTACATGGTGTTTGCCATTATTTTCTGCTCAACTCATATCAAAATCTCAACTACAAGAAATAATATTCATGGAGAATGTTGTCTATATATTCTTCTACACATTCAGGATTTTTTTTTTCCCTACAAATATTCAATTATAGAGCTCCATATTTGGCTAACACCATTTTACCTGCTAGTAAAATTATAGTTGACCCTTGAACAACACAGGTTTGAACTGGGTAATTCCACTTACACACAGATTTTTTTTATATAAATATTGTATGGTAAATGTATTTTCTTTTCCTTATGATTTTTTAAAGAAAATTTTTTCTCTAGCTTCCTATAAGAGTACAGTATATAATACATATAACATAGAAAGTATGCATTAATCAACTATTTTATGTAATCAGTAAGGCTTCCAGTCCACAATAGGCTAATAGTTGGGGGGATTTTTTTTTTTTTTTGCTAATTTAATTCAGTTTACTATATATATTTTTAATGACGTATAGTCAACATACAATGTTACATTGATTTCAGGTGTACAACATAGTGATTTCACAAGTTTATGCATTCACTATGTTAACAAGTGTAGCTCCCATCTGTCACCATACAGTGCTGTTACAATCCCATTTACTATATTCTCTATGCTGTACCTTTTATCCTTCTGACTTATTCATTCCATGACTGGAAGTCTGTATCTTCCATTCCCCTTCACCCATTTTTCCTATCCCCCCTCACACCCTTCCCTCTGGCAACCATTAGCTTTTCTCTGTATTTATGGATCTAGTAGTTTTGTTTGGGGCGGGGGGTGGTCAAAAGTTATACACAGATTTTCAACTTCATGGGGGGGGGATAGAAGCCCTAAATTCCCTTGTTATTCAAGGGTCGACTGTACTTATGCTAAAGTATGCTTTGTTATGTCACTCGTCTTTATGAAAATGCTAAGAAATAGGGGCTTCCGGATGACTCACTCGATTAAGCATCTGCCTTCGGCCCAGATCATAGTCCCTGGGTCCTGGGATCAAGCCCTACATACTACCTGCTTGGCAAGGAGTTTGCTTCTCCCTCTCCAGCTCCCACTCCCTCTGCTTGTAAGCTGGTGCTCTCTCTCGCTCTCTCTCTCTCTCTGTCAGAGAAAGAAAAAGAAAAAAGAAAAGAAAAGAAAAAGAAAATGTTAAGAAATAGACATAAGAAACTTGTTGTCCTGCTCATCACAGGGATGGTGTTAATGATGTTGACCATATTCAACTTGAAGGTGCTTCCGAAGGACCCATACCAAAATCTTTCCTCAGACCTCAGGCCTTCTTGTTTACTCACGTGTTTTAAATGCACAAGCGATTTAACTTCTGTTTCTAATCACGGCCCCTTCCTTCAATTGACCATAGTAACTATCCTGAACCTCATAACAAGCATTCTTGAATCCTGTCCATGAATTCATGGGGTTTTTTCTACCCTTCTTTATCCTCTACTTCAAATTCCCCATGTATTTGTAACCTAGTGTATCATGCATTTTTCTATAAGCTAACTCAAAATCTTTTCTTTTATTAGAATGAGACAGAGACTAAGTAAATAAATAAGTAATAAATGTGTACTGATAAAGACGGTGTTGATGATGAGACTACAAAGGGAAACTCTGTTTCCTGATTGCATTCACACCCAAGTCTCAGCCAGGGTTGTGTCACTGGTTGAGTTTCACAACCCTCGTCAAACAGTTCGAAGTTGTTGCAATCTCTTTCAAGAAAAACAACAACTATCAGTTAGCCGGTACCAATCTGTCATTAAGAGAAACCTTTTCAGAGTCCTGAAAAAAAGTGGTAGGCTGCAAAATGACAACTAAATAACAGAGCAAATGTATATAAATGCCCAGTGTCTTCTGGAGTAATGACAATGAATTTGCATGAATTGTTGTAGGCTCAGCATGGAGTATTAAGCCTAATTTCTCATGGATGGGAGAGCAAGTTCACAAAAGCTCACAGGAAAGAAAATGACAATACCATTCTGAATCACGGAATTTTTTAAGTTGGATGGAATCTTAGTATTCTAAAACTGTAAAGCATTACCAAAAAGTCCAGCCCTCTTGAAGCCCACAGAGGCTTACAGGGGCCACGTAGCAAGTTTCCAGATGCAGGACTGGGCTCCGGATCTGCTGATGACAGTGTCTCCGGCACTAGGCGCTAGGCCCAGATGACTCTAGCATAAATCCACGTGTCCTTTTGGATTTGTGTAGAAATCCAAATGATAGGCTAGAGGAAAGTCACCCTACTTGTCTCCAAGCACGAGCCCCTGTGTGAACACCTTTGCCAGGCACAACGATTTGAAGCCACGGGTCAGGACCAGGTCTGACCGCGGCCCCTGCCAGCCAGCTGGCCTGAGAGCAGAGCTGCCCCAACCCACTCTCAGCCCCGTGCTTCTCAATGAGGCTGGGCTTTAGAATCACCTGCGAACCTTTTAAAAAATACAGATGACCAAACACCATCCAGACCAATTAAGATTTAAGATTTTATTTTTAAGTAATCACTACACCCAACAGGGGACTCAAACTCACAACCCTGAGATCAAGAGTCACATGCTCTCCGGTCTGAGCCAGCCAGGTGCCGCCCCCCCCCCCCGCAAGACATCATTATTTTTTTAAAAAAGCTTCCCCCAAAAAATAAAAATAAAATAAAAAATAAAAAGCTTCCCAAATAATGCTAATATGCAGTCAGAGTTGAGAACCATTGTTATAAATAAATAAGCAGCTTGCCTATCTGATGAAAACCGAGCAGCCCCGAGACCAGCCGGTTTAGAAATAGTCCTAACCACCTTGTCATGCTTCCCCCATGACCTAATATAGTATCAAAGGTCTGTCCCTCTCCCCAGGTACTCTGGTACTACACTATTGCTGCTGACTCTTTTACTCACATTAATTGAGCACCTACTCCCAGTCACTTATCAGGATCAGGAGATGATCATGGCACAGTTCCTGCCTTCAGGGAGCTCACAGAGAGGTCCACACAACATTCACAGATGAATGGAAAAGAATACTGGCCAATGTTTATCAAAGACATACCAGCAACATACCAGACTCAGCTCCAAAGCTGTGTGTGTGTTGACTCACTTAACTTTCCCAACGAGTCTTGTCTGTAAATGGGCTTGATAGTAATGGTACCCTGAGGAGTACTATCAAGCCCATTTACAGACAAGACTCGTGGGCCATGGAGAGAATGTTTGTGGTTACCTAAGCTCTTTAGCTAGTCACAGAGAGGCTTGGAGGAAAACTGAGGCAGCCTGGCTTTAGCATCCACACCTTTAGCCGCCACACTGAGTTGCATGAGTGGATATATTCAAAGCCATGGAGACATGAAAAGACATTGACATTGTTCAGTCAGAGAGTGGGGAACAATCCATGTGATTGAAAAGTTGGCTTGGGGCCAGACTGTGAAAAGCCTATGCACTGTGAATGGGGGGGGGGGGTCTCTATTTTCCCTTCTATAGGCCAAGGGTAGCCAGCCAAACCTTTAAAGTGAGGAACACAATGATCAGATCCACATTTTACTTTCCTTTTTCAAGAATGTATTTATTTAACAGAGAGAGAGAGAGGAAAGCACAAGCAGTGGGAGTGGAAGGCAGAGGGAGAGGGAGAAGCAGGCTCCCCGCTGAGCAGGGACCCTGGGATCATGACCTGAGCTGAAGGCAGATGCTTAGCCATCTGAGCCACCTAGGCGCCCCCAGATCTGCATTTTAGAGAAGAGGCATGGGGTGGAAAGACTAAAAATGAAGGACAGAGAGGCAGGAGGATGGAGAAAAGAAGCAGGTCACCTAGACATTTCTGACTTAGAAGTGACAGGATTTTGTGGCTGATTGGAGATGGAGAGAGAAGAAGAAGCTCCCAGGCTTGTAATGAGAGAGACTTGGCAAGCAGGTGCTCTGAATAGAAAAGCAGTGGGTCTGTGGAGGGCAGGTAATGAGTTCAGCTTTGGACATGTTCGGTTTCCGCACACCTTAACACCTGCCAGTTGCTGAGAGGCGTGACAGCAAAGCCACGTCAGACCCTTTGGGCTCACAGAGATATTTCTTTGCAAAATCATAAATATGGAAACTTCCTCAAGGTTCTCAAAAAAAACTGATTTTCAAATTTGGATGTCATTTGAAGAGACACTGAAAAGCACACAGTGATGGAGACTTCATTGCTTCCAAAGGTGCCATCCAACCAAAATTAGAAAAAAAAATTCTCTTTATAGTTATGGAAGGAATCAAAAATAATCAAGCCAGCCCCAAAGGAAGTTTATGAGAAGTTAAAAGCACATACTTTTCAGCTACCTAAATATTTGAGTTCTGGGTTTTTTGGGGGGGTTGTTTTGTTTTTTTGTTTTTGAGTTCTGTTTTAAGGACAATGGTGGGACTGGGTGTGTGTGTTTAGAATGCTTAGTTCTAAATAGATTTTTCTCCTCCTAATTTTATGGCATAGTTCATATTCATCTTCTTGTCTCTAAACTGTTTGCTTTTGGAGCACCTGGGTGGCTCAGTCGGTTAAGAGTCTGCCTTCAGCTTAGGTCATGACCCCAGAGTCCTGGGATTGAGCCCTGCATCAAGCCCTGTGTCAGGCTCCCTGCTCAGTGTGGAACCTTCTTCTCTTTCCTCTGCCTGCCATTCCCCTCTCTGTTAAATAAACAAAATTTGAAAACAAAAACAAAACAACAAAAAAAACCTGTTTGCTTTTATCTACTTTGTTCAAGAGGCACCTATAAAATGAATGTTCATTACACAATTTAGCCATAAGTTATGACTAGTATTTACATGTGAATTTTTAAAGTATAATCCCCAAATACAATTGAGAGTAATTATCTGATAAATATAACAGGCTAGATTAGTTTGAAATCATTTTCAAAGAATAGTTGGAAAAGTAATTCTATTTCTTCTTCCATAAGCATTAATAATTACTTTTCAAAAAGATCTACCCAAATTTTGGATTGCTTTTCTATAAACTTATATTAGATCAAGGGTTGGTGTGATGGTCACTTTTAGGATTTCAGAGGAAAGCCCTGCCATCCTCTGCAGACAGGAACTCTTCCTTGAGAAACAAGCTTTGACTTATCACTGGGCTTTAGTAAAAACTAAATGCTAACCACAGACCACGATGCACACTGAGCTGCCCTTCATGAATTGGGTGTGGTCTAACCCACCAAAACCATAAAGTTGGGTCTACACAGCAACACTCCACTGTCAAATTAAAGTGGCATACATGACATTGGGCTTGAGCAGTCCCTGAAACAACTTACATGAAGAAGTGGCCCAATGCCCATGGCCCCTCTTCCTGAGACATTACCTTCTCTCTCCCAGCCTGCACCTATGGCTTCATGGCGAGTTCCCTATGACCAGTGGACTAAGGAAGAGAAATTTTGATCCTGGTTTACAGGTTCTGCATATTATGCAGGCACCACCTCAAAGTAGACAACTCTAAAACTCCCTCCTGGGACGTTGCTGAAGGACAGTAATTAAGGGGAATACTCCAGTGGACAGAATCACAAGAGCACTGCAGCTGGTTGTTTATTTTGCTGGAAAGAAATAGCCTTTCAGAGGTGTTCCTCTATACCAATTTATTTGTGGACAACAGCTTGGAAGGAACATGATTGGAAAATTGGTGACAAGGAAGGCCAGGAAAGAGGTCTATGGGGAGACATCTTTTTTTTTTAATAATAAATTTATTTTTTATTGGTGTTCAATTTGCCAGCATACAGAATAACACCCAGTGCTCATCCCGTCAAGTGCCCCCCTCAGTGCCCGCCACCCAGTCACCTCCAGGAGATATCTCTGAATGGAAAAAGAGTGTTAAGATATTTGTGTCCCGGGGTGCCTGGGTGGCACAGTTGGTTAGGCACTGGACTCTTGGTTTCAGCTTAGGTCAGGATCTCAGGGTCATAAGATCAAGCCCTGCAGTGGTCTCCATGCTCAGCAAGGAGTCTGTTTGAATTTCTCTCTCCTCCTCCTCTGCCCCTCCTGCTCATACTCTTTCTCTCAAATAAATCTTAAAATAAAAAATAAATAAAATAAAAAGATATGTGTGTCCCTTGTGAATATTCACCAAAAGATGACCTCAGCAGATGAGTGTTTTAAAAAGACATAAGTAGATGAGATGGCCCGTTCTTCGTATACCAATCAGCTTCTTTCCCTGGCCATCCCTGTCATCACTCAATGGGTTCATGAACAAAGTGGCCATGGTGGCAGGGATGGAGGTTATGCATAGGCCCAGAAACATGGACTTGTACTAAGGCTGACCTGGCTACAGCCACTGCTAAGTGCCGTCACTGCTGCAGCAGTGAGTTTCCTATATGGCACCATTTCTTGATCAGCCAGGTGGAATGTTGATTACATTGAACCACTTCCATCATTTTGTTCCTCCTGAACAGACACTTATTCTGGATGTGGATTTGCCTTCCCTGCATATGTTTCTGCCCAAACATCTGTGAACTTACAGAATACTTTATCCACCATCATGGTGATCCACAATACTATTGTTTCTGATGAAGGAACTTGGCCAGTGATGTGTGGGCCAGAATGACCAGTGTCATTCACTGGTCTTACCATTTTCCCCACCATCCTGAAGGAATGGATTGATAGAATAATGGCCTTTTGAAAACGCCAGTTACAACTCCCAGCTGGGTGGCAATATCTTCAGGGCTAGGACTTTGAATTCCAGGAAGCTTTATATGCTCCAACTATGGTGTTGTTTCTCCCATAGCCACAATTTGCAAATCCAGGAAACCAAGGGGTGAAGATGGGGGTGGCACCACTCACTATTATCTCTAATATGTGATTCACTAGCAAAATGTATACTTCCTATCCTTGAGATGTTCTGCTCTGCTGGCCCAGAGATCTTAATTCTAAATGAAGGAAAACTTCTACCAGTAGACACAGTAGTCAGTCCACTGAACCAGAAGTTGAGACAGTCACCCAACCACTTTGAGCTCCACAAATCTCTGAATCAACAAAGGGAGTTACTGTGTTGTTTGGATTGATCCTGACCCAAGGGAAATTTTGGTTGCTACTACACAATGAAGTTTAAGGAAGAGGATGTCTGGAATAACAGATCTGTTGGGGCATCTCTTAGTACTATATATCCTGTGTTTCAAGTCAGTAGGAAACTACAACCAAATTCAGGCAAAGGTTTAGGTCACCTCTCCAGGTTGAAAACTATGACCAGCTGAAGTACATGCTGAGGGCAAAGGAAATTATGAAATGGATGATGGAAGGCAGCTATAAATACCAGGTATAGCCATGTAACTGGTTGCTGAAATGAGGACTAAGTTCTTCCTTATGTTTGTATATGTACGTACACACACATATATATACACACAGAAATAGAAAATTTGTTTTCTTCCCTCATCGTGTATCATTACGTACTAACGACAGTAAACTTCATATTACATTACTTATGTAGGTCATCAAGAAGAGTGAGCATGACTCAGAGTTTGCATCCTCTTCTAGGGAGGTTGTTCAGGGTCATATGCAGGAATAGTTTTATCACATCAGATATAGGACCTTGTTATTGTCCTTATTTGTTGATTAAGTATGGTTCAAAGTGGAGTGTGAGTGCCAGGTGACAAGAGGTGGACTGTATATCCATCAGTTCATGTGTCAACTTGGGTAGTCCTCTTGCTCAGCCCAACACTAATCTAGGTGTTGCTATGAAGTCTTTTGTAAATGTTTTTAATGTCTGTTATCTGTTGACTTGGACTCTCCTCCTCTGGGTGGGCCTAATCCCATCAGCTCAAAGGCCTTAATAGAACTGGTTTCTTGAAGAAATTGTCACCTGTGGACTAGCTCTCACTCATTCCCAACTTCCATCCTGTCATTTCTGATAGTCCCTGACCAGCAAAAAAGATGTTAGAGATAGAGTCCAGGAAAACACTAGAAGGGTCAAAGAACTCTCGAGTGTGAAAGGAGCAGATGGAAGCCATAGCTTAGGAAACCAAATGACTTGTGGACCATAGTGCAGATGTGAAAACAGTGCCAGTAATTAAAGACTCAGGGACTTACACATGTTCCCTCCATCAGAAATGATCCCCCAGATCTCCGCTCAAGTGCCCAAGACCCTAATCACTCAGTCCATGGTCTGTGACTCACCACTCTGGCCACTTTTCCTCACAGCACTAGGTGACAGGATATACTGCTTTATCTGTGATCAGGTACATACTCTTTCCCAACCAAAGTAACTTGCCTGGCAAGTTCAGCATTCAATCTTCAGTACCCTGGAATTTAGCTGGCATCCAACAGCTGTTGAATAACTAGGGGTACTCCCTTCCTTCAGAGCTTAAAGATGACAACTTTCAAATTAACTCTTTAAATAAAGCCTCCTGCTAATTGGCAATGCAAAACAGCTGAACTGTAATGTTTTAGTTGGTAAGAAAATATGGATAAGCTTTTAATAGTTTAAATAGACTCCTACAATCATGATAAGCCACAAAGTATTTGCTGCATCAGAAAAAATTTAAAATCTGGGGCACTTGGGTGGCTCACTCAGTTAAGCAGCTGCCTTTGGCTCAGGTCATGATCCTGGGGTCCTGTGATTGAGCCCCACATGGCACTCCCTGCTCAGTAGAGTCTCCTCTCTCACACAAATAAAATAAAATAAAATAAAATAAAATAAAATAAAATAAAACAAAACAAAATAAAATAAAAAAGAAAAACTTAAAATTCAGTAGGGGTGCCTGGGTGGCTCAGTTGATTAAGCGTCCAACTCTTGGTTTTGGCTCAGAGGGTGATCTCAGGGTCAGGAGGTGAAGCCCTGCACTGGGCTCTGAGCTGGACATGGAGCCTGCTGAAAATTCTCTCCCTCTGCAATTACCCGACTTAAAAAAACAACAACAACAAAAAAAAAACTTAAAATTCAATAGATTGCTCTTTCAGCCATTTCTTTTTATTTACAGTTTGTGTTCAATGCAAATCAATTCCATAACATGAGAAGTTACTATGAATCAAAGCATAAATACACAAACACAATATACAATCCAAAACTGATGTACAGCATTCAGGGATGAAACAAAACGTAATGTTCATTCACACACACAGTAGCTTGAGATCTGTTGGATATTGTTGTTCTGGTGTAGGTTCCTAAAGATGGGAAAAATGACTTTGGTTATCAAGACTACTGTGGCCATATTAGATACTGGAACATCTAAGCATCAGTGTGTGACCATGCGAACAAAAGACCTTAGAGTGTCTATTTTTAAAAAGCTTTCTGTGCATCGAGGCAGTTGTGAAAAGATTTACTTTCCAGAATCAAGCCCACTTTAGGCTTAGGACCAGGTTCTAACTATCTAAAAATATTGACTAACAGAAAGTGTTCCAAATGTGGCTATTCTGATTCAGAGTTTTTTTTTTTTAAAAAAAAGTATTTACAGAAAAAGTATAAAAGTTTTTCCGAATTTAATGTAAGCAAGCTTCCAGTCTTCACTTCCCAAATACTTGATTTATGATTTTTGGCTCCCGCACATATTTTGCCTTTTTTAATTTCAAGATTTGTCGATTTTACCTTCAAAACAGATCATTTTTTAAATTGTAAGAAGTACTCCACCTATGCAGAAATAAGCATTTTGAAATTAGTTGAAGTCAACGTACTTCTACTTTGGAATCAGTTTAGCTAAATGAATCTGGCACCCTTGTTCAATAGGAGTAAGTGGTAAGTATTTAAGCAAAATTTATTCGTTATGCTTCACAATCGGGGGTAGATTCCAATCCATCATTGCCCTGGCACATGTCAATTACTATATAAAAAATCAAACGCAATGTCAAACCCAAAGCCTCAGAGGAAAGAGTTCAGTTCCCAAGAAACAGTGATAGCTTAACAATGTAAAACTTTTATCTAGAGTACATAGGCATTAAATTAGTACTGCTGAAACAATGCATTGAGGATTTACAGTAACACCTGGAAGTTCCTTCTAATGTACATATAAATAGAATCATGGAAGCTTTTTGTATTAACCGTTTTATGGCCTTAAAGATTTAATGAACCGAATGAAAACTGAATCTGTTCACATCCCATCTTTTACATCTCGGTAAGAAAATCTATTCTCATTTTCAAGGTAGAATTCTTACATGTCCATACTTCTTAAGCCACATTTAAAGAAATTATCTCTTATCTAATCTTGGATGTTGTCTCTTCATCTTGTACATGAAACTCCAGTAGATTTAATAGACATTCATCATCTAGTCAAACCCTTCACATGTTCTTCAAACCAATCAAATTTGGGATCCTCAACATTTTGTGTCAATAAAATAAGGTGTGGAATTAGCAGATTCAATGAAGACCTGTTTACTTTTCCTTGTCACACTGGATGTCTAGACGCCATTTGGATTGGGTTTAGAAGATGGGGAAGTATAGACGTTTCTTGGCCTGAGTCTTTTAACAGTAGAGATGTAGAAGGGAGAACGAGATCACGAAGAGACTGGCTGTTGACAGCAGAGCACCGCCAGTTGGTGTGGTGGTGGTATTTGCTGGATTTGGGGCAGTCGAGGTACTCTGGGAGGAGTTACTTGAAAGTGTTACAACAGTTGTTTGATTTGAGTAAATCTAAAATATATAAAAAAGTTACACTGATAAATTTCCACACGTCACAGCTGCCTCCCTGTACACCTACCATGCAATTAGATAGAGGATATGTTCTTAAATTGCTCTTCTCCCATTATTTCCTTACCCCTGCCCTTTTAATTCTGAATTCTTGCTTAGCCAGTAAATCATTCTTTCAGTTTCAACACAAACTACCTACAGATGCCTAAATTACTACAAGTAGCAGCAACCAAAACTGTTCCTCGGTAACTAGAACTCTCAAGAGTGTGACTTTATTTTTAATTCTTTTTTGAAGAAATAAAGGACCAAATTAACTAATCTAGTTTTTGTGACCATATTGACTTACTGGCATCACAAAAAGATTTACTCTATTCTCCCAGGAAGTGGAAGATTTTACAGTTGCATGACTCACTTGGATTCTAAAATACTGTACAGTTTGTGAATTTGTAAAATGGTCTATCCTGGATTTGCTAGGTGACTTTCCCATACCCACTTAACACAGCCTTGCATTTAATTGAAGGGGACATGGGATACCCTATCTGCTCCCTGAAATCTTGAAATTCTATAGATATAGAAGGTCCCAAAAATGGCTACAATATGGGTTTTAAACTGAAAGATAGGAGCCCTTTCCTTGAAGCAAAGAGACTTCTCCTCCAAACAACAGGAAGTCAGAATGACTTCACGAAAGACACCAACGAGGTTTGGTGTTAAGTTTTCACCAGTGGCAGCGTCCCTGCCCGGTCATTAAGCCCAGCGCTGTGGCCAAGAACCAGGGTTCCCCCAGTGTCCCGCTGCCTGAGTGGCATCATTCCCCACACTGATTTTTCAAGTCACGAAATGCACAGTCCAGCGGGGCACGTGATAATCTCTCCTTTGTCACAGAACAAAGGCAGATGGGAGATTTCAGCTCTCCCTGCGAGGGAGGGAGGGTTTACAAGGGCTTCTGATTACAGGCAGGAGGGAGGATGTGGCAAGGGAGCAGGTCTGGGCCACATGCACATTTCGCTGCCTAGGATCCCAAGACAAATCCATCCTGTAGCAGCATCAGCTCCCTTTGTTGTAAAACCCATCATTAGGCAAATATGGGCTTAAAATATGTAAACCCTACCCGCCACCCCCCCCGCCCCCCCAAAAAAACTAAAGAAAAATGTTGATCAAGTCAAACATCTTTACTGGGCACCTACTGTGTGCAAGATTCAGCTTGTCCTACCAGGAAACAGCACTCCCACTAAAAGGAAAGCATGAATGACATGGGAAATCATTTAAAGCGGGCGCTGTTTGGGGACAATACCTGGTTTGGGATGCCTGGGTTATCTGTTCTCATTTATACAAAGACCCCATAGTGCAGCAGGTGACCTTTGTCACAGAGCCTAGTGCACCAAATTGGAGAATCTAAAGGTCCGGCTCCACTAACAAAAGAAACTAACGTTAATCTAGGAAATGGACATCAGACAGCAATTTCCCCACCCAAACTAGATGTGCCTCACTAGAGCCTCCCTCTTTGAAATTTCGGGGGGGTGGGGGGGCGGGAAATCTGGTCGGAGGAGATGGGGTGCGGGTGGGGGGGGGCAGCCCGGTTCCCCGCGGCCGCGCCCCTCCCCCACCGAGGAACCGCGGAAGGCTCGGGAGCGCAGCCGACCCGCAAGACAATAGGGTGCAGTTACCCGGCCCGCGGAGGGGAAACTGAGGAGCGCTCCCCGGGGGGCCCGGCGCCGGCTGGGCACCCAGGCCGTCGCGCCCCACTTGTCGGAGGGAAAGCCCAGGAGACGCTCCTCCCCGGGCCCCACGTCCCCACCCCTACCCCCTGGGCGCCAGCTGCGGGGAAGACGGACCCTCCTCGCCGCCCCCCGCCCCGCTCGGGTCCCCCAGGCCCGGCTGTCCCCGGAGCCTCCGCCCTCGGGGCCGCCCCCACCCCCCGCGGGGCAGCGCAGCGCCCGGGAGCCGCGCGGACGCGAGGTCGGGTCCCGGGAGAGCGCAGCTGGGCAGGGGGCGGCGGCGGCGGCGGGGACAAAGCCTGGCGTGGGGGGGGCTCGGGGCCGAAGCGTCCCCCCCGCCGCCCGCCCAGGGGCACCGATCGGAGCGGCCGCGGGGCCGCGAGGGGGCGCGAGGTGGGGCGAGGTGGGGCGAGGTGGGGCGCGCACCGTAAGGCGGTCCCGGGAGGGCGCGGGGTCGGGGGGGCCACGCGGGGCCAGACAGCCGCGGCCACCTCGGGGGCCCCGAACCGGCCGGGCGGAGGAGGGCGGACAGGTGCGCCCCCGAAGGGGCTCGTCCCCCCTTTGTGTGCGGTGCGCGCGGGCCGAGGACGCCCCTGCAGCGAGCCGGCGCCCTCCCGGGACGGCGCGAGGTGTCCGCGCGCCCCACAGCCGGGCCGGGGGCCTCCCCGCCCACGCGCGGAGGTGCATTGTCCCCGGGCCGCGGCCCCCCATCCCCGGGCCGAACGCTGCGGGGCTGTGCGTCCGCGCCCGAGTCGGCGGCCGCGGGGGGGGCGCAGGCCGGTCCCGGGGGCGGCTCCGCCCCCGCCCCCCCCCCAGCGCGGACCCCGAGCCCCCGGCGCCCGGGCTTCACCTGCGTGGGTAGGAGCAGCGCCAGGAGCAGCAGCCCCAGTCCGAGCCTGGCCACCATCGCTCTGCCCATGTCCGCTCCGTCGGTGTCGGTGCGCGGCGCGTGTCCCTGGCTGCGGGGCGAGTGGAGGACGCGGGCTCGGGGCGGGCGCAGGCGAGGTGGGGAGCGCGGCCGGCGGGACCTTATATACCGGGACAGTCACAATAGCCGTGACGTGCTGCCGCCCGCCCACCCGCGCTCCCCCCCGCCGCCGCCCCCCGCGCGCCCGCCCCCCCGCCGGGCTGGGGCGCCCCTCCCCCCTCCCTCCCCCCTCTTCCCCTCCCCCTCCCTCTCCCCTCCCCTCCCCCCTCCCCCCGCCGCCCGGAGCCCCCGGGGGGCCGGGCCGCGGCAGGTGGGCGGCGGGGCGCCGGCGGCACGCTGCTTTGTGCTCCCGGAGCCGGCTGCGCGCAGGCTGGCACAGGCGCCCGGCGACTCCCACACAGGACCCGGGGCGAACTCGCGAGCCACACACGCCGCTCCCGGGGCCCGGCCCAAGTTCCCTTTGTTTCCCCGGACCTGCCATCTTCCCCCCACCCCCACCCCACCCCCACCCCCACCCCCACCCCGAAAGAGACGTCCGGGGCCCCCGCGCGGCGAGCCGCCCTCGGTCCCGGGCCGGGGCGCACGGGGAGGGGGGCCCCTCGGCTTGGGCTCTCCCAGACCCCCGCCCCAGGGGAGGGGGCCCCTTCGCGGCCGCGCGGGCTCCTGGGCTCCGACGACGCGTGTGCTCGGCCCCCCGCTTTGTGCTCCGAGCCCTGCGCCGGCCTCGCCGCGGAGCCCCGGGGCGCATCCCGGGGGCGCCCCCGCCCCCCAGCCTGGGCTCCGCTCCGCTCCCGGCGCCCCTGTCGGCGGCCACGCGGCCACGACCCCCCGGGGCGCCAGCCGCCCCTCCCCCTCCAGCCCCCCGCTGCACCCCCTCCCCCTCCAGCCCCCCGCTGCACCCCCCCCCCCCGCCCTGCACTGGGGACCCCGCACCTCTCCGGCGGCCCCTTTACAGTTCCCGGCCCCTCCGGAATCCCTGGAGGACACACTTCTTGGGGCTCCGTTGCAAAGCACTTGGTCGTCATCCGCTCAAAGCCAGAGCTTTTGGGGACGGGCCTTGACTTTTCCGTCGCTGCCATTAGGCAATTTAATGAACTGGCGCAAATAGGAAGATTAGTCATTCTGCAGGTTTGAGTGGAAAATATTTTCCAGCCGTTCTGCTGCAAAAACTTTAGAGCATCCAGCAGGAGTGGAAGTCATTTTACCAGTGGAATATTTTCGGTTTGAGTTTTTATTGCAGGATTTAAGCCTCTTAAAGTTTGCCGGAGCGTTTGAGGGTCTTTAAAGGAGGACAACAGAGACCCAAGCTAGGAGGGTCGTGGATTTGTTGGAATCTCACCTTTCCCCCAACACGCGGTGGTGGGTCTTTGGCCCAATGGCTCTGTGCCTCAGTGGTCAGCCTCTAACTCAGTAACTTTCCACATTCGGTATGTGCTTGGGGACACAGGAATTTCTGTCCTGCACCAGGGTTATCCCATTGTAAAGAAATAACCTGTTCGGCTTCTCCACGCCTCCTGCGGTGTGAACGGACTGGGGCTCGGGGAGTGCCTACTTCCAAGGCAGGGCTCCGAGCTGCTCCAGAAGCAGCTTTTTGTACTAAGTGGTGGTATTCATAGCATGCCTTTATTTTTATTGATCCCCCCCCCACCTCCTCCCTCCTCTTATTAATTTAAGGAGCTGGACTAATGGAATGGTTAAGAATACAGACTCTCGAGTCAGAGTGTCTGCGTTCAAATCCTACTTGTGCCAGAGAACGCCTCAGTTTCCTCATCTGTAAAATGGAGGTAATAGAACCACTATTAATTGGTTATTAAAGAGTTACTGTGTAGAAAGTGTTAGAACAGTGCCTGATGCCGGAGCTCTCAGGTGGTGTTTGCTCTTGCACGGAAGGTCCCAGGAACTGGAAAACGACTTAACCTTCTTGGCAGCTGTGACTTGTGAAAGAAATAACAAGCATCAAAGAGTACCCCAAATTGGTAAGGGACTTGGGATCTCTGCTTTGTGAGCCACTTCATCACCAGCTAATGAGACTGCATAATTCACAAAGCAAGGCCCTTCACATCTGCTTAGCAGTTCCCCTGGGCATCCTATAGAGGGTGTGGCCCAGGGATCCCTGGCTGGCGCAGCGGTTTGGCGCCTGCCTTTGGCCCAGGGCGCGATCCGGGAGACCCGGGATCGAATCCCACATCGGGCTCCCGGTGCATGGAGCCTGCTTCTCCCTCTGCCTGTGTCTCTGCCTCTCTCTCTCTCTCTCTCTGTGACTATCATAAAAAAAAAAAAAAAAAAAAAAAAAAAAGCCCTCTTGACAAATGCCCATTTCACCGACCCGAACCTTTCCCCTGGGATTCTTTTTGTCGATGATTTCTTCTTCATGTTTATCTGCTCCTGGTTTCCTGTACTCATTTGTCTGCTTTTCCCCTTAGCCAATAACAACTCACGCTACTAAATTGTGACTCTCATCAGTTCTAGAATTTTTAAGACACATGTCCAATTTCCTTTTTTTTTTTTTTTTTAAGTAGGTTTCACATGCAATGTGGGGCTTGAACTCATCGACTCTGGGATTAAGAGTCGCATGCTCTGGAGACTGAGCCAGCCAGGTACCCCTCCAATTTCCATTTTTACAGAGAAATTATTTCACGGAATGATCTTAAAACCAATTGATTCAATAAATTGAGGAATATGTGGAAAGCCATAACTTTATATTTTACTATTTTTTTCATGAGATGGCATGTGACCTAACTTTTTGATACTAGTTCTCTTATTGGTAAAACTAAGGGAGCAATACCTACAATTTCTTTTTTTTTTTTAAGATTTTATTTATTTATTCATGAGAGACACAGAGAGAGGCAGAGACACAGGCAGAGGGAGAAGCAGCTTCCCTGCGGGGAGCCCAATGTAGGACTCGATCCCAGGACCCCGGGATCACACCCTGAGCCAAAGGCAGACGCTCAAACACTGAGCCACCCAGGCATCCCATTACCTACAATTTCTAAGCTCAGAACTGTGAGGAATAGTACAGAACCAGACTGGCACACCTTACAGTAGACTCCAGAGTCAGACCTGTATTTGAATCCTGCCTCACCACTCTTTAACAGTCCACCCTACACCCATGAATTCCTCACCTGGCAAATTTTACCCGCTTCACAGGATTATGCACTTAACTGAGATAAGATGCATGTTTAGCAGTGTCCACCACATAGTAAGAACTTACTAAGATGCCACTTCTGTTGCTATAGGACATATTCATTATGGGTTTTTTTTTTTAACATTTCATTTGTATAGCATTTGCTCTTTTTTTCAAGCATCTTTGCATGTGGCATTTTATATGTGCTGCTATGAGATCAGTGAGGTCAGTGACCTTAGTTTCATTTACATTTCTGAGGCAGGAGAAGTAACTTGTGTAAGTCCCCATAGCCCGTTATGGTGCCTCACCTTGAAGCTAGAGCCACAGCTTCCTGACCCAGGTCCCAGGTATTCTCTGCTTCGCCAGCAAGAGCAGAGGCCCTGTCTTCTCTACCTCATAGCCTCTGCACCTAGCATTCAATCAGTATTTGCTGCTTGAATGGACTCACATTAAGGGAGCAGGTTAATTTGCTTTTTAAGGCGAACTAATAAATCCTATTTCTAGGGCAGTAGAAGATATTATTTGACATTTTTCGCACTTCTCAGAAAAATGGATGTGAAAATATATTAAAATCCAATCAAAGGGGATCCCTGGGTGGTGCAGCGGTTTGGCGCCTGCCTTTGGCCCAGGGCGCGATCCTGGAGACCCGGGATCGAATCCCACGTCGGGGTCCCGGTGCATGGAGCCTGCTTCTCCCTCTGCCTGTGTCTCTGCCTCTCTCTCTCTTTCTGTGTGTGTGACTATCATAAAAAAAAAAAAAAATCCCATCAAAGATATCCCTTCTGTGCTTTATACCAGAAATGGTGGCTGGAATAATCAAATATTTCATTTAAATTCTGTTCTACAATATGGTGCTATTCTTATTTATGTTCACAATATTCTTTCCCCTTATTTCATGCCACCCTAGATTTGGCTGGCATTTAATATTTTAATTTATCCTGATTTTTTAGCTAAGCCATGTTCTGTACTCAGGAACTCCAGTGTGGTTTCAACTGTGAGTTGACAGTGAAGGTAACAAAGTGAATTAGCGCTTCTGACTGAATAGGTCCTGAGTCCCGTGCTGGAGCTGGTTCAATCCGCTGGTGGAGGCTCCCCCTGACTCTGTGGGTACATGCTGCCCCCTGCTGGCCATAAGGACCCCCCTCAGCTCTAACTGTCAAACAATAAAAACTCCTTTGTGTTGATTTTAAAAACCCTGAATTTCTGAAGCCCTATAAAGCTAATAAACCACGGTGAACTTCTTTAACTTTTGGTTCTTTTTTTCCCTGTTGAGTCTCTCAACGAAATTCTCTCAGGTCTTAAGCTCCATCCAAATAAGAAAATAAATGTAAAGTGAAAGAATTATGTGCACAGAATTGCATTTTCAGATGTAAATTGGGTAGTAGGATGCCTACCTCTAAGCATCCTGGGATTTTTTTCTTAAGGAAATGAAAAAAAAGAAGCAGCAGCACCAACAACTCTTAATCTCCTTGGCCAGATTTTAAATTCAGTGTCCCCATTGTGTTGGCAAGGATGTGAGAAAGCAGGCCCTCTCTTCAATGCTGATGGGATTATGGAAAGGAATTTGACATCTATCAGTATTAAAAATACTTTTGCAGAAATCTAAAAGGATATATGTTCAAAGATTTGTTGCAGCACTGTTTATAACCACAAAGGATTGGAAATCAAGTATCAAAGACCCGAGGCCCAGCTATAGAAGTGACAGTATATCCGTATCATGAAATATTTTAAGTCATTTAATAGAAAAAAAAAAGAGTACTTATGTACTACAAAGAAAAAGCTCCAAGATAAATTCTTAAGTGAAAAAAAGAATTTCTGTACATACAGAACAGTACGTACAGTATATTATCTGTGATAAAAAAAAAAAAACTAGACAGAAAAAGACTATTTCCACAAAGATACAGAAGAAATTGAGAGCTTGCCACCAAGGAGGGGACCTGGCTGGTCAGGGCAGAAACGTTAAGACCCATTTTTCATTACATACTGGTTTGTACTTTCTGAATTTTGTAACATTATTCATTCACAAAATATTTAAATAAAATTATTTAAATAAATTAATAACCCAATACATTCTAGGGCCTTCCTTCCCAGACTCCCAGAAAACACACGCAAGTGGAAAGCCCACCTCTGATGTCCCGCCCCCTCCAGGAGCCCTCCTTCCTTCCATCATTCACAGGCTGTGGGTTTTGTTTTTTTTTTTTAAGATTTTACTTATGTATTCATGAGAGACACAGAGAAAGAGAGAGGCAGAAACACACAGGCAGGGGGAGAAGCAGGCTCCACGCAGGGAGCCTGACGTGGGGCTCGATCCCCGATCTCCAGGATCACACCCTGGGCTGAAGGCAGCGCTAAACCTCTGAGCCACCCGGGCTGCCCCACAGGCACCTTAACAAAAATTATAGTATTGCCTCATTTCATCCATCCTATGACAAGTGACACCAGTTCTCTCAGGTCCAGGGGACACATGCAAAAAAGCTCTCAGGAAAAATAACCGAGCTGTAGGGAAAAAAAAATGAAAAATCCCCTGGCGAAGCTTCAGTCTCCTTATTTTATCCTCTCTGCAGAGCAACCAATTCGGGAGTCTGAAGGGGAAGGAAAGCTTGGGTTTGGGCCTTACTTTTGCCAGGGGAAAGCCTGAGCTGGGTAGGCTCATTCCCTGTAAGGGATCTTTTTAAAATTCCCATTCCGCTCCTGGACAGGAGATAGAGTCAAGGCCTCATAGGGTCATTAAATTCTAGGGTAAATAATTGAAATCTCACTTCTACCTCACAGAAGAGAATCTCCAGGCCATAAAATGATGCTATACATCATTTGCCATTTGTGTGTGAACCCTCAATGATCCTTTGCATGAAAATAATGCAATTGGAAGAGTGGGAAGTATGTGTATTTTTCATACCTAGATGACTTTCCATCGTATTTCCATGTCTCTTTGTTTTTCCTGGTCTTTCACTTTATGTTAGGTTTAAAGCAAGCGGGCCTCTCATGCTCTAAGAGATGACTAAACTTTTAAGTGGCCGGGATAATTGGATTAAAGATTTTTATTAACCAAAAGAATGTTGTAACATATAACACACTGGTATAGTTAATGAAACGTTACTCAACAATCTCGAAAGCAGATGCTGCTTGCGTCTTACCCAATAGAGTTTTAAGATGTCACTCCAAAGAAGAAGCATTCTGTAATAGTAAGCCATTAAAATAAAGCCAGATGAATTTAATTTAATTAGCTAGACTGAAGAGAGATTTCTCTATTGAGAGCCATATATTTGGATCTAGATCTTGGAGTTTTAAAAAAAAAAAAAGTCAAAAAAAACTTTTTTAAGATTTTCTTTTCTTTTTTTTTTTTTTTTATTTTATTTATTTATTCATGAGAGACACAGAGAGAGAGGCAGAGACACAGGCAGAGGGAGAAACAGGTTCCATGCAGGAAGCCTGATGTGGGACTTGATCCTGGGATTCCAGGATCACGCCCTGGGCCAAAGGCAGGTACTAAACCACTGAGCTACCCAGGGATCCCCCAAGATTTTCTTTTTAAGTAATCTCTACACCCAGCCTGGGGCTTGAATATACAACCCTAAGAGCAGCAGTCACATGCTCTACTGACTGAGCCAGCCAGGCAACCCTCCTCTCAATAATCTTTTATATATTTTTTTCAGATTTTATTTATTTATTTTTAAGATTTTAATTTATTTATTCATGACAGACACAGAGAGAGAGAGAGGCAGAGACACAGGCAGAGGGAGAAGCAGGCTCCATGCAGGGAGCCCAATGTGGGACTCGATCCCGGGACTCCAGGATCACACTCTGGTCCAAAGGCAAGCACTAAACCACTGGTCCCCCAGGATCCCTTTTTTTCAGATTTTAAAGTAATACATGTCCAAAATACAGGAAAGTATAATAAAGAATATCATCATATTGTACAGCTGAAACTCATATAACACTGAATTTAGGGATCCCTGGGTGGCGCAGCGGTTTGGCGCCTGCCTTTGGCCCAGGGCGCGATCCTGGAGACCCAGGATCAAATCCCATATCGGGCTCCCGGTGCATGGAGCCTGCTTCTCCCTCTGCCTGTGTCCCTGCCTCTCTCTCTCTCTCTCTCTCTCTCTCTCTCTCTGACTATCATAAATAAATTAATTTAAAAAAAAAACACTGAATTTAAAGGAAGGATTTTAACATTACTGACAGCTCACTAATCAGAAGTAACCACTAATACATTTTTTAATATTTTATTTTTACTTCCATCTATCTGTATATTTAGAGTTTGTTTCTTTGTTTTGCTGAATTATGAGCAAATGTGCATAAGATTTTCTTTTTTTTTTTTTAAGATTTTCTTTATTTATTCATGAGAGACACACAGAGAGAGGCAGAGGGAGAAGCAGGCTCCATGCAGGGAGCCTGATGTGGGACTCGATCCCAGGACTCCAGGATCAGGCCCTGGGCCAAAGGCAGACGCTCAACCGCTGAGCCACCCAGGCATCCCAACCGTACAATATTCTAATTGGACATTTGTTTCTATTATACATAACATTATAAACATACTTATGCATGTGTTCTGTTTTCATTTCTGCATGTTTTCTTATGCTATGTTCCTAAAAGTGGAAGTTTGGGTCTTGAAAATAAACTGCCAACTTGTCCTCTAGAAATTTATACTCACAACACTAGTGAGAGTGCCTGATTCACAAACCTTTGCTAAATGTAAGAATCATAGTGTCAACGATATTTTTAAATTTCATTGGAAAAAGATGTTATTTTTATTTGCATTTTCACTGTCAGTGAGATTAAGCTTTTTTTCCAGCTACTTATTAACCACTTGGATTTTTCTTCTTTTATTTTTCTTTAAGATTTTATTTATTTATTCATTAGAGACACAGAGAGAGGGAGAGAGAGGCAGAGACACAGGCAGGGGGAGAAGCAGGCTCCATGCAGGGAGCCCGACATGGGACTCGATCCTGGGTCTCCAGGATCACGCCCTGGGCCGAAGGCGGCCCTAAACCGCTGGGCCACTGGGGCTGCCTGGAATTTTCTTTTTTTTTTTTTTTTTTAAGATTTATTCATTTATTATTTTAAAGAGAGAGTCGGGGAGGAAGGGGCAGAGGGAGAGAGAGATTCTGAAGCAGACTCCGTACCCAGTCAGGGGCCCAGTGCAGGGCTCGACCTCACAACCCTGAGATCATGACCTGAGCCCAAATCACAAGTTGGATGCTTAACTGACTAAGCCACCTAGGTGCCCCTGCAATTCTCCTTTTACGAATTGTTCTTTGTACATTTTGCCTGTCCACAGAAGTGACATGTCAAGAGTGAGCTCAGGCTGAGGAGACGCTGTATTAGATGTGACTTGATTAGATCAAATACAGTCCATTATTGAAAGGATACAGAAGCAAGTTAGCACAGTCAGGCTTCAAAGCAGAGAACTACCGTATTTTCCAGGATAGTTAGAACGTGTTCCTAGCTCCTGAAATCCTCCATGGGGGTGCATAATTACAGATGAAAAAAATCTAGGTGAATGTGGTCGAAATTAGACCTTCAAGAAGCTTAGTGGTCTCTCTCAACACCCAGACTTATATACATAAGGCTAACACAGTTCTGCTCATAAACTCCTCTGAACATGTAGTAGAGGCCACCTCCACTGGTCCTGGAGTTATCTCTTCAATCTCACAGTTACAACTACGCACAGTATGATTATAAGATATGGTACCCAGAGGCATGAACTTGGTTCCCTCAGTCACCTTCAACCTCAACAGGAAAACACATCCTTGTTCAAGTACATTTGAAATTAGAATATTTATGATAGGTGTCATTTTTCCACATACCCTTGGGCATCAAGCTAGTAAGCCCTTGACTCTGCTCAAAGGCTCATCCTGTTTTGTTCTCATTTTATTGTCAGAGCTTTTTTTTTATTTTTATTTATTATTTTTTTATTTTTTATTTTTAAAGATTTTATTTATTTATTCATGAGAGACACAGAGAGGCAGAGACATAGGCAGAGGGAAAAGCAGGCTTCCTGCAGGGAGCCCGATGTGGGACTCAATCCCAGAACCCCAGGATCTCATGACCTGAGCCAAAGGCAGACGCTCAACCACTGAGCCACCCAGGCACCCAGAACTTTTTATATATTAAAACAAAACAAAACATTTGCAGGGGCACCTGGGTGGCTCAGTCAGCTAAACCTCTTGATTTCGGCTCAGGTCATGAGCTCAGGGTCATGAGATGGAGCCCCATGTCCAGTGCTACGCTGGAGGGTGGAACCTGCTTAAGACTCTCTCTCTCCCCCTCCCTCTTCCCTTCCCCTCACATCTCAAAACAAAAAAAAAAAAAAAAACAAAAAAACATTTGCTCACTAGAGATTCATTTGAGTGAGGTTCTTACATGTATGTATATGACTGACCAGAATCAAATTAAGGATAGGACTGCCAAACAGTACCAAGTAACCAATCTACAAAGAACTCTACAGGATCACAAAAAGTAAAATGAGAAAGACAATGTTTTATTTATTGATTTGTTTCTTTATTTATTAAAGATTTTATTTATTTGAGAGAGAGAGAGCATGAGCAGGGGGAAGGGGTGGAGGAAGCGGGAGAAGATTCCCCACTGAGCAGGGAGCCCAATGCAGGGTTCAATCCCAGGACCCCAAGACCACGACCTAAACCCAAGGTAGACGATGAACCAACTGAGCCACCCAAGTGCCCCAGAACATGCTTTACTTAAAACTCTCCTCTCTAGAGAATTTTATATGCGGTTTGAAGAAATATTTGATAGATACTTGAATGAAATAATATCAAAACCATTAACCTGTTTTGTTGTTTGTTTTGCTGGTTAATTGGCTTGAGATAGTAGAGGACGTGTTGAGTGGTGCTGCCACAGAGAGTTCTTTCTTCTTCCCGAAATTTCTCAAACTCTCCTCTACAGGAAGGCACAAATATTTTAAACTAATATGGTTAAAGGCATACCAATTAGTTGCTCTACCCAGGGCACCCAAATGTCTTGGTTACCTTTTAGTCATTCTCAGCAACCTCCTTTTTCTCTGTCCCAGCACCCTGGAGGGTTAGAACAACCTAACGTTCAGATCAATAGCTCTGGACAGCAGCAATCCCCTGGGGAGTTGCATGGGAGCACATGCCTGGAGGAAATCAGACCCTTCAGAGGGGGTATGGTTTGCAAGAGTCTCCTAGGGGCACCCAGCTAGCTCAGTGGTTGAGTGTTTGCCTTTGGTTCAGTTTGTGATCCTGGGGTTCTGCAGGGAGCCTGCTTCTCCCTCTGCCTATGTCTCTGCCTCTCCTTCTCTGTCTCATGAATAAATAAAATATTTTTTAAAAAAAAAAAGTCTCCTAGAATCACTAGATACAGCATTTTACCTTTTTTTTTTTTTTTTTTTAAGTAGGCTCTATATCTAATGTGGGGCTTGAACTCATAATCCTGAGATCAAGAGTCGCATGGTCTACACGCTGAGCCAGCCAGGCACCCTGCATTTTAGCTTTATTAACTAGCAATAAAAGAGGTAGCATAAGTTGTAAAGCATTAATCAGTAAATGGCACACATATGCCACAATGAGTAAACAAATAATTCAAAATAATTAGCATTTATTCCCTGAATGTGTAGCTGCCATTGCAAATAAGTTTTAAAAATTGTGCTTGATTTGCAATTGCTTTTTTCCCTTTAATTGCATCTGCCACCTGCTCTTAATTTGAAACAAATTAAACCCTGAAGGCAGCATCCAAAAGTAAGAAGACTAAGCAGATTTCACCTTGGGGCAAAAATTATACAACAGTTTCCCCCATCTCCAAAAAAGAGTGAATCATTCTTTTCCAGAAGTGATAGATTATTTTCCATTTCGACAGCATACCCCAGTAAGTGACAGAGTGATGCTAAGGATGTAACAACCGGCTCTCTCCAGCATGCTGGACTGCATAAACTACATGAAATTCTCTCTTTGGAGTTCTATGCCAGTGCTGTCCTACATAAATATAATGCAAGCCACACATTTTAATTTTTCAGTTTTCCTTTTTTTTTTTTTTTAGATTTTATTTATTTATTCATAGAGACACACACAGAGAGAGAAGCAGAGGCACAGGGAGAAGCAGGCTCCATGCAGGGAGCCTGACGTGGGACTCGATCCAGGGTCCCCCAGGATCAAACCCCGGGCTGCAGGCGGCGCTAAACCACTGTGCCACCGGGGCTGCCCAATTTTTCAGTTTTCTAGTAGCCATGTTTAAAAAGTGTTTTTTAAGAAAAGGTAAAATTCTGTCTCTGTCTCATGAATAAATAAATAATCTTAAAAAAAAAAAAAGGGCAGCCCGGGTGGCTCAACGGTTTGGGGTTGCCTTCAGCCCAGGGCGTGACCCTGCAGACCCAGGATCAATTCTCACGTCAGGCTCCCTACATGAAGCCTGCTCCTCCCTCTGCCTGTGTCTCTGTCTCTGTCTCTCTGTCTCTCATGAATAAATAAATAAATAAATAATAAATCTTTTAAAATAAATTTTTAAAAATTTAAAAAGGTAAAATTAATTTTGGTAAAATAATTTACTAAACCTAATATATCCATAATACTATCATTTTAACATATAATCAATATTAAGCTATTATTGGGGCGCGTGGGTGGCTCAATTGGTTAAGTGTCTGACTCTTGATTTAGCCTCAGGTCATGATCTCAGGGTCATGAAATGGAGTCTGGTGTCAGGCTCCGCACGCACGCCAGGTGTGGAGCCTACTTAAGATTCTCTCTCTCCCTCTCCTCCTCTCTGCCCCAATCTTGCTCTCTCACTCTCCAAAAAAAAAAAAAAATTACACAATTATTAATGAGATAGTGGACAATCTTTTTTGGTTCCGTAGCCATCTATTGTAGCATTATAAATCACTACAAACAGCAGCTTACAAGAACATATTATCTCGTGGTTTCTGTGGGTCCAGAATCTGGACATAACTTAGTGGGCCCTCTGTTTCAGGGTCTCTCAGGAGGCTGCAGTCCAGGTGTGAGCCAAGGCTGGGGTCTCCCCTGAAGCTCAAATGGAGAAGTATCCACTTCCAAGCTCACAGAGTTATTGGCAGGATTCAGTTCCTTTTTTTTTTTTTTTTTTTTTTTTTTTTAGGATTCAGTTCTTTGTGGGCTACCAGACTAAGGGAATCATCTTGTTGCTGGCTGCCAGCTGGAGGCTTCCCTTAGTTCTCTGGGGTGGGTTACTTCATCAAAACCACCAAAGAAGTCAACAGAAGGAGTCTGCTAGCAAGATAGAAGTTACAGTCTATGTAACGTAATTGTGGAAATGACACCCCATCACGTTTGCCATATTGTGTTAGAAGCAAGTCAAAGGTTCACCCATATACAAAGGGGAGGAGATTCCATACAGGTGTGAAACAAAGACTTTTGAGCGCTCAGAATCTGTCCACCACATGTACTAAAACTTTGAGATCCACTGTGTGTTTTCTATTTATAATACACCTCAAGTCAGACCATGTTTCAGGTTCTCAGTGGCAGTTGACTAGTGGCTACCATATTGGAC
This sequence comes from Nyctereutes procyonoides, assembly GCF_905146905.1. NCBI lineage: Eukaryota > Metazoa > Chordata > Mammalia > Carnivora > Canidae > Nyctereutes > Nyctereutes procyonoides. Next base: position 64,296,326 of record NW_026575051.1, read on the forward strand.
AGCACTTTTCTGTAACAACTAAACCCAGAGATACTAGAATTACAGGATGTCCAAATACCGGTGTAAGCCATCATGTGTTTGTATAGAGAATTCAAAGTCAAAAGAATTGGAAGCATAAAAACACAGATTAAAAATATTTTGTTTTTAATAGGTAAAGAGCTTAGTACTATTATTTAAATTTGGATCCTCAAAGCGAGTATGGGCTAGACAATAATTTTTGCATTTGTTTTTACAACTTCACATTTGCCCTGGCTGATTGGGAAAGTCCTATAGGCTGAGAGAAAGAATGAAAGGCAATTTGCAGAAAAAAAAAGAAAGAAGAAAGAAAGAAGAAAGAAGAAAGAAAGAAAGAAAGAAGGCAATTTGCAGGAGGGCTAGGTGACCATAATCCCAGAGGGCTCCCAGGAAGATATCTTGGTAAGTAATCTTATACTCTTCCCCGCAGTTCTTAGCAGGAGACCACCTTAGCCAGTCAACACAAAGACTCAGTCCTTTCCTTGGATGACACTTTACCAGAGCAGGAGGCTCGAAGGAGGGTGGAAGATGGGAGTATTTTCCAAGAAATTCTCCAGTTTCCCACTGACTGCTATGTGAAGAGAATCTGTTCCCTCTTAAATTAATTAAACAGGAGGCCATTACACTGAGGTGGCTCTAATGCCTTGGCAGCCTACATATGCAAACCAGAACCTAAGCCTATACATGCCTCAAGGTTATGAAATTGAAATCTAAAGACAACCAATCACAGACAGCCAACTAGTCTTTTCCCAAATAAGAGAACTGCTTAAGCTATAGCCCATCGAATGATTTCCTTGCTTTGCTTCCACATGGAGTCTTGCCCCTACCTCCTCTCAGTGGGGTGCTCTTAATCACTTCCCATTTGGGGTTGCCCGATTGGAATGGAAGTCTGTTTAAATAAATGCTTCATCATCTTAATGTGCTCAGTTTATCTCGTCACACCCCTGAGTGTGAGCTGGAGTCCAAAGAGGAGTGCGCAGATGGACTGTTTTCTTCACTAAAGCCTGAGTATCCCACGTACAAGCCAAGGGGCTCACTCCAGCTCCTCCGCGCTTTCTGTGCTACCCAGCACTCAGTTCAAACATCAATTATATATGCAAATGTGCACTTGCTTCAGTTGTTCATGTGTGATGTTCACGCATCTGTTCTCAGGCCTTCCCCTTGCCACCCAAGAGCAGCCCCAAGCCCATTCTGACTTTTGGCTGAAATTTCTAGTCCCATCTCCCCAAATGCCTCCTCGAAGTTTCTTTCTGAATATTACCGTTTTATCTTCAATTCAACCTATCTAATAACAAATGTTAAGTGCTGGGCCAGGGGCTGGGGGCATTTGGTGGAGCAGAAGCCAGGGATGTCAAAGGCAAGTCCCGTGCAGATGCACCGCCCAAGTCAGGATTGTTTCCACACAGTAGAGTGGACCCTGTGAACCTGAAAGAGGTGGTTTAATCTTCTCAGATCCAAAAGAATTATCTTGACTCTGATAAGCAGGGGGGACTTCCATTAGGATGTCTCAGGCAGCCCAAGGTACCCCCTCCCCACCTCTGCAATTTCACAGCAAGACTCCAGGGACATCCCCAGTCCTGCTGAAATGGAACAAAGAAGCTCCCAAGTAATGGTTCCCCTGGTGACCGTAGCGGATAGTATGAAAATCGTGTCCTAAATCTACATCTGTGACTCACAGACGAAATGTAAGATTCATAAAATATATATTGGAACCAGGGTGGAGAAATGATAGTGCCTAATGTGATTTTATGTTAAGTTAGGTAGTGGGAAGGACGATGTACTTACAAAAATGTCCTCATTCATTAAGTTCTCGTAGTAGAAAGAGTGACATCATTTTTAAAATCGTGTGACACCGAGTATCATGCTGTTATGACACCATCATTCTCCCCCATTCACTCATCTTTTACAAACAATTCTAAGAGGCTACAGTTTCATTTATCACCTAGATCTGAGGTAATATATTGGTAATAAATAAAATTCCAGGCCAGAAAGTTATAGACTGAATGTGTCTCCCTCAAAATTCATATTGTAGGAAAGGATAAAATTTCTTTTGAGGTTTTTGCCTAGGGCCCTTGTAACAAAAGGCAGATTAACAAGAGAAAAACCAAAAAAAAGTTGTTTTTTTTTTAAAGATTTGATTTATTTATTCATGAGAGACACAGAGAGAGAGGCAGAGACACAGGCAGAGGGAGAAGCAGGCTCCATGCAGGGAGCCCGACGTGGGTCTCAATCCCGGGTCTCCAGGGTCACGCCCTGGGCCAAAGGCAGACACTTTAACTGCTGAGCCACCCAGGGATCCCAAAGATGTTTGTTTGTTTGTTGTTTGTTTGTTTGTTTGTTTTAACATGGATACTTCATGGATACACGGGAGACTCTCAGGGAAAAATCAGTAACTCTCAAGGAGGTGGCTTCAAATTCAGGCTTAAATACCATCTTCAGCTATATTAAAAAAAAAAAGAAGAAGAAGAAGAAAGAAAGAAAAGAAAGGGTGTTGGGGAGGCCAGTTACAGGGCACCTTCTCCAACCGGTCAGTCTCTTGTGATTTAGAGACAACCTTCTCTTCCTGGTGCAGAGAGGGAGTCACCCTCACAATTGGGATTTCCTGTATAAATGTAAGTTTCCCTTACAAAAGTCTAATTTCTGCTCCATTTTTAGAGCTTCTCCTGTGTCTGCCATTTCTTAAAATAATCACCTCAAAATAATCCTTATGCCTAAGAGGTATATTTTGGGGTGGAATATCCTGTCATTCTTCCGTAAACTGAAACCTAATCCCCAATTTGATGGTATTTGGAGGTAGGGCCTCTGGGAGGGGATCAGGAGAGGAGGGACTCGTTTCTTTACAAAAGACTTTCCAGGAGCACCTGGGTGGCTCAGTCAGTTGGACATATGCCTTCAGCTCAGGTCATGATCCTGGAGTTCCAGGATCAAGTCCTGTATCAGGGTCCCTGCTCAGCAGGAGTCGGCTCCTCCCTCTCCCATCGCCTCTCACCCTGCTCCTACTGTCTCTCTCTCTCTCTCTCTTTCTCTCAGTCTGTGTCTCTCAAATGAATAAAATCTCTAGGGGAAAAAAAAGGGGGGGCTTTCCAGAACTCTCTCACCCCCTCTACCATGTGAGGATGCAGTGAGAGGGCTGTCTGTACATTAGGAAGCAATCTTCACTAGACACTGAATCTGCATGTCACTGAACTTCCTAATCCTGAAATTCCTAGCCTATAAAACTATGAGAAATAAATTTGTTGATAAGCCACCCAGTCTGTCATATTCTAACAACCAAGACCCAAACAGACCAAGACACAGGGTGTAGACATATCTAGGCCTGCCCTTAGACCCAGGTTAGGGAGGTCCCTGGCCTGTGCCTTACCACCTGTGCTACTGGGATGCATCTCCTCTGTGACCAGCACTGGTCAAGCCCTCAGAAAATGCTTCTCTAACATCTCTTGCCCTTTGCACTCAAGACAAAAGGCACCTGAGTACAAATACCAGGAGAGTTAGTGGGTTGTGCCATGGCCAAAGGCAAAGACAGACATTGTTTCAGGTTGTGGAAAGCATATGAATGGCACAAACACTTAGGTAAGAGAAAAACAAATTAACTTGTCAATTCTTCCTCTGACATATCGTGAGTACAACAGGTTCTTGCATTTCCCAGGGGATGCTGAAGGTCCATTTTCTTGCTTCTCTTCATGTTCTAATTCATGGTTCTGGAGGTTCTGATGACAGGGTGGTATTCAACACAATTGCCTATAACTGCTAAAGAACATTTTGTGATATTAAATATAAATTTGCATACTCATAAATTTGCTGTAATAGGCAGGATACATGATATCCATTTCTTACACTGGACACCAAACACAAGAGTTTAAAGTGCTTTGTTTTTACTGAATTATTCGATAGCTTTTACTAAATTTTCAAAAAAGATATTTAAAATGTCAGATTTATGGGGCATGTGGGTAGCTCAGTGGGTTGAGCATCTGACTCTTGGTTTCGGCTTTGGTGGTGATCTCAGGGTTGTGAGGCTGAGCCTGCATAGGGCTCTGTGCCCAACAGCACCTGTTTGTCCTTCTAACTTCCACCTGCTGGCAAGCATAGGCACATGCTTTCTCTCTGTCTCTCAAAATAAATTAAATAAAATCTTAAAATAAATAAATACATAAAATGTCATGTGTGTTTACTTTTATTAAAATGTTGATATTGGTTAATAATTTGCTCTTAGTAATTTTGAATATTTTAGAAGAAAATATTATTTAATATATGTATTTCAAAAAGTTACTTTTTTTAAAAAGATTTTATTTATTTATTCATGATAGACATAGAAAGAGGGGGGGGGCAGAGACACAGGCGGAAGGAGAAGCAGGCTCCATGCCGGGAGCCCGACGTGGGACTCGATCCCGGGGCTCCAGGATCATGCCCTGGGCCAAAGGCAGGCACCACACCACTGAGCCACCTAGGGATCCCCCCCTTTTTTTTAAGATTTTATTTATTCATGAGAGACACAAAGAGAGAGGCAGAAAAAAAAAAGAGGCAGAGACACAGGCAGAAGGAGAAGCAGGCTTCCTGTGGGGAGCCTGATGTGAGACTTGATCCCAGGACCCCAGGACCCCAGGACCCCAGGATCACGACCTGATCCAAAGGCAGATGCTACTCACCCAGGTGCCCCTCAAAAAGTCACTTAATTTTTCTATGTTTTTTATTTATTTTAATATACACTTAAATGTAAACCTATTCAAACAATATTTGAACGCAATTATATTTTTTTAATCCTTTAGATCATTGCCAAAAATCTTGATAACATAGTGATTTTGCTGAAGTAGAAGTAAAAAAACAGATTTATAGAAATATTTATAAATTATGTGTCTTTTGGGGGCTTCCCAAAAATCAGTAGCTCATTAAAAGGACATTCAGACATGTGCAATAGTCATTAGACTTAGTCATATTTCACCAACTGTCATAGAAAAGCTATTGCTTCAAGCATGTTTTATTTTTGCCATTATGAGGGTTTATTTATCAATGTGGGAAGATAAAGAAAATTTTATTTATTTGTTAGCTTGCTTTATACTTTTTAAATACTTTGACACTTGGGACACACCTCTCTGTGTATGCTTTCCCTGCATGTTAGTGACCTAGCATGAATTAGGTGCCTATTACTAATTCCTCAGAATTAAGAGCAGCGTTTGCCTGGCACATTTATTCACAGCAGAAATCCCTGCAGTCATTCGGATACAAGATATGCCCTTTTAAAAATGAAGCTATTCCTGAAAATTCTCCATTTATAATGCTGATAGGATGTCACGGACATCCTTTGTAAAGTTATATACAGAAAGGTCATATATCATAAAGGAAAGAGAAAAACTTAGCAAGAGAAAGAAAGCAGATAAATTGAAGTAGACATTTTAACTGTTGTTGGAAGGACCACATCAATGAGCCCATAATAGATAGGAGGACGAGATGTTGTTAAACTTAACAGCCAGGGAAATGTGGGGCACCGGGTGGCTCAGTTGATTGAGCATCCAACTCTTGATTTCAGCTCAGGTCAGATCTCAGGGTTGTGAGATTGAACCCCAGTGGGGCTCCAGGCTGGGTCGAGCCTGCTTAAGATTCTTTCTCTCTCTCAGGACGCCTGGGTGGCTCAGCGTTTGAGTATCTGCTTTCAGCTCAGGGCGTGATCCCGGAGTCCTGGGATCAAGTCCCACACTGGGCTCCCCACAGGGAGCCTGCTTCTCCCTCTGCCTGTGTCTCTGCCTCTCTCTCTCTCTCTCTCTGTCTCTCATGAATAAATAAAATCTTTTTTAAAAAATCTGTATGAAGAAGACTACCTGAAATGACTGCTAACGCTTAGGGGGCAAAGTTCCCCTCTTGTGCCTACCTGTGCCCACCTGGCCCTGGCACAGCAGCCATTTCATCCCTCTGTGCTTTGGCACATGCTTTGATGTGGCTGGGTGCCTTAGTCCACAGACAGACTCCTACCCATCCTTGAAGACCTCAGTTCAAATCTCTGAGAAGTCTTGTCAAATTCTCCCAGGCCCAGCATGTTTATTTCCTCTTTCTGCTTCCTTAAGGCCCTTCATATCATTACACATATTAAAATATACCATGTTGCATGACAATAGTCTGTCCTTTTGTCTGTCTCCTCTGGACAGTAGCTTCTTAAGGGCAGGGCAATATCCTAGCACCTGTACTATGTCTAGAACATAGTAGGGATGTAGTAAAGGCACAATGGCTGAGAGAATAATTAAGTGAACAAATATACACGGGTACTATATACCAGACAATGACATGTGAACAACAGACAGGTAGGCAACTAGCGTGTATCTCGCTTTATACCTCAGTGTATCTTATTTATGTGTTAGTTCAGTCTGCTGGAGACCTGAGCATTACGCTCCTTTTCTTCGCAATATCTTTGAGACACAGGAGACAAGTGAATGATTCAAATGACTTTTTTCTTTTTTTAAGATTTTATTTATTCATGAGAGATACAGAGAGAGAGGCAGAGACACAGGCAGAGGGAGAAGCAGGCTCCATGCAGGGAGCCCGATGTGGGACTCGATCCTGGGACTCTGGGATTGCACCCTGGGCTAGAGGCAGAGGCTCAACCACTGAGCCACCCAGGGATCCCGATTCAAATGACTTCTGTATGACACGTGTCAACTTATAAGATGACAACAATCACTTTAGCCCAGTGCATCCGATAGAGCATTCTGCAGTGATGGAAATATTCTGTATCTTCACCCCTTAGAAAGTGGTATGTGCAAATGATGAACTGAACTTTTAATTTTTTTTTTAAGATTTTATTTATTTATTCATGAAAGACAGAGAGAGAGAGACAGAGACAGAGACAGAGGCAGAGGGAGAAGCAGGCTCCATGCAGGGAGCCTGACGTGGGACTCGATCCCAGGACTCCAGGACCATGCCCTGGGCTAAAGGCAAACGCTAAACCACTGAGCCACCCAGGGATTCCCTGAACTTTTAATTGATTTAAGATACCTTGATGTGACTAGTAGCTACAATATTGGACACCATAGCTTTAGACAATCGCTAACCCACAAAATAGTAGGTAAGTTCTACCTCAATATAATTTTTCTGTGTAATAAAATAAAAACCTGCCACTAACAAGCTGGGTAATCAAGAACCTTCCTTAACCCTTCTGTGTCTCACTTTATTCATCTGTAAACCCAATAAGAGGAACTAGTGGATAGAAGACCGACAGCTCAGAACTCCATGAATGCACCTGTGGGCTCAGTTCTCTTTCTGCCACGGCAAGCCCACTGGAGGGGCAGCTGAAGGGAACAGCCCCTCCCACCCTTCCCGAAGTGGGAGGGCAGCCAAAAGCTTGTGCGCCCATCCAAGTGGCTTCAGGGGTTTCCGCCAGAGAGTTATAGAGGATAGGTTCACTCCAATCTGGGTCAGAAGATCGCACAGAAAACACCTAAGGTCTCTGGGGGAAATCCTAAATGCTAAATCTTACAGAAGAATGGAAAAAGCTCTCATTGGTGCAACGTGATGCCCTCTCAGTTCTTCGGCTGGGGCAGGCCGGGGTAGCTTCCTTCATCAGGGGTACGCCACTCAGCTTCTTTCCCTTAGGTCTTTTTGTGCCTGGAGAGTTTGGTTTTGTAAATCCTGCTGTGTTTATAATCCGGTTTACTAAGCCTGATTATCTAATTTTCACCTGTAGAAAGAAAGCATTTTGGAATCTCTCACCTCCAAGGAGAGAAAAAGCCAAATCCCCTCCCCAGGTTCTCTGAGACAATGGGGCTCACGTGGGCATAACAGCTTGGAAAGACCTCAACAGCCCTCTCTTTCTCTTAAAAGGGATGGTGGTGGGGGGTGGGGGAGAGTTGGCAACAACCACAACACCACCACCACAACACCAACACCGTGAGGACAGGCAACCCAGGATGGAGAGAAATAGAGGCGGGGGTGGGACAGGAGAGGACAGCTGCTGTAGCTCTAGGCCTGTGCTTCTCAAACTTGACTGAGTATCACAATCACCCCGGGGAAGGCTTGTTAAAGGATTACTGGGCTCTACTCCAGAGCTTCTGACTTACTACTAGGTCAGGGGCAGGACCCTAGACTGTACACTTCTAAGTCCCTAAGTGATGCTAATGCAGATAATGAGAGAACCATGCTCTTTGAGAACCATGCTCAAAGTCACTGCTTCAGCCTCCAGCTGTTTTTCTTGCAGTCCCTTACAGGGTTCGAGTCAGTTCCTCAGAATGAGAATATGTGTAGTGTGTGTGCTGATGGGGGGGGCGGGCTGAGTTCTACCCTTCCCCACTGTCCGCCCCTCACCCCTCACCCCTCACCCACCCTCCACTTCTGTCCAGACCCAAGTGCAACAAGCCCGACTGCATGCATGGTGGCTCTGTCAGTAAGGGGACTGGTGGGAATGTCTGGAAGACCTTTCCATCATCTGTCTCCTTGGGATGGTCACGTGGCCAGCACCCTTGGCTGGAGAGCTTGCTGGCCAAGAGCACACCTACGCACAGAGGGACAGCCTTCTCCTCAGAGTATCACAGCGTCCCAGCAGGACACTTGTCAAAGAAAGAACATTCCTAACCGTATTAAGGGCTTTTGACAAAGGTCTGCCTTGGCCATGTGTGAGAGGAAGTTCAGATTTTCACAGAGAAGCCATAGGGAAGGATGACTCAATTGTCTAGTTCATTGAAGGGTGCTAGAGAGACACCCTGTCTGTGAGCAACAATCTGGAGCGCATCTTTTTCTTTCTTTCTTTTTCTTTTTTAACATTTATAGATTACTTACCAACATGCCATGCACTGTCCTAAATACTTTACATATATTAACTCATTTAATTCTCAGCGTCCTTTAAGATAGATATAGGTTTGTTTGTTTTTTAAGGTTTTCTTTATTTACTCATGAGAGACACGGAGAGAGAGGCAGAGACAAAGGCAGAGGGAGAAGCAGGCTCCCTGTGAAGAGCCCAATATGGGACTCAATCCCTGAGCCAGGATCACACCCTGAGCCAAGGGCAGACACTCAACCGCGGAGCCACCCAGGTGTCCCATACAATAGATATAGTTTTATGCCCATTTTACAGTTAAGGAAACTGAGGCATGAGGTTAAATAAGGTCAAAGTCACACTGCTAATTAGTAGAAATTTTTGCTATTATTGCTATTTTATAAACCTTGGTTTTAAATTGGCAATCGTTCTGAAATTTTTTTATTTTTTTAAATAAATGATTAGAGGGACGCCTGGGTGGGTCAGCGGTTGAGCATCTGTCTCTGGCTCAGGTCGTGATCCTGGAGACCCGGGATCGAGTCCCACATCGGGCTCCCTGCATGGAGCCTGCTTCTCCCTCTGCCTGTGTCTCTGCCTCTCTCTCTGTGTGTCATTCATGAATAAATAAATAAAATTTATTTAAAAAAAAATAAACGATTAGAGTACTACAAGTTAACAACAAAGCTGTTCTAGAGGACAGATGACATTAACTGCATTGTAAATTTATACTCTGGAACATCTTAGTTTGAGATTCTTCAAACAGCAATAGTCTTGTTTCTTCATATGACAGTTAAGACTGCCTGACAGTGAATAAGTGAATTTAGCCTGGTTCTTTGTGCTGTTGATCCTTTCAGCTCTGTCTCTGACTCCCCCCAGCATTTTCCCTCAGGTGTTAAAAAGAAGACAAAGCCCATCTAATAGTGTGCCAAAGCATTGGAAACACCACTGATCTTCCCCCTTCAGACTCCAAGCAAAGGCTTTTTACCTCGATCAGACTTGAATGGTTTATCAAAAGTTCAACATTAAGTTAGTTAGTAGCATTGAATTTTAAGGTTATTAAGATAAGACACAACTACCTATGATGGCTCTTTTATTTTCTCCAATTTTTTTCCCTTAGCAGAAAAAGGAGTTTTATGACCATGCCATATGATCTGCTTCTATTCAAGCTCTAATTATAAAAGATTGAGCCATTTAAAATTGCTACCTTGTTGGTTAAAAATGATCAAATATCAGCAATCTCATATGGTTCAACCTAATATAAATACACATGGTAATACCTGCCATTTGCAACAATATGGATGAACCTGGAGGACATTATACTAAATGAGATAAGGCAGACACAGAAGGAAAAAAATTGCATGATCTCACTTACATTTGGAATCTAAAAGGTCAAATACACAGAAGCACAGAGTACAACAGTGGTTACCAGGAACAGGAAGGAGGGGAAATGGGGAGATACTGGAACAAAGTTCCAGTTGTGTACAGTAAGTCCAGAGATGTACAGCATGATGACTATAGTTAATAATGCTGCCCTGAGTGCAGACTGGGTGGCTCAGCGGTTTAGTGCCGCCTTCAGCCCAGGGCCTGAACCTGGAGACCTGGGATCAAGTCCTGCATCGGGCTCCCTGCATGGAGCCTGCTTCTCCCTCTGCCTGTGTCTCTGCCCCTCTCTCTCCTCTCTCTCTCTCACTGTCTCTCATGAATAAATAAATAAAATCTTTAAAATAAGAAAAGAAATACTGCACTGAATAAGGGAAATTTACTGCGAGTAGATTTCAATAAATAAAATCTTAAAAAAGAAAAAAAAAAAAAAGGGACCCCTGGATGGCTCAGTGGTTAAGCGTCTGCCTTCGGCTCAGGGCGTGATCCTGGAGTCCCGGGATCGAGTCCCCCATCTGGCTCCCTGCATGGAGCCTGCTTCTCCCTCTGCCTGTGTCTATGCCTCCCCCCCCACCCCCCACCTCCGGCTCTGTCTTTCATGAATAAATAAAATCTTTAAAAAAAAAAAGATTTCAGGTGCCTTCATCACACACACAAAAACAGTAACCATATGAAATGATATGTTAATTAGCTTGACTAGCAATCATTTCACTCTGTATTATGTGTATCACATCATGGTGTTGTTCACTTCATTTTTATGTGTGTTGTACACTTTAAATACAATTTTTATTTAAAAATAAAAATTTAAAAATACACATGATATTTTTTTAAAGATTAAAAAATACATATGATAGATAACTCAGTTATATAGTTGAGAAACAGCCTCAACTGTATAAGGATCATCCTGGTCCTTGTAACAATAATAACAAAAGATTTTCTAAAGGTTCCTAGTTACCTATATAATATGTACCCAATATAGACCTTAGAAATTGTGGGATACCAGAGAATAAATGGTGGCAAGAGAGTGTTCATGGAAAATTAGAACAAATTATAGATTCAGAGCTTGAACATAATTACACAAAACATGAAAAGCTGCCCCTGAGGTTATTCCACAACACATGGTTCAAAGAACTGAAGATACTCCTGGCTAAGGAACTTTTCCTTTTTTACTTTACTAGAAAGCTATAATTTTTGGTTTGTCCTTCAGGCTAGGGTAGAGAACAAGTAAAAAGTACATTTATTTAAAAAAAAAAAACTGAAGCATCAGTACCTAAATATATTTGCAGAGGGCCGAAGGAATTTGTTTCATATTTTGGATCACTTGCTTCCTTGCATGTTATTGGCATTGTCATCCCTATTGACTCTAAGATCCTTTTCACAGTGAACATTGTTAGGTTTGTGCAACTTTGAGGGAGTAAGTCATAACTAAAATATGCAATAGATTTACTTTATGTTATGGGTAGAAGGAAAGAAGCCAGCAGTATCTGCTGCAGGTTTTTTCATATCCTAAGGCAATTACTATAGAAATCTATATTTAGATTTTTAGTAAGCGTTCAACAGATTTAGTTTATTCATGATAAATCAATCTAGACCAGTGATCCCAACTGTGATCCAAAGAATGCTACTGAAATACTTGTGGGATACAGTTAAGCTAGTCCTTAGAGGAAAATGTATACCTCTAAATGCCTGTATGAGAAAATAAAAGAGGCTAAAAGTTGTTGAGCTAAGCATCTAGCTAAAGAAATTAGAAAAAATACAACAAGGGATGTCTGGGTGGCTCAGCGGTTGAGTGTCTGCCTTTGGCTCAGGGCGTGATCCCGGAGGCCCCAGGCCAGGATCAAGTCTGCACATCTGGGCTTCCTGCATGGAGCCTGCTTCTCCCTCTGCCAATGTCTCTGCCTCTCTTTCTCTCTATCTCTCATGAGTAAATAAATAAAATCTTTAAAAAAAAAAAAAGAAAAAGAAAAAATACAACAAAATAAACAGAAAGTAAAAGGAAGGCAATGATAAGGAAAAAATAGACCAATTAACTAGAAAACACAAATATCATCAAAGAAATTTCTTAAAAGCCAAAAGTTGGGTATTTAAAAACACTGTTAAAACTGACAACCTCTGGAAAGATGGATTAAGAAAAAATAAAGAGGATGTAAATAAGTACATTATCATTTTAAAAGAAAGTATTATTAACAATTTTAAGCCATTTAATTGGGAAACAATGAAATAATTCATGGAAAATTTAACTTAAAACTAATTCAAAAAGAAATAGAAAGTTTGAGTAGTCCTGTTTGTTTGTTTGTTTTTTAAGATTTTATTTATTTATTCATGAGAAACAGGCAGAGACATAGGCAGAGGGAGAAGCAGGCTCCCTGTGGGGAGCCCAATGTGGGACTCAATCCCAGAACCCTGGGATCATGACCTGAGCCCAAGGCAGACACTCAACCACTGAGCCTCCCAGGCACCCTGGGTAGTCTTTTTTTTTTTTTTTTTTTTTTTTAATTTACTTATGATAGTCACAGAGAGAGAGAGAGAGAGGCAGAGACACAGTCAGAGGGAGAAGCAGGCTCCATGCACCGGGAGCCCGATGTGGGATTCGATCCCGGGTCTCCAGGATCGCGCCCCGAGCCAAAGGCAGGCGCCAAACCGCTGCGCCACCCAGGGATCCCTGGGTAGTCTTATTAAAAAAAAAAAAAAAAAAATAGGGCAGCCTGGGTGGCTCAGCGGTTTAGCACCTTCTTCAGCCCAGGGTGTGATCCCGGGGTCCTGGGATCAAGTCCCATATTAGGCTCCCTGCATGGAGCCTGCTTCTCCCTCTGCCTACGTCTCTGCCTCTCTGTGTGTCTCTCATGAATAAACAAATAAAATCTTTTTTAAAAATTAAAAAAATAAAATAGCCTCTATCTTCCATCAGTTCCCCCCCATATTTATCTTCCTGCAGTTTACCAACTCCAGAAGCCGAAACCATTTTCCTTTGTCTTGCTACTTTTCCACATTACATTGCCCTTTGTTAAAATGATATATGATCCCCTAATTCTAGCCACCCCTTTGAGGTGCTCATCATTGAGTTCTCCTATGCATAAACTTTGCACACATAAACTTTGAAAAAGAAGAAAAAAAAAAAAAAAACCTCTGGGTTTTTTTTCTCCTGTTAATCTGTCTTTTCTCAGTTTAACCTGCAAGATCCCAGTTATTGAACATAAGAGGATGAAGGAAAAGGTTTTTTTCCCTCCCCTACAATTACATTAAAATAAGAAATTGGGATGCCTGGGTGGCTCAGCGGTTGAGTGTCTGCCTTTGGCCCAGGGCGTGATCCCAGGATCCGGGATAGAGTCCCACATAGGGCTCTTTGCAGGGAGCCTGCTTCTCCTTCAGCCTATGTCTCTGCTTCTCTCTCTCTCACTGTGTCTCTCATGAATGAATGAATGAATGAATGAATCTTTGAAAATAAAAAAATAAATAAAATAAATAAAAATAAAATAAAAATAAGAAGTCACTGGGGTACCTGCTTGGCTCAGTTGGGGGGAGCATGTGATTCTTGATCTCAAGGTTAGAAATGTGAGCCCCACATTGGGTGTAGGAATTACTTAAAAATAAAACCTTTAGGGGCACCTGGGTGGCTCAGCCTGTTGAGCATCTGACTCTTGATTTTGGCTCAGGTCATGATCTCAGGGTCATGGGATCGAGCCCCTTTTGGTTCTCTGAGCTCAGCACAGAGTTGGCTTTTCTCCCTCTCCCTCTGCAACCCCCCCCCCCCGCCCTGCTTGCATGTGTTCTGTCTCTCTTAAGTAAATAAATCTTTAAAAATAAAAATTTTTTATTTTGTCCAATAAAAAAATTGGACAAAACAGATGAAGAAACAAAAATTGCTAACAAGCAATGAAAGATGCTCAACTTCATGAGTAATCAGAGAAATGCAAATTTTGTCCAATAAAAAATTGGACAAAACAGATGAAGAAACAAAAATTGCTAACAAGCAAATGAAAAGATGCTCAACTTCATGAGTAATCAGAGAAATGCAAATTAACAGCACAATGAGATAGCATTCCACACCCACTAAATTAACAAAAATTAAGAAGCATGACAGTGTAAAGCTGCACTTACTAGAAAGAATGTGAACCAAATGGAAAGTCTCACATTCTGCTTGGTCAGGTAATAATCATTTTGGAAAATGGTATGGCTTATCTTAGAAGGCTGAACATATGCATACTCAAAATTCCAGTCTTTTTACTCCCAAATTGACACTCTGAAAATTTTGGCTTAAATATATTTGAAAAATGGTTCATGGATACATTTTCCAATATCATAGGAAAAAAAACCAAAAAATAGAAAGTAGCCGTAGTCCATCAGCAGAATAAAAAATAAATGATGGTGAAGGGATGATGGGAAGTGGGAGACATAGGCTTCCAGTTCTAGAATACGTAAGTCACAGGGATGAAAGGTACAGCACAGGGAATATAGTCATGGAATTGTAACAGTGTTGTGTGGTGACAGATGGCAGTTACATTTGTGGTGAGCACAGCATAACATACACAGAAGTTGAATCACTATATTAGACACCTGAAATTAGCATAGCATGTGTGTCAACTGTACTTTTTTTTTTTAAAAGATTTTATTTATTCATTCATGAGATACAGAGAGAGAGAGAGGCAGAGGGAGAAGCAGGCTTCATGCAGGGAGCCCGACGTGGGACTCGATCCCGGGACTCCAGGATCACGCCCTGGGCTGAAGGCAGGCGCTAAACCGCTGAGCCACCCAGGGATCCCCTCAACTGTACTTTGATTAAAAAAAAAATACTGGCAGTTCAGCTGCACGTTGTGAAGGTGCCACCCAATGGAAAAAGTGATTCAGAGGAAGGGGAAGCAGCAGTGGCAGTTCTGACAAAAAGGCTCAGGGTTCCAAAGGTGGTGGGAATGCAGGAAAGGCCAGACACACTCCATGTGAAAAACAAGGGGAAATCATGGGAGCCATGGAAAAGCTAAAGTCTGTAAAGAGATTCAATGAATGGGGCACCTGGGTGGCTCAGTGGTTGAGCTTCAGTGTTGATGTGAAATAGTCCCATCCTTGTTTTTTTTTTTTTTTAATTTTTTATTTATTTATGATAGTCACAGAGAGAGAGAGAGAGAGGGAGGCAGAGACACAGGCAGAGGAAGAAGCAGGCTCCATGCACCGGGAGCCCGACGTGGGATTCGATCCCGGGTCTCCAGGATCGCGCCCTGGACCAAAGGCAGGCGCCAAACCGCTGCGCCACCCAGGGATCCCGAAATAGTCCCATCCTAAAGTTAGTGGAAGAAAACCTTTAAAAAAAAAAAAATTGAAAAAATAATTAAATTGTAGACCTCACGGAATATTATGTTGGATTTTTAATTCTTTCCTTTGAATCTATGCAAATAAATACATAACTGATTAAAAAAAAAATCACGAGCCCTTTGGCTCAGGGCATGATCCTGGGGTCCTCGGATTGAGTTCTGCATCAGGCGCCCTCACAGGGAGCCTCCTTCTCCCTCTACCTATGTCTCTGCCTCTCTGTGTCTTTCATGAATAAATAAAATCTTTTTTTTTAAAAAAAGAATTCAATGAAGTGGCCGCACAGTATTGTGAAAATAAAGCCAGGCAAAGGGGTGGCATGGGTTGGATGACCAGACATTCCATGGTGGGACCTTTTCAAGAAGCAGCATTTGCCTTGCCTATAAGTGGGCTGGATAAGCCTATGTTCACAGACCCTCCAGTTAAAATAAAATTTGGATATCATATTATTAGGACTGAAGAGAGGAAATAAAATTCTACAAAAGACTGAAAAAAATATATATTGGCAAAAACATTGAAAAAAAACATTTTTCTTGTTTCTGAAAAAAACAAAAACAAAAATAAATTATGGTAAACTTACGCTATGGAATATTATAAGCAGAAAAAAATAGATGAACTAAAAAAAGAGAGATGGATGAACTATATAACTCGGAGTCGACAAGTGAATCAATCTTAGAACTCTAATATTGAGTGAAAGCACAAGTCATCAACAGATAGTGTATCATGTGTGACCTATAACACATCATTTATGTACATTTCAAGAACAAAACTAATCAATATATTGTTTGGGGAAACGTGCATGTGATCTTTTTTTTTTTAAGCTTTTCTTTTTCTTTTTTCTTTTTTTTAAGATTTTTTATTTATTTATTCATGAGAGACACAGAGAGAGAGGCAGAGACACAGGCAGAGGGAGAAGCAGGCTCCATGCAGGGAGCCCGATGTGGGACTCGATCCCCGGGACCCCAGGATCACGACCTGAGCCAAAGGCAGATGCTTTAACCGCTGAGCCACCTAGGTGTTCCTTTTTTATTGTTATTTTTTATTTTTTTTAATTTTTATTTATTTATGATAGTCACAGAGAGAGAGAGAGGCAGAGACACAGGCAGAGGGAGAAGCAGGCTCCATGCACCGGGAGCCCGAAGTGGGATTCGATCCTGGGTCTCCAGGATCATGCCCTGGGCCAAAGGCAGGTGCCAAACCGCTGCGCCACCCAGAGATCCCTAGGTGTTCCTTTTTTAAAGATTTTATTTATTTATTCACGAGAGACGCACTGAGAGAGGCAGAGACATAGGCAGAGGGAGAAGCAGGCTCCCTGTGGGGAACCTCATGTGAGAGTCCATCCCCCACCCCACCCCCTACCTGGGATCAGGCCCTGAGCCAAGGCAGATGCTCAACCCCACTGAGCCACCCAGGCGTTCCCCAAATGTATATATAAACACGGAATGAATCTCAAAAATAAAGTGGAAAAAAAAGTATATCCAATTTTTTAAATTAAATAATATATATCTCACATAAGTGAGTAACTAGAACACGGTACTTGTTTATATTACTTGTATGTGGGCCGGAATGATCTGAAAGAGTGAGAAAGATTGATGACTCAGGAAGGGGCAGACAGAGCCAAAAGAATGAGCTCCTTGAGAAGGTGAGAGGAGACGGGGTGCAGAGTGGAGGGATGGGGCTTCATAATGGATTGTTCTTAAGATATTGTTGGTGATTAGCTAACCTTGAGGCTTGGGATGAGCAAGGGGAGGCAGTAGAAAGGAACTTTCTTCTCTGGGTTAGTTTTTATCCTCTTAAAGAAAATAGATAAGCAGTAAACAAACTGTAAGAGAAAATATAGAAAATAAAAGCCAGCCTGTTACAAGGTTCAGAGTATTGACAGTGAAGCTGCTCCTCCTGCGTTAAAAAAATAACTTTATTTTTTATTTTTTGAAATTTTATTATTCATTCATGAGAGACAGAGAGGCAGAGACATTGAGGGAGAAGCAGGCTTCCTGCTAGGAGCCTGATGTGGGACTTGATCCCAGGACCCCAGGATGAGGACCTGAGCCAAACGCAGAGGTTCAACCACTGAACCACTCAGGTGCCCCCCAAAAATAACTTTAAATTTATCCACAGGCCCCAACTAAAGGCACCATCTGATTTATTCAACTCTTTATGTAATATTAAATATTTGAGCTAAATTAAAATTCTCATCTTGTGGGCAGCCTGGGTGGCTCAGCGGTTTAGCGCCACCATCCGCCCAGGGCCTGATCCTGGGGTCCTGGGATCGAGTCCCACGTTGGGCTCCCTGCATGGAGCCTGCTTCTCCCTCTGCCTGGGTCTCTGCCTCTCTCTCTCTCTCTCTCTCTCTCTGTCTCTCATGAATAAATAAATAAAATCTTTAAAAGAAAATAATCATCTTGTGATCTGAAGTAGTGTAGCCCTGTTGACTGAAATGGAAATTAGGTCCACTAGGTGGTCTAAATTTGCAAAAACTGCTATCCCCCAAAATGCACTGCAGCAGGAGCTCCTGCCCAGGGGAGAAAAGAATGGGATGTTTCTTTTCTTTCTTTAAAAGTAGGCTCCACACCCAGCATGGGGCTTGAACTCATGACCCAGAGATCAAGAGTCATAGGCCCTACCAACTAAATCATCCAGGCACCCAAGAAAGGGGTTTCTGTGAAAAAAATTACAAATCACAGACATGTGTAACCCCCTCCACCACCACCCCCGCTCCCCCCCCCCATACTACTTGTTAATCTCACAGCAGTTTTTAGTATTAATTAGCATTTTAAGTTAAAAACTAATTTGGCTTGGGGCACCTGGGTGGCTCAGTCCCTGAAGCCTCTGCCTTCAGCTCAGGTCACATCCCAGATTCCTAGGATCCAGCCCGCAGGGGGCTCCTTGCTCAGGGAGGCACCTGCTTCTCCCTCTCCCTGGGGCTCCCCCTGCTTGTGTACCAGCTCTCTCTGTCAAATAAATAAATAAATCTTAGACCAAAAAAAAAAAAAAAACAAAACAAAAAACCTCAATTCATCTAATGAAATGTTATTGATCGATCAATTGATTGATTGAAAGTTTTCTTTTTTTCTTTTTCTTTTTTCTTTTTTGGGTTTCTTTTTTTTTTTTAAAGGCCAGTGACCACGTTGCGTCTGTGTAGCCTATTATCACTGTATCCTTTTATCTCCTCCTGTGATCTTGCATCATCATACAGTACATTTTGTCAGTCTGTAATACTGATAAACCCCTATTAGCGGCAGGTTTAACAACGTATCCGTAACCTCCTACAAATGACTTAAACTAGTAAATACAACTGCGTATCACCCAATATGTCAACAGGATAGACTAAGCTGACAGTCGTACGAAGTTGTATCACGTCAACATCTGAAACAATTTCCAACTGCTCTTTCTTATTGTTCCAAATGCAACCGAAGAGCCACTCTGTGGAGCAGGGAGGAAGACTTGGAAAACAAAGTGTGGGAAACTACACACTAGTGGTGGGAAGGTGGGGGGGGTGGGGAGGAAGGAGGAAGGAGGATGCTCTGATAACAAAGAGGAACATATCCCTATTTTTAATTTAACAGAGCATGTATCCCCATTAGTATTACAGGTTGTCCCTCGGAATTTCTGTCTTTGTAGTTCTTTTTCTTTTATTTTTTTAAAATATTCTATTTATTTATTTATGAGACACACACAGAGAGAGAGAGAGAGAGAGAGAGAGAGAGGCAGAGACCCAGGCAGAGGGAGAAGCGGGGAGCCCGACGCAGGACTCGATCCCAGGACCCGGGGTCACGACCTGGGCCCAAGGCAGGTGCTCAACCGCTGGGCCTCCAGGTGCCCCTCTGGTTCATCTTTCCAACGTGGCAAGAGGCTGTTCCCACCAGGGCCCCGCGAGGCCGTCTTTTCGGACCGTCTTGGCCCTCGAGTCCCCGGGGCAGGACCCCCACGACCCGGTGACCTTTCATTGGCTCCATGCTGGAAACGATGCTGTGAACTTACCTTACTTCTTACCAGTAAATTCTGGCGGGTGCGGACGCTTTTCTGGAGACGACGTCGTGACTCTCAAAGATGCTCCGAAGGCTTCGGGACCCCGTTAGCCCAAGCACGCCGCCGTAAGGTAAGCTCCCTTCGGCCACGTGGAAAGGCGCGGCGCGGGCCTCCGGGCTCCGCTCGGCCCCGGGCCGCCCCCCCTCCCCGCCCCCGCCCCCGCCCCCGCCCCCGCCCCCGCCCCGCCCACACCGCGCGGTCCTCCGGGGCGCGGCCTCCAGCAGGGGTCGCTGCGCCGCCGGCACCGCGCCCGTGCGCCCCGCGCGGCCCGCTCTCCCCGCGCCGGCGCTGACGGAAGGGGCGGGGCCTGGGGCGGGGCCTCGGCGGGCGGGGGCGGGGCGTCGGTCCGCGCGGCCCCGGGAGGGACTCGAGAGAGGGCGGCGGCCGTCCGTGGTCCGCGGCGCGCACGCGTGAAGCCGGGGCGCGCCGAGCGCCTCCGCCCTGCGTGCGCTGCTGCCCGGGCT
This sequence comes from Nyctereutes procyonoides, assembly GCF_905146905.1. Taxonomy (NCBI): domain Eukaryota; kingdom Metazoa; phylum Chordata; class Mammalia; order Carnivora; family Canidae; genus Nyctereutes; species Nyctereutes procyonoides. Next base: position 64,316,246 of record NW_026575051.1, read on the forward strand.
CCGCGGGAGCGGCCCGCGTCCTGCCCCGAGCGCGGCCGGCCTCGGGACGCCCGGCGGACCCGGCGGCTGGGGGGCCGCCCGGCCGCCACGGCTGGCCCCGAACGCGGCCCGGCGCTCGAGGACGCAGGTGCCCAGCTTCCTTTGACCTTGAAGACCCGGGAAGGTGCGCGGCCCGCGGGGGGGGGCGCGGGGGGGCCACGCGGGAGGCCTCCGCGAGGGGCCGGCCCCGCCGCCGTCGGCCCCGCCGCCGTCGGCCCCGCAGCAGCCGCCCGGGCCCTTAGCGCAGGGACAGGCTCGCGGCCGGCAGCGGCGCCCGGCGGGAGCCCCGCGGGTCAAGGGCCGCCTTCCTGCCCTCCGGAGGTCGCGGTGCTTACGTCTCTGGTCTCCCGAGGATCTCGCCGCAGACCTCCGGGCTTGAGCCGTCTTCATCTCCGCTGCCCGGCGCTCGCCGCGGTCGGGGCACTGCCCGTGATGCACGTGCTCTCGGGGCCAAGTCCAGACCTGGACGGCAGGGCCTCCGGACAGCCAGCCTCTTGCCCTGCAGGCCGGCTCCAGCTCGGGGGCATCTTTTCTGGCTTCATTCTGATGCTCCATTTCTCTTGATCTTTTTTTTTTTTTTAATATGTTATTTATTTATTCATGAGAGACACAGAGAGAGGCAGAGACCCAGGCAGAGGGAGAAGCAGGCTCCCAGCGGGGAGCCCGACGTGGGACTCGATCCCGTCCCGGGGTCACGACCTAAGCCGGAGGCAGATGCTCAACTCGACCCCGGGGTCGCGACCTGGATCCCAAGGTCACGACCTGAGCCAAAGGCAGATGCTCACCTCGACCCCAGGGTCACGACCTGGGTTCCGGGGTTATGACCTGAGCTGAAGGCAGAGGTTCAACCGCCGAGCCTCCCCGGCGTCCCCATTTCTCTTGGTCTTTACTTTCATTCCACTGCGGCTAGTTTAGCACTCACCTTGTGCCAGGCACTGTTCTGGGCAGTTGGGATTCAGCAGAGGAAAACATACAGGTGAAGAGTCCTGCCCTTTTGGAGTTTATATCCTATTAGGGGAGACAGTCCAAAAAGAAAAAACAAACAAACAGTAAACTGATAGGTGAGAGTGCTACGGCCGAAAAAAAGTAGAGCGGAGTAAGGGGAGATTGGGAGGGCAAGATGCTCATCAAATAAAATGGGATGTTGGCTCAGTGGTTGAGCGTCTCCCTTCCCCCCAGGCGGTGACCCTCGGGGGTCCCAGGATCAAGTCCCACGTCAGGCTCCCCACATGGAGCCTGACTCTCCCTCTGTGTCTCTGCCTCTCTCTCTGGGTCTCTCATGAATAAATAAATTTTTTAAAAAATAAAATTGGAATGAGCAGACAGCGTTGAGGTGACCTTTGAGTTGAGTTGAGTTGAGGAGTTGAAAATGAGTTCCCTATACAGTTATCTGGGGTAAGCGTCTTCTAGGTGCAGCTGGGACAAAGACCTTACCCATAAACGTTCCTGTTGTATGTGAGGAGCATCAGGAAAGCCAGTGTAGGGGATCCCTGGGTGGCTCAGTGGTTTGGCACCTGCCTTTGGCCCAGGGCGTGATCCTGGAGACCCGGGATTGAGTCCGGCATCAGGCTCCCAGGATGGAGCCTGCTTCTTCCTCTGCCTGTGTCTCTGCCCCTCTTTCTCTCTCTCTTATGTCTATCATTAATAAATAAATAAAATCTTTAAAAAAAAAAAAAAAGAAAAAGGAAAGCCAGTGTGACTGGACCAGAGGGAGCAGAGGTGGAGAGTGGCAAGAGATAAGGTCAGAGAGGGAATGGGGAGACCAGATCACGTAGAGCCCGTAACCTTTTCTCAGTGCTTTTGTAGGAGTGATCCGGTCAGTGTCAATTACTTTTTGAAAGAATCAACTGCTCTGTGGGAAGTAGACTCTAATGGAGCCTTTGTCGTATTACTGTCATCATCTATCATGGTGACCTAAGTCTGTGGTAGCAGTGGAAGTGGTGACAGGTGATGGGATATGGGACAGGTTTTGAAGATAGAGCCAACATAATTGCCTGTCGGTGGATGTGGCTATGAAGGAGAGTCAAGAAAGACTGGAAACTTTTGTTCTTAGCACCTACGAGGGTGGAGTTCTCATTCAACTGAGATGAGGAAGGCTGTATAGCAGGAACAGATTTAGGGTTGGGGACATGTCAGGGGACCAATAAAGCTTGAGGTACCTCTTACACATCCACATGGAGGTATCAGGCATTTGCATATTGTGTCAGGAGTCCCCAGGACCAACCCTAGGCTCATGGATTCGTTAGGAAGATTCAACAGGACTTGGCTCTAGCTCATGGCTGTGATTTATCACAGCAAAAAGATACAAAGCACAGTCAGCAAAGGGAAAAGATGCACAGGACAAAGTGTGCAGGAAACGTCGTGGTCTCCCAAGAGTCCTCTCCCAGTGGACTCCTAGGATGTGCTTCAGTCCCCAGCGACCAGTTGTACTCCCTGGCTTTTGTACGTGCCGAGAGCTGGTTGGGGATGGGGATGGGATGGGGATGGAAGGAGGCCCAGTTCCTGCCCTGAAATATCTATCAGGGAGGCTATTAGACTCTTCCTGGGGTGTTGATTGGCTTTAGTCACATAGGCACTGTCTGCCTAGCATGTACCAAAATTCAAGACTCCCAGAAGGAAAGCAGGTACTCAGCCTAAGAAATTGTACAGTTTAGGTGCAGTGAGCGACTCCTGTCCGTTCTGAGAATGGTGCGCATCCTGAAATCCAAGTTTCCAGATGCCAGCCAAAGACCCACCTTTGCAAGCAGGCCTTTCTAAGGATAATCTCAAGCCTGCTACGTTAACTCTTTTCTGCACAGATAAACATGTCTGGGATTTGGGAGAAAGGTCTGGAATGGGGCTATAGCTTGGGGATTAGTTGGCAGATGGGCAGTATTTAAAGCCACAGAAGTGATTAGCGTCTTGATACGCATTTGTCAAAGCCGATTGATAAAGTGAATGTAGACGAGAAAGAAGCAGGCCAGAAATTGAGCCCAGGGGCCCTCCAACATTAAGGTATCTGGGAGAAGAGACGGAACAGCAGGTAAAGTGGGAGGAAAACCAAGGGCAAGATGTCCTGGAAGCCAAGTGAAGAGGAGGGGAGTGATCCGTTATTTCAGATGCTGCTGAGAAGTCCAACAAGATGAGGACTAACAAGTGACCTTTTGGATTTAGAAAATGAGAGACATCAAGGAGAATAGAGACAGCACTTTCTGAGGAGTTTTGTTGTAAAGAGGAACAAGGAAAGTTGTAGCTGGTATTTAGTGGGATTAAGAGAAGATTGGTTGGTTATTCAGTGAGAGAAATCACAGCAAGCTAATGAGAATGGTCTGTTAGAAACTGAAAATCACAGTTATAACTTGCTGCTTCCCCAAAGTTCTGTCTGCGGCCACCTTTGCCATTAGAACTCTTCTCAGGCATCCCTGCTCCGGGCTTTTAGCCTGTGCTGAATCCAGCCTCCTTTGGACGTCAGCTTTCACTTGGGCCCCTGACAGCCAGTTTACTTGCCCCCATTGCCCTCGAATAGCAGTTCCTTGAGGGCGAGAACTGTAGGTTTTATACGCAGGCCTCGGCTACCTGGCTGCTTGGTGTATGCAGGCAAATGAGTGAAGGAGGGTCGGATGCAGGTTAGGCTGCCCACTTCATTTCTGGAAAATGAATCTGCAAGTATTCACGGGCTTTTATATGTGCCAAGCTGGTTGGGGGATGGGAATGAGGAAGGAGGCCCAGCTCCTGCCCGGTCACTACCCTTAGTTTGGGAGATGAGAATAGTGCAAAAGACACATAACATTGGTGCAACAGAACTTTGGAAAAGGGCAGTGGAGGGCTGGGAGGGGTTAGTGGGTCCTGTGTGAAGCCCGGAAGACAGAGAAGCTGTGCTGAAAGGACAGATACTTTTTTTTTTTTCCAGTAATAGAATCCTTTCTTCAAATGGACTATAAGGAACCCCAGTATTTGCCAGCACTGCTATTCTAGTGCAGGAGGGGGTTGAGGCCTGGTGAGCCCTCTCCTCCAACACTCCCCCCTCTGTGGTAGAACCTTGGTTCTCAGACTGCCCCGTGGCCCTGGGTGCCCACTGCTACAGATGGTCATCATCTCCAGCAAAAATTAGGTTAACGTGTTTTCTCAATTTTATGTTCATGAATTTTATCTGAACTTCAGCCTGTACCAACGTTTGCCTGCTAGAGAGTGAAGCAGATCACAAAGAGGGAGTAGCTAATAAACGGAAATAATGCAGGGCTTGACATTTTGGTTATGTTAATTCTTTCCATGTGAGTATGATTTTAAATAGTTATTTTGTGCCAGTAAAAGTTTCCTCGCGTAGGTAAATGTGATGTGTTTGTGATACATACAAAGAGCAATATGATGATATCGGGGCATTCCTCACAAAAGGTAACAGTGTGGTATAAAGGCAGGACTTGGGGAGGGAAGTGAGGGGTTCCAGAGACTGCCCTAGGATGGGACAGGACTTCCCCCTCCCAAGGTGTCTCCTCTTAGGACTTCTACGTCAGGGCAACGGTTCCTTCCACTCCTCTGCTGCTGAAACTGCCCGTTCTCTCTGGTATTGGCAGTTGGTGAAAGTTGGTTTTTGTTCAAGAGAAAAAGAGACCTAAATTTCATGGTGCAGCAGAAGGAACAGAAGACTGGCAGACAGTTCAGCACGGTGCTGAAGAGCCCTGCCTTAGCCAGGGAGCCTGGGGTTGAATCCACTTAGTATTTGTGTGACCCTGTAACTGAGAAGAGCTGGTTGGAAGGAATAAGTGAATTAACAGGCAGGACCTGACCCATAGTAAACAATGAGCGTTAAGACGACTTGTCATTGGATCCTGGCTGTTCGTATGACTTAGCAGATTGTTAAATTGCTCCAAGTCTCATTTGTGGCCCTCTGTAAAGTGAGGGCCCTGTACAAAGTCCTCCCTGGAGAGGCTGCCCCTTTCATCTCTGTAGATACTTAAGGCTCTGGGAGTGTTGTTAGTTGGGGGGGAATGTGCAGCCAGGTTCTCCCAGGCATACATATGGCCTTTGGCATTATACCTGATAGCAAAACACAATTTGCTGAAGTCCTTAGACCAGTGTTTTCAAACTTTTTTTTATTGCTATCTACATACACATTTTCCATGGTGACCCAGGGTATATGTGTATATACTTAATATATGTGTATGTGGTTTTTTTTTAAGATTTTATTTATTTATTCAAGAAAGATACAGAGAGGGAGGCAGAGACATAGGCAGAGGGAGAAGGAGGCTCCCTGCAGGGCGCCCAATGCGGCACTTGATCCCAGGACCCCAGGACCACGACCTGAGCCAAAAGCAGATGCTTAACGACTGAGCTACCTACATGCCCCTGATGTACTGTAATATTTTCTATACTTTGCAGTTTTAGTTTAGTTTTTTTTTTTTTTTAAGATGTATTTGTTTGACAGGGAAAATGTGAGAGAGCATAAGCAGAGGGAGAGGGGGAAAGCAGACTCCCCACTAAGGAGGGAGCCCAGCACAGGGACTTGATTCCAGGACCCCAGGATCATGACCTGAGCTGAAGGCAGTTGCTTAACCAACTGAGACACTCTGGTGCCTTTAGTTTTAGTTCTAAAAAAGTAAAAATTTTAATGGCATATGACCCAAAGTTTTAAAAACACCTAAAGATAGGCAAATTATCATCCTTAATGCCAGCCTTTACCTTCCGTGTTACAAGAGCATCTTATTAACCAGACTGGTCTAGGCCCAACAGTAAGTGGTGATTTCAGCCAGGGCTGTCTTGGCCCATAACTTGGACATCAGCTGGATAAATTCTAATGAGTCTAGAACTTAGGACCAACACAGAATTTCTGAGGCTGATAGTAGAGAGCTCTGACCACTTATGGTTAACCTTCCTATGTATTTTGGGAGGGTGGGAAGGTATGAAAGGCTCTGCTTATGAGAGAATTACTTAAAATTTTACACTGTGAAGAACATATGTTAAAATGTTAACAATGGTTGTTATAGAATGGATTTCGGTGGTTTGAATTTTCTTTATATCTTTTTCAAATTTTCTACCATGAAAATGTGTTTCACAAATAATCATTGAAATCTTCTTTCTCTTAGTTATGATGAGAAGAGTAGCAACTGCTACTTTATTTATTTATTTTTTAAGATTCTTTTACTCGGGATCCCTGGGTGGCTTAGCACTTTAGCGCCGCCTTCAGCCCAGGGTGTGATCGTGGAGTCCCGGGATTGAGTCCCACATCAGGCTCCCTGCATGGAGCCTGCTTCTCCCTCTGCCTGTGTCTCTGCCTCTCTCTTGGTCTCTCGTAAATAAAATCTGAAAGAAAGAAAGAAAAGAGAGAGAGAGAGAGAGAAAAAGAAGAAAGAAAGAAAGAAAGAAAGAAAGAAAGAAAGAAAGAAAGAAAGAAAGAAAGAAAGAAAGAAAGAAGAAAGAAAGAAAGAAAAAAGAAAGAAAGAAAGAAAGAAAGAAAGAGAAAGAAAGAGGAGAGAGAGAAGAAAGAAAGAAAGAAAGAAAAGAAAAGGAGGGATCCCTGGGTGGCGCAGCGGTTTGGCGCCTGCCTTTGGCCCAGGGCGCGATCCTGGAGACCCGGGATCGAATCCCACGTCAGGCTCCCGGTGCATGGAGCCTGCTTCTCCCTCTGCCTGTGTCTCTGCCTGTCTCTCTCTCTCTCTCTTTCTCTGTGTGTGACTATCATAAATTAAAAAAAAAAAAAAAAGAAAAGGAAAGGAAGAAAGAAAAAGAAAGAGAAGAGAGAAAGGGAAAGGGAAGATTCTATTTACTTAGTTGAGAGAGTGCATGCACACGTGGTGGAGAGAGAAGCAGAGGGAGCAGCAGACTCCCTACTGAGCAGGAAGCCCAGTGAGGCTGGATCCCAGGATCCTGGGATCATGACCTGAGTTGAAGGCAGATGCTTAGCCACCTGAGCCACCCAGGCACCTCAGCAATTACTACTTTAAAAAAAATTTACCTGGCAAAACATCCACCATTAGGCCACAGGGTTTTTTTGTTTTTTTTGGCGGGGTGGGCGTGGTTCTTAAGATTTTATTTAAGTTATCTCTACACCCAGTGTGGGGCTTGAACCCACAACCCCAAGGTCAAGAGTCACATGCTCCACCAACTAAGCCAGCTAGGCGCCCCTTAATTTTTGATTGTCGTGATCCATGAAATACAAAGTCTAGGAACTACTGAAATATTCTGTTTTCTTCCTTTATCCCTGCTTCTATAAAATTTAAGGTTTTTTTTTTCTATGCGCAGTTATTATTCATTCTCTATTAGAGTATGTATAAAAATTATTTCTCTTTAAGGTGCTTCAAATAGTTTCCAGTCAGTACGTTAGAGTACTCTGGATTTCATGGCATTTAAAAATTATTTCAAGTTATAGTTGTGTTAAAAAAACAACCCTTAAGTTGTGCCTGCTTTATTTCTCAGTTAAACGCAGATTGGGGTCCCAAGAGCAGTGAGATACACAGAGTTGAGCTTGTCTTGTCTGCCTTGTTCATGCCAACAAAAATAAGGCCCCAAATGTTAACAAATATAACTTGGAAGTAGCTAGCTATGTGCTTTTGAGTGGGCTTACGGGTAATTGCTATTGTCAGCTTTGTAATGAATGGAAAGTAGGAAGGAAAAATCATTGAAGCCATCATCAAAGAAATCTGTCTGAAAGTATAGCCTTGGCACCATGGAAAGTCATTCACAGACTCAAGGTATGAAGATACTGACCATATGGCAGCCGTTCTCAAATTACTAAATCGTGGTCTCTAAAGCCATCTTGATGTACTTGGGAAGGTTTGCTACCAGTCATAAGATGGTTTCTGCCACCTTTGAGGTAACATAGGAATTGACTACTCTGGCACGTCAGCACCTCAATGCCTCAGGAAACAATTACCTAGTTTGTGGGTCTCCTGGCCCCTTCTCTGCTAGCTAATGCCTCTGTTAAACAGTAGGAGGAAGATGGAAAAGGAGGTAAAATCCAGATCTGTCCAATCTGCTCATTGCTAGCTCTGATTTGCTGGGCTTTGGGGTTGAAATTAAAAGATTCTCGCTGGGTTTTGCGAAGTTGTGACTTGGTGTCCTTCCTTGTCAAAGTCAATATTGTGAGGAAGTAAAGTATGTCAACAAACAAGTCTTTCTCTCCGTGAGATCTTTTTTTTTTTTTTTTTTTTAGAACTATTGTTAGGGACGCCTGGGTGGCTCAGCAGTTAAGCGTCTGCCTTTGGCTCAGGGCCTGATCCTGGTGTCCCGGGATCGAGTCCCACGTCGGGCTTCCTGCATGGAGCCTGCTTCTCCCTCTGCCTGTGTCTCTGCCTCTCTCTGTCTCTCTGTGTCTCTCATGAATAAATAAATTAAAAATCTTAAAAAAAAAAAAGAACTATTGTTAATATTTTTCAGTAACAATCAGTATCCAAGCTAATTTGGTGGCTGGAGAAGAGGAGAACCAGTGTTTTCATACATATTAGCATCTAGTTCCACCTTTAGGGCCACCCTGTGAGGTGAGCACAGCCGGCAGACTCACCATGGCATATAGTTCACAGCCCTGCGTCCATGCAGACCAATATGGTCTTTTGTAGGGGAGAATAAGTATAGTACTGACAAAGTGTTCATGGTATGTATGGTTTATGTTGTCAGAATTCCAAGACACTTCGCTTGTGAAATAAAACTGAATTATTGTCTGTTTCAGGTTATATGCACCATGGCTATGACTAGTGTCCGATTGCCTGCCAGCGTTTTGAGAAAGCCAGATGCCTGGATTGGACTCTGGGGAGCGCTACAAGGGACACCTCCATATAAACTCTGTGCTTCCTGGAATCGATACTTATATTTTTCTAGTACCCAGTTAAACACATCAAATTGTAAAACATTTTTCCATAACGTTTTCTCACTGAGACTCCCAGGGCTTTTAATATCTCCAGAATATATTTTTCCATTTTCCATAAGACTTAAAAGTAATATAAGCTCTAAAAAATCCACTAAGAAGACTCAGCAAAAGGCCGAAGAGGAAGAGGACTCTGATGAAGAGAGTGATCGTGAGATGAGTGAGCGGGAAGAGGAGCTCGAGGATGACCCCAGTGTGGTCAAAGACTATAAAGACCTGGAAAAAGTAGTGCAGTCTTTCCGGTATGATGTTATCCTAAAGACAGGCCTAGATGTTGGAAGAAAGTAAGTATGATGTGCATTTTATTACAGAATCCTTAGTCTTTTTGTCATTTTAATGCAGTATTTCTGATCACTCAGCCCATATTATGGTGAGGAGCAGCCACAGATATGAGCGGACCTTCCAGGTCACCTGTTTTCAGTTATTTCCTTCTACAGATGAAAACTCTCCGCAGGAAGTCAGGTGATTGCCTGCACATCCCATGTGCCATATTTCCCTGATTCTAAGACACAGTCAACTCTAAGATGAACCACCAATTTAATACCAGCTTCTTGAGGAAAGTAATGACCATGTTAGAGGTAGATAGCGACAGAAAACCACGCCTGGGTTTCACAAATGCCACTGTGTAAAAAGGTACCTTTTAGAAGCAACAGAAGCAGTGTGATGTGGTGGTAAAGAATGCAGGCTCTACAGCTAGACCCCTTGTGCCCCGAGTGAGCGTGGGCAACTTCCTTGAATTTCCTAAACTTCAGTTTCCTCATCTGTAAAATGTAAAATAGCACTTTAGAAGTTGGTGCTCCTCTGTCTAAAGCATTTAGTAGATGGAACTAGAGGATATAATGCTAAGTGAAATAAGTCAGAGAAAGACAAATCAATGATTTCACTCCTATGTGGAATTTAAGAAACAAAACAAGATTATAAAGGAAGGGAGGGGAAAAAGAAGACAAAAATCAGAGAGGGAGACAAACCATAAGAGATTCTTAGTCATAGGAAACAAACTGCGGGTCCCTGGAGGGGGATGGGGAGCGGCTGGGCATTAAGGAGGACACGTGATGAGCACTGGGTGTTACGTGCAACTGGTGAATCACCAACCTCTATCTCTGAAACTAATAATACACTATGTTAATTAAATTGGATTTAAATTTCAAAAATAATAAAGCATTTTAACAGGACCTTATACATAGTAGGTACTTGATACATGTTAGCTATTATGAAGAAAATGCTATGTGTGTTCATACATAGTGCATGAAGACAAATGGAACTTTCAAGATTTCTTGAGTATTCTTGTTCTCTCTGCTAGGCTAATTATATAAGAATAGTGACCCTCATTGTTCATTCATTTAGCAGTCATTGTGTGCATACTGCATGCAAGGTAAGAATCATGGTATAGATAATATATTCAGAAAGATTTCCATGTGTAATTTATACCTTTATGACCTAATTTAATGGCATAGTTTAATTTTTTGAATCCATGAAGCTTAAGGACTCATAAAGGTAACTGAGCCTGTAAGCATCCTTGTTGGGATTTACCGAATGTTCTCTAAAATCTGGCAAACTTGTAAGGGTCGGGGGGCTCTCTCTTCCCCAGAGAAGTAGCTGCTGCTGTTATTATTAAGCAGAACCCCAGATGTTAATCACCTGGAATCAGAACAGCAAGGGAAATGCGTACTGATTTTTGTCAGCATCCTCTCCTGGTCTAGTTGCCCTAGCGATTACATTAAGATCAGCAGCTGCTGGATTGGAATTTCCCCAACCTCAGACTAGCAGAGGATTTTTTAATGGCCTCACCGTACGTGTGGTGCCTGGTTTTTCTCTCAGAGCCCAGAGCCCTTTGGTGGTCATGAATCACGGGAGCCCTCGCTTTGCCTGGGGCGCCGCAGGAGTCAGGTGGAGTACCCCAGGCCCTGACAAAGCTTACCTGCCTGATGATACCAGCAGATCTTTGCAGCGGTTCAGCATCTCTTCAGAAGCACACCGAGCATGGAGATTTTGTGGACAGGCTGGTCACTGTCAGAATAAGCATTAATGGCAGGTGTTTTTCTCAAGCTTGTGTAATTGTTCTGAATATATTTCTATTTCAAAGCATTTGACTCTTTTTTTTTTTTTTTTTTTTAAGCAAAGTGGAAGATGCATTCTACAAAGGTGAACTCAGGCTGAATGGGGAAAAATTATGGAAGAAAAGCAGAACGGTGAGCCATTATGACAGCCAGATATTTTTGTCCGTTGCTGTGCCAGTACTCAGTGCCACCCGAGTTTCCCCTCAGGCTGCTTACGTGGGGGCATCAGTGGCTCCTTGTGTGTATCTGTGTTACCCCCTCGGCAACTCCCCATGGGCCTGATCAAGCCGGTGAGAATCACCAGCCAACTTCAGTCACACAAACCACTTGCTCTTTTGCAGCTTTAATGACTTGAAGATAAAGCTTTCCCTTTTTCTTTAAAATTATAAGATAGGCCACTATCACAACTGGTAAAAATCCATCTAACTTCCAAGTCATTAGCCCCATGAAATGCTATTAATGAGACTGAAAAGAAACAGTTGGTCCATGTAGAAGTTTCTGGACTGCTGTTACCTGAGCAGATGTGTGATTCTATTTGGTTCAGCAGTCCCCGCCGCCGCCGTCCCCACCCCCGCATTTGCTATGTGCCCTGCTCTGTGTGCCGAGCAGCTATCAAAAAAGAGATTCCCCATTTTCTGACAGGCCCATAGTAAGACTGTTGTTAAGCGAAAGAAAGCAGATACAAGAAAATGTATTTCCAGTATCCAGTGTTGTTACAATAAATCATATATATATGTATCATATGTATGTATATATGCATATATACACTGTTAAAATTACATGTTTTGTCAAATAAGTTGCATATATACATGCATCTAGTATTTATCTTTGGGGCATTTTATGGGTTATATTTCCTTCATTCTTTGTGTTTTCTGAATTTTTTACAAGTATAGATCACTTTTATAATTGGAAAAATAATGATAGTAAAAGTTAACAAAGCACAATAAAAAAGCATATGACAGAGACTCTTAGAAAGTTTGGAAGACACAGACACAGGAGGCATTAGCAGACACAGTCTCTTAGCGTCTAGGGAACAAATGTTCCAGGGAAGTTAGACACACTTGTGGAGATTGCTTTTAAGCTTGTTTCATATTTCACAACAACCCTGGAGCTGGAGGGCTTGAACTACATCCTTTTGCCCTGGGACAGGGGGGGATGTGAGCCGGTGGCCACAGATCCCGGGGAGCACCGAGCCTTTTCAGAGCCCTCGATCTCTGGGATCACAGATTTTTCGGGCTAAACGGACAGGAGGGGGTGGGGAACCCGCCAGTTCCTGGCTCACGGTGGAGTCCAAGGTCCACGATCTGGGGTGGCACCTGAGCTAGCAGGTTCGGCTTGCCAGTCATTGCTCCCGGGAGCTGCAGGAAATCAGGCACTGATTTCCACACCTGCCTCTGGAGATCAGGCTCTTCTCCTCTGCCCAGAAGTGCTTTTTCCGAGTTGCAGCCCTGCCCCCTCTCCTCAGGCGAGGTGTTCCTAAGACGAACCCTGCTCTCCATGCACCATACCTCTGTGCCGGGGCCTCATTTACAAACACCACGAGTCTATTTTTCGCCCTCTGCTTTGAGATATTGTTAACTACAGTCTAATTGCTCCTGCTTCATTCTGCCTTGGGTGTTCCGTTGTCTCGGCTGCCTTCCAGATTTCTCCTGAGGGTCAGCAGAGGAAGGGGCCAGTGTTAACACTCGACTGCCTTGTTACTAGGAGGCCTGTAGCCATAGTAACTGCAGCTAAGGGGAGATTTGAAATGTAGATATTTGGAACAGCCCGTAATCCCAGCCAGTTTTGCTTTGTGTCTGCTGTGCCGTCTCCCACAGCAGAAAGGACAGGCCCTTGCAGGGAATAAAGGACGCCTCCCCTTCCGTGGCCTGCTGCACGGGCTGTGCCTCGCTGCTGGCGCTACAGGGTCAGGCAGTTTTCTGATGCCCCAGCTCTAACCCCCCTCCTGTAGCAGAGCAGAGCTTCTCTGTAAGCTGTGAACCAGGTGCTGGGTCTCTGCTGACTTAGACAAAGGGTATGTAGAGCCCGAGTGTGGGGACTGAAGCTTCCTACACTCTTCTCTCCCTGGGATTGACTGGGTAGAGGAGAAACATTCCTTTCCTGTTCTCTGCCTTAGAAGTAAGCTACCAAAGGGATCTGCTGCTCAGCTACACGCTAGCCTGCTTTTTTAAGGGACAGATATTACACAGTCCATCTGTGAAGGGGTATACAAGAAGGGTTCCCTTTTCTCTGTGTATCCTTTTATATTTTGTATCACAAGCATTTGTTACTTATTAAAAAGTGAATTTTAATGAAATAAAGTCATGCTGATGGGTGGCCCTGGTGGCTCAGCGGTTTAGTGGTTTAGTGCCGCCTTTAGCCCAGGGCGTGATCCTGGAGACCCGGCATCGAGTCCCACGTCGGGCTCCCTGCATGGAGCCTGCTTCTCCCTCTGCCTGTGTCTCTGCCTCTCTCTCTCTCTCTCTCTGTGTCTCTCATGAATAAATAAATAAAATCTTAAAAATAAAGTCATGCTGAAAAATATAAAGCAGAGTTCTCAAGCCTTGTATTTCTGTATATCTGGACATCGATTGTAAATGTCCACACACGTTGGGCCAAATGGTCATTTTTGTTGTTGTTGAACTCTTAAGAACTACAGGAGGACAGCGCCCCTAGATGATGCCTGGGTCAGCCCATGCCTCAGACCCTGGGGGAGAAGCAGTCTGCATGCCTCCTAGTGGAGTGAGCCTTTTTGCTTCTCAGCCCAGAGGGAGAAGGTTAACGTTTTTTTTGTTTTGTTTTGTTTTGTTTTGTTTTGTTTTTTAAGTTAACGGTTTATAATCAGCTGCTACGTGAGTTTCATATCTGGCTGCTCTAAGCTGCCTGGGTTGACCAGTATGGCATTGTGGCAAACGTGTGTATTCCCATGTTGTGAACGACTGAGTATTGAGCCCTTGAATGGGTGACAGAACGAGTATGAGAACGAGCTTGCCCTGGTGAGGTCGGGATGTTTTTTAACAGCATGAGTTTAGGATTGCCTCAGAGAGTATTAATTAGAAAATAAGGTAAAAATGGCACCATACTTCTTAAACAGAAACCCTCCAGTAGGCTTTTTAAATGGCCTTGTGCGCCCACTTAGGGTCTTTGGCCCACACATGGGGTTGCTGCCCGCCTCCTTGGAAGCAGTGTTGAGTGGTCTGAGATGGCCCCAGTCATTCCTGGCTTGTGTTCTAGTAGAAGCTGTGTATGGCACCTCCATCCATTTAGCTCCTTCCTGAGTCACTGGGCAGATCCCCTAGAATCCTGAGGTGTCAGGACTAGGTCTCCACCATGGGCTGTCCCTGTCAGTACTGGTCTGACTGCCCTAGGACATGTCCCACACTGCTCAGCCCAAGGCTCCTATCTGGGCAAGAATGGGTTTGACTAGCCCTTTGAACCCACTAAGTAAGTCAGCATCCAATTTGATCCTCTTTTCTGTGACATTCCACCTTTGTGAATTAAGTCCTGTCTACTTAATGATGTGGCATCTCTGGGGTTAATCAGTCCTGGAAGAGAAGTTTCTTTACCATTTCTCTAAGAGATACAGCCAAGCGTTATTCCACAGGGACTAATTTTCAACAGACTGCCCCATCCCCAATTATGTAGCTCATCTGGGATGAAATCAATGAAAAGTCATACTGGAAATGGTTGTCTCAGTGCTGGTAATCATTACTATGCACATACTCTAGATTGTGCCCTGTTTGTCTCTTGTCATTGTTACCAAAACAAATGCCTCCGTGTGTTTCCTTCAATCACCCCGTAGCGGTATTTGAGCCACACCTCACAGGAGCTGCCCATATAGCAGCCAGCTGTCTAGGTCTGATGGAAAGTCACTCAGTCATGCTACTGGGCAAGGGTGTTGGAGGCATCCTGAGTGAGGCCCTTTCACCTGGAGGCACTAGGGAGAAGGGACGCCTTCAGAGGAGTCACTGCCTTTTCTCACTTGCTCCTCTGGGTAATGATGGTCCCCTGATAAAAAAAATAAAAGTAAAAGTGTTTGCAGGCCATCTGGTGTGCTCAGTCAGTGAAGCATGCGACTCTTGATCTCAGGGCCATGAGTTTGAGTCCCACGTTGGGTGTAGAGATTACTAAAAAAATAAACTTAGGGCAGCCTGGGTGGCTCAGTGGTTTAGCACCGCCTTCAGCCCAGGGCCTGAACCCGGAGACCCGGGATCGAGCCCCACGTCAGGCTCCCTGCGTGGAGCCTGCTTCTCCCTCTGCCTGTGTTTCTGCCCCCCCCTCATGAATAAATAAATAAAATCTTTTTTTTTTTTATTTTTATTTATTTATGATAGAGAAAGAGAGGCAGAGACACAGGCAGACTCCATGCACCGGGAGCCCGACGTGGGATTCGATCCCGGGTCTCCAGGATCGCGCCCTGGGCCAAAGGCAGGCGCTAAACCGCTGTGCCACCCAGAGATCCCAATAAATAAAATCTTAAAAAAAAAAATAGACTTAAGTATATTTGCATTGGCCTGCATTTCCCAAGATGCAATAAAGGCTGACTTTTCTTTTAATTTTCAGGTGAAAGTGGGAGATACATTGGATCTTCTAATTGGAGAGGATAAAGAAGCTGAAACAGAGACAGTCATGAGAGTTCTCCTGAAAAAAGTGTTGGAGGAGAAAACGGAAAGTGAAAAGTACAGAGTGGTCCTACGCCGGTGGAAAAAGTTAAAGTTGCCTAAAAAGAGTATGTCTAAATAAATGGATTGTTTTTTACAGATAAGGCTGCTTTCTAGTGATGGGAGAAAGGGCCGGCTTCAAGAGGACATTTTTATGAAAATAAAGTTCTCTTACCTTCTCTGGAATCTGCTGAGCTGTTTTAGGGAAATTGGGATCCATAGCTTGGAGACACTGCCCATGGCCTGGATTCTTCTCCAGGGCTTGATTTGTGCTCATTTTGACCTCGTTTTGGCCTCGTGAGCGTGAATGAGATGTGTGCTGAATGAACTAGCCCCAGAGAGGGTTTTAATGACTAGCCTGCTGTTTCCCACATTAACTACCTCGGGAGTCTGTGTAAAATAAACTGGCCTTGTGTTTGTGCTTTCATTTCAGTTTTATCCCTGTTGATCAGCTTCCCTGGGTTCGGGCTTCTTAAGGCAAAACCAAGCAAAGTCAGGGTCACCCACTGGAAGACTCCTTTCTCCACCAGCCCTTCTGAATTACCAGCACGTGAGCTTTAGTTCCCTTCAGTTTGTCTTCGAAGTATGGATAAGTAAAGTTGTTCCAACTCATTCCAAGTGGGTTAGTTAGGGCCCATTTAAAATTAATTGCTGAAAGCATTGTTAAAAGAAGGAAGGAGGGATCCCTGGGTGGCGCAGCGGTTTGGTGCCTGCCTTTGGCCCAGGGCCCGATCCTGGAGACCCGGGATCGAATCCCACGTCGGGCTCCTGGTGCATGGAGCCTGCTTCTCCCTCTGCCTGTGTCTCTGCCTCTCTCTCTCTCTGTGTGACTATCATAAATAAATAAATAATTTAAAAAAATTAAAAAAAAAAAAGAAGGAAGGAATATATGACACAGGCCTTCCATAGCCCACAAAACCTGAAATATTTACTATCTGACCTTTTACGGAAAAGAATGCGATGACCGCTCCCCCTTGCCCCAGTTTAGGGTAATAAGCTAAGAGTTTAATTTTCAGGTGAAAGATTTTAGTAGTCGGTTGCAGGGGAAACAGATTTTATCAGTGAAGAGAACAAAGAGAGACCAATTCTAATTCTCAAAGTGTTTGTTATTAAAAAAAAAAAAATGAGGGGGACAAAGCCTAAAAAAATACAGTATTAGGGGATCCCTGGGTGGCTCAGCAGTTTAGCATCTGCCTTCAGCCCAGGGCGTGATCCTGGAGACCTGGGATCGAGTCCCATGTCAGGCTCCCTGCATGGAGCCTGCTTCTCCCTGTGCCTGTGTCTCTGCCTCCCTCTCTCTCTCTCTCTCTCTCATAAATAAATAAAATCTTTTTTTTTTTTTTAAGTAAAGGGCACATCATCTAAGAAAAGGGCTTCTGCAGAAATAAATTGGTTTGTAGGAACAGTCTCTAGCACGAGAAGGGTCAGCTCAAATAGAGACCTGTTAGATAGATGGTGTCATGGAAGAAAGACCAGCAGTATCCGGGTCCTTTTATTTGCCTTCTGGGAATTCTTGCGAATTCAGGTTAACTGACAGTGAAGGGAAACTTGTGTGGCCCAGAGCACCGGGATGTCTGGACCCGTGAGTCTGGAAGTCTTTAACACCTTGGATTTCAGAAGACTCCAGAATATCGATTTTTATTTGAAAGCTTAAGTAAGCGCTCAGGAAGAAATACTACATACAGTGCAGAGCAACAGAGGGAATTTTTCTGTTTTACCGCTTGTTAATTGGGCTTTACCAGTAAAAACAATATGTTTTGTTTTAACGTGAGTCAGTTATGAATTATAATTTAGGAGATTCACGTCCTTCCTTTTTCTCATTTCCTTTGCCTCTCTGTCCCTGTCTCCCACTCTCTCCTACCCTCCCTCCCTCTGTCCCTCTTTTCTCTTGACTTCTCTTCGGAAATTTCCAGAAAACCGCGAAGTCCTGTGTGGTGAGGGGCAGCAGGACCTCGTGAGGGGTCAGGGCTCCTGGTTTTCAGGCTCCGTGTTGCCATTAGGAAGTTGGGTTACCTTGGTGACGGTTTGACCTCAATCTCTCGGAGCTTCAACTTCCTCGTTGGTCAAATGGGGACAAGGGTCCTAATTGCCTTACCTTGTCAAGCATTCAGAGGAAGGACAAAATCAAAATGCGTTGTGTGAGGTAAGAGGAGTCCTTGCTAGCTACGAAGCAGGAAAAGCCACTTGAAAGGCTTCTCGAAAGTCTCTGGGTAATCTGTACCTCCGCCCGCTGCTTGCAGTGTTTGGTGGCTCACTCCAAGGCCTCTCTAAGAAATCAAACTAAGGAAAAACACATCTAATGGAGAATGTTGGTTTGGTGACAGCCCGTGCAAAAACACGTCTCCTAGTTGTCTACAGTGCAAGGGACTCGGTACACATTTATGAAATAGAAACAAAAGCAATTCCTGAAGATTCATGGAACTCTCCCAAATCACTCATTACCTGACCCGAATGACAGTGTCTTTGTAATGTCACCGTGGCGAGGCCTCCTCGGTGGAAATCAAAATTTGAGAAGATTATGATGAAAAGATTTAAGACATACATATTTCTAATGCAGTGGTCCTCAACCAGGGGTGACTTCATGCCCCCTCTCCCCAACCCCGGGGGACATTTGGCCATGTCCAGAGACATTTTGGTCGTCACAAGGGACAGGGAGACGGGCATGGAATGGGAAGGGACCAGTGGTGCCTCTGAACCCCCGCACTGGCCAGGACGCCCCCACCACAGAGCTCTCTGACCCCGGATGTCAGGAGGGACGAAGCTGAGACATCCTGCTCTAAGGCAATGACGAGGTGTTGTTTTTTGTTTTTTGTTTTTTTTCAAGTTCTATTTTGGTAGAGGCTGATCTGGTCCTTCTACCAGTGATGATGGTTAATTCTTTGAAAGAACTAGCTCCCCTCAAGGAAATCCGATGCTAATTGCCTTTCTCTGCCAAACAGCACTTACTGCCTTCCCTGGAAAAATATATAGAAAAATATATAGAAAAAAAAATATATAACGGTTGCCAGGCAACCGTTCCATTACCTTCTTTTTAACGTTCTGTAGAGAAAAGTAGACATCTGGGGGATATATCTT
The DNA here is from genome assembly GCF_905146905.1 of Nyctereutes procyonoides. Taxonomy (NCBI): domain Eukaryota; kingdom Metazoa; phylum Chordata; class Mammalia; order Carnivora; family Canidae; genus Nyctereutes; species Nyctereutes procyonoides. The sequence continues at coordinate 64,334,890 of NW_026575051.1, forward strand.
AAGTCAGAGTTTATTTGGTCAGCAAGACTGGGAGATGGAAACCTAACTAGCACTTTCTAAGAAGCTGGAAAGAAATCTAAGATTTCCGGCACATCTAAGATTCCTGCTGGGGTGCTGGCTACAGTCTGTGAGCCTTCTGAAGGGTGCAGGGGATGTCAGGCAAGTAGAAGGACACTCTCCTGTCATCCTGCCTTATCTTGGTCACCCATATTTTGGCTTTCAAAAAGCTACTGTCACGTTTCAGCCAGCTCACCGACAGTCCCCGGGGAGCCCACTCCGGAGAGCAGAAAGCACATCCCCCAGGCTGCTTTCAGCGAGTCGCACAGGGAGCCCGAAATCCCCCACGGTAGGATTTTTCACCTTGGAAGTCGCAATCGCCACAACTCAGCATTTTATTTTCCCCTTGGAGAGTCATTTGTTAAACATTTACCAGCACACCAGGGGGCGGGGCCGGTAGGGATACACACCCGTTAGGTTTTCCACTGGGAAATGCCCGGGCACAGTAACCCACCCGCCACGTTATTTTTTCTCCTCTTCTGTTCTGTGGTTCTGTGTCCTCCTCCCATACTTGGGCCAGCCGTGCCAACGCATCTCACGTGTGTCTTTCTGTCTGCATGCGTTCTTAAAAAATGTGTTCCATGCACATTTTTTTTTTTAAGATTTTATTTGGAAAAAAAAAAATTTATTTATTTGGGCGCCCTAGTGTTCAGTGGTTTAGCACTGCCTTCAGCCCAGGGCCTGATCCTGGAGACCTGGGATTGAGTCCCACATCGGGCTCCCTGCATGGAGCCTGCTCCTGTCTCTGCCTCTCTCTCAATCTCTGTCTCTCGTGAATAAATAAATAAAATCAAAAAAAAAAAAAAGATTGTATTTATTTTTTTTTAAGATTTACTTATTTATTTACTTATTCATGAGAGACACAGGCAGAGGGAGAAGCAGGCCCCATGCAGGGAGCCCAATGTGGGATTCGATCCCGGGACTCCAGGATCACGCCCCGGGAGGAAGGCAGCGCTAAACCGCTGAGCCACCCGGGCTGCCCTGTGCACATGTTTTATTTTTTATTTATTTTATTTATTTTATTTTATTTTATTTTATTTTAATTTTATTTTATTTGTGTGTGTGTGTGTGTGTGTGTGTGTGTGTGTGTGTGTGCACATGTTTTAAATGTCATGCCTTGGGCAGCCCCGGTGATCCTGGAGACCCAGGATCGCGTCCCATGTCGGGCTCCCTGCCTGGGGCCTGCTTCTCCCTCTGCCCCTCTCTGTGTCTCTCATTAATAAAAAAATAAAATCTTTTTAAAAAATTAAAAAAAAATACATGTCATGCCTGGCGTGACTATAGAGCTCATTTTGCATCTTGATTTTTTCACTCAGTGGTTAAGACCCACGGACGGCACATCTAAGCGGTGGCTTCTCGCTGCTGCGGAAGGCCTGCGCGTCCCCCACGCCGGGCCTGCCCGCGCCCCGGGCGACCTGCTCCCTTCGCCCGGATGCCCGTGCTGCTCTGGCTCTGGGACAGCGGCAACACACGGAAGGGCCTGGGGACGGAGCCTCGTCCAGCCCCAGCAGCAGCCAGCTCGCTTGCTTTGGCCAGTCGAACAGGTGCGGGGATCCGGCTCCAAGCCTCTTGGCCTGCTGCTTCGGCCTTTGGTAGCTGCTGCTACGGGACCATCTAGCGCCCGGAATTTCCCTGAAGGTCCTGAAACGGGATGCAGCTTTCTGAGACTGCCCCTGTCCTGTTCCTCCCAAAGGCCGGCTTGTTTGTAAAGGGCTCTTCTTTTGTTGTCCATCATTGGCCAACAGACCAGGCACATCAAAAGCAGGCTGGTGAAAGTGGGATTTCGCAAGGTCTTAGGGACAGGGATCCCTCACGGTGCACTGGACTCTGCGATAGAGATGTCAATTGTACCCAACGGGCCTTCTATCTTGGGACTTTATGTTTTGGGGGAGAGAGAGAGAGAGAGAGAGAGGTGGGGCGAGCCTTAAGCACACTCCACCGCCAGCAGGGAGCCTGGCACGGGGCTTGATCTCATGCCCCTGGGATCATGACCTGAGCCAAAGCCAAGAGTGGAATGCTTAACTGACTGAACCACCCCAGCGTCCCTCCTGGGACTTGATTCTTTTTTTTTTTTTTTTAAGATTTTATTTATTTATTCATGATAGGCAGAGAGAGAGAGAGAGAGAGAGAGAGGCAGTCTCCATGCAGGGAGCCGGATGTGGGACTCGATCCCGGGTCTCCAGGATCACACCCTGGGCTGCAGGCAGCACTAAACCACTGAGCCACCCAGGGACCCATGGGACTTTATTCTTGAAGCTGGTGAGGCCCTCCCCAAAGGCAGATAGGTGAAGCCCCAGAAAGTGCAGTCGGGGTGGATGAGCAAGTGTCCAAGGCAGGCAAGTGCTGTTTAGCAGCCTGGACCGCTGTACCCCTTCCTAGAGCCCCGCTCCCAGGGTTACTGTTAGATGCCTCCCTCCCCACACAACACATACCGTTTTGTTTAGGGTTGTAGGGAAGACCCTTGCCCTCTAGATTCCTCAAGGAGAGGCCACGATGACAGCAGCGGTGCCACCTTCAAGCCGCATGGCCAATGTCAGCCTGAAGAGAAGAGGCCGGTCACCGGGGGCCCTGCCCACCAGAGGCCCAAGCCCCCCGTGCCCGGGCCGTGCCCGTGCTGAGCCTTCTGCTCTGAACCAAGGAGACGTGGGCTCCACACCGCGTGTCAGGAGCAGCAGGAGGGGGCACCGGGGACCCACGCTGCGGGGCTCTGCGGACAGCACGCCCAGCCTCTCCCGGTCTGCTTCGGTCTGGAATTCGGCTTCCAGGGAGGGACAGTGGTGTTGAGGGGTTGGCCACCAGAACCTTCTGTCCAAGCCCTCTTCACTACCGACGGATGAGCTTGGGCTTGCTGAGTCAGGGAACGGGGCCCAGGAGCTACCCGGGCTGGCACAGGCATTTTTGCGGAGCCAATGAGCTTCCTTTGGAGGCAGAGAGCCGCTTACCGTAGCCTGTTCTGGATCCTGCATCGAAAGGTCTCCCAGGCCATTGGCTCCCGCGGGCAGGTCCAGAAGCTCGGGCCGGCCAGTCAGCAAAACCCCAAGCTTTCTAGGCAGAAAGACGGAGGAATTCACCGCAGCCAGCCACCCACGAGGCAGCCCTGAAACCAGGAGCACGGACTCTGCGGTCAGCCTGGCCCCTGCCAGCTGGGACCTGGAGCAAGGCACTCCACCCCTAGGAGCACCCCCAGATGTAAAGTGAGGGGTACAAACCGGGTTTCTGTGATAATTAACGCACGTCCAGTCCCTAGCACATTCCTAAGGCATCTCCCGGCTCAGAAAATGGGGATCTTACAAAGACCTGAGCTCCCTGTAATTTAAGGGCCCACTGTCACTTCTGACTACACGGCTGTCACACTCTAGGAGCTTCTGGGTGAGCTGTGGCATTATATGCCCTCAGCCTCTGGCAAGGACGCAGTTCACCCTCTGGACTACAAACTTGATTTAGAAGAACGAATGACTTCCTACTCCTTAAATAAAACCAATGTGGGACGCCTGGGTGGCTCAGCGGTTGAGCACCTGCCTTTGGCCCAGGGTGTGATCCTGGGGTCCAGGGATCGGTCCCGCATCTGGCTTCTGGCATGGAGCCTGCTTCTCCCTCTGCCTCCCTCTATGTGTCTCTCATGAATAAGTAAATAAAAATGTTAAATATATATATATATATATATATATATATATATATATATATATAAATAAATTGATTACTTAAAAATAAAATACAATCAATGAACAGGCTTCCCCCTGCAGAAACGCTCAGGCAAAGCCACCACGTTTGGCCGGTGCTCCTCAGCCATGATGCATTAGCGTTTGTAAACCTGCTTCTTCCCACTGACCTGAAAAGCTAAGATCTAGTTTGTTGCTAGTTAAGAAGCAGTTTTATTTGACCACAACGGGAATCCATTTATTTCAGCCCAGATCTATTTCGAATAATCAGAAAAGCGCTAAGCCTTCAGTTTTGTGATTTACTCAGCCTATTTTGTGAAGTCACGAGTGTGGCCGTGGACCAGCAGGACCAGCAGCACCTGGCAACTTACTAGAAATGCCAATTCTTGGGCCCCATCCAGGCCTCCTGAAGCCGACTCTGGGGATAGGGCCACTGGTCTGACTTAACAGGGGCTCCGGTGGTCCTGACCCTAGCGGATGCTGATGGAGTCTTACCCAGGTCCCCTTCACCAGAGCATCCACTCCCTAGCTGCTGAGGGCCAGCTAACCGCTCACAGCAGCCCTTCTGGGGCTCAGCCCTTGGCCATCCGGCCAGGAGAGCTGCCCTTTTCCCTGGGGAAGACCTCTGACGAGGCCTGGGCCTCACCTGGGCCTGGGCCTCACCTGGGCCTAATTCTGCCAAACAACCCATATTTTAGAACTTTCCAGTATGGGGAATGGAGCTAAACTGCAGTGGAGACCCTCACCCTAGCTCCTGGCCTTCCTGGCCCTGCTGCACCCCCTGCCCCCCTTCTCCTGTGAGCAAGCCTACAACCTCTCTGTCTCAGGCTCTGCCCCTAGGGAATCTGATCCATGGCAGTTGCTTTCACAAACTCTTCCCACATTTGCTATTACCAGAACATGGCTACCACAACCGCCAGGGAGCTCACACACGGCAATTCTAAAACCAGCACACCCATACCTAACTAAGGTCCGACAAGTTGGAGCTTAGAGGGTGTGGGTACTAAGGGACACCACTGACTTGCGCGTGGCTGTGGCTCTGACTCTGTGAGTCACGGCTCAGGGGACGTTCAGCTCTTGGGATGGCGTGGGGTGTAGAACCAGGCAGGTCTAACCCTGACACGGCAATTTGCCAGCTGTGCGGACTTGAGCGGGAGACTACCTGTGGGCGTCCTTACCCCAAAACAAGGAATAAAGGTTCCAAGCCACGGAGGTTAGAGGAGAACCTGATAGATGGTCTATTCACCACTCAAGGCCGAACCGTACTTTTCTTAATAGGGACAATTATGGGACTTACCTCACAGGGTTTCGGGGACGATTACAAGGTAGAGCTCTCAGCAGTGTGGCCGGCGCCCGGTCGCTACTCCAAGAACGTGGGGTGCCATTCCGGCCACTGGGCGGGGAGTGTTCATCCCTTTCCCACCATTGGTGGTGATGGGGGGTTACACTGACTTAGCAGCTCCCTCTGGAGTCCAGGGCACCTCCCCATTCCAGCGATCATTCTAACTAATTTAGTGTGTGGTACTTGTCTCCAAGAACTAGATTTTAGAAGTAAGCTCACGTATGTTGAAATTCTCGGTGACGTACCCACAGCCAGAATTAAAGAACTGAGTCTTCCCTCCAGTCTTGCTCAAACTTGTTCCTCCAGCCCCTGACCAGCCCCCACCTGCTGACGAGGCTTACACACTGAGGTGTCAGGATTCACAACTAAGCAAAGGGTCACTGGGGAAAGTGTTCCAGTCACAAGCCGCAAGTTTATGTCTTTGGGACCGTTGGCCAAAAACAATGTTTCTCTGCCAGCTGGAGATATTTTTACTACGAGTGTCAAGTAATTTATAATTAGCCAAAGGGAAGAAGAAAAAACATGCATCCTTTTGTTATCGGCTAATAATATGTTAGCTTTGAGGAACTAAATCCCATTTGATCCCAAGTGAGGAGGGAAAAAAAAAATGAGTGAAATGAAGCTCTGCTCGCTTGGCAGAGGGCTGGCCTGGCACCTAACCAGGAAAGGTATGAAAAGGTCAAATGCACCTCCCACTCCGTGGCCAGGAAGTGGTTTGTGTAGAAAAGGGCTAGGATTTATTTGGCGACTTCTCAGTCATTCAGCTGTGGCCAACTGAAATCCTGTGAGCGGTGCCCCGACACCCAGGGTGTGGAAGCCTGAGAGGCCGAGACGCACCCCCCCCCCCGACCCCCCACATTCACATCCTCCCCTGGGAGGCGCTGAGGCGGCCACAGGGAAAGACACGTAGACCAGCGCAGGTTCCGAGAGCCCTGGGCCCTAAGAAAACAAGAGGTTACGAAGACCGTCTTTTTTTCTATTTTTATAACATTTTATATAACTCATAAAACAGTGCTTGTATAAAAATTCACACAAAGTTGCTAGAGAGCATACAATTTCCAAAAATGTCCTGGGTTTGTTTTGTTTTGTTTTTTTGTTACATTCAGTTTCCTAAGGATGCACTCAAATCAATGGTAAGATGCAGACATTATGCGGTATTTCATTATCTTTGGTAAAACTATGCTCATTATTTTGTCTCCTCACAGTATTAACTCTGATATCCACTTTGTGCAGGGTCTGCTTTCACTGGGATGTCAGAAGAACATTAAGGCTGGATCTACACGAGGCAAGTATTTCCAAATGGCATTAACAGCCCCTCGCCCCCCCCCCACTTCCTACTGCTAGCCACACGGCCGGGCAGGGGGAGAGATCGCAAGGACCTCCAAACGGGGGTCTCAGGACCCCACTGCAATCAGACAAGAAGCAAACATTTGGGGGGGGAGGTGGAAACTGAGGCCATCTCTGGAGGAACCCCAGGGGCCACGCTGCGGCGAGGTCAGGCCAGTGACTTACCATTTAAACGGCGGCGAAGCCTTTCACCGCTAAGTAGATCCCATTGGTTGGTTGATGATTGCTGCCGACGGTTACCCCCTCCACCCAAACTTAAAAAAAAAAGGAAGATCTGGGGCCAACGCTGAAGGGGGAGGGGCACACTAACGCCCATGACACTAGACACAACTTTATTCCCTGTCAAACATTTGTTGTCATGTAGACACAGCCAAAGTGAACTGAAGCAGGATTAGAACACTCAGTACATTCATGACTACCTTCATACATTCTTTTAAGACTTACTAACGGAGAAAACGAGGGTCACTACCACCTATTGTGACTTGCTATTTTACTTAACATCAGAATGTGTCTGTGCTAATTCTTTAGTCCTCTGGATACAAAGGGGAAAAAAAAATAATCCAAAAACAAGCAAGTAAAACCCAGAGTTTAGATGGGGAGGAGGATGGGGTTTACCGACACATTTTATGGAAAATAGTAAATTTTGAAAACAAAAGTTAAGTATCTTGTACTTCTATTGCTTCACATAAAAAACTGCCCTGGAGCCCACCTGTATGGCTGGAGAACTGAGGACACCATACAGACGGACGCAGGAGCTGCAGGTGTTTCCTGATGAGACGGTCCAGAGGGACAGGAAACAACTCCCAGAGTGTGTCCACCTCTCTTCACTGAAAGGGACTCTAAGATTTGGGCCCGGGGTGGTGGGGGTGGGGGGTAGGTGTGGGGGAGTAGGTGGGGTGAGAGGTGGGTTGGGGAGGGGGAGGCAAGGGGCAGAGGTGGGGGGAAGCCCTACACAGGGAAGGTATTAAGGAAACCACCAAAATGCAGTTTCCAAAAACTGAACATGCTCTAGGTTGTGAAGAAACACATTTCATTCCTAGAACTTGTTGATTTCTCTGACGTGGGGAGATAGGACTTTTTATTATTAATAAATGATTGTGCTTCTGAAGTTGTAGGGTCATAGTCCACCCTCTAGAAAGCGGGGCAATTTTCACATGGCTTGGAATCCTCTCGGACACATCCTAGAGACCAGGACAAATTCCACGGCACTCTCCAACCACGACAGGGCTGGCGGGCGAGAGTGCCACTGCCGTCTTTGGGTAGGGCGTGTGCACGCACGCGCAAGTGTGTGTTGGAGAGACTAAGGCATAGAGAAAGGCCCAAGTGGGGGGAGGGGGGGAGTTTCCTGGCTGCTCTAGTCCCTTCTTTCCAGGCACAAAGAGGCTGAGCTCCTTATTCATGTAGGTCCCCTTCGTCCCACTTAAGTTTTTTAGTAAGAAGAAATGTGCGTGCACATGTGGGTGGGGGTGGGTGTGTGTGTGAGAGAGAGTCATTAAGTCCCTGTGCATTTCTAAAATTTCAATAATTTAGGTCTGCAGTTTCAACAGATATAATCTGTAAATGACATTTAAAAGCAAATTTACTAAAGTCAGATTGGCAACTTTACATTGCTCAAAATCCTGTCATTAAAAAAAGAAAGAAAGAAAGAAAGAAAAAGGCCCTCTGGGTGCAGGCAAAATTCACAGATTGTTTCTATTATTTCTGCATTTTAAGGTAGCAAAACATTAAGCCACTAGGTTATTAAATCTGCAACATTCCACAAGGATTTCAGGATGACCCTGTGTGGTTCAGTTCATATTCTAAGTTTCTGGTATGAAGTGTTCAGTTTGAGTTACACGGTTTCCTTTCCCTCTTAGGGAGCTGGACCCCAAGGTCAGGTAGGTAAAAAATACTGTTTCTCAGGACTTGACCTGCTGGGGAATTTGCTGACGGGATGTCCTGGAGAGTACGCCACTGGCCTGGAGCAGTCTGACCTTCCCCAGCAATGAGGAAAGAAGAGAGGTCTGACTCCGAGGCCACGGGACCGGCCAGATGTAGGGCAGCAGAGCTTTGGGGGGGGGGGGGTGTTGTGAGGGGACAGCTGAGTGGACCCTGGGAAGGGACAGGGGAGCCCCATTTGAATGACCTGTGACCTTCCAATGCCAGGTATCCCCAAGAGGGCCCAAGGCCTGGGCTTGCCCTGAGGAACAAGGATGTGCTATTGACGGGAGGGGCCGACACTGAGGCGTGGTGAAGCCACCAGACAGCTCCCAGAACCCGGGTGTTGCACAAATACACACACGGAAAGTAAACAGCTCTGGAGAGCCCAGAGGGGCCCCTCCTTCAATCAAACAAGAAGCCAAATATTCACACACACACTATTTTTCAAGGAAATGTGTCCGCCCCGCCAAACAGCATCCTTGTGTAGAGAGGGAAGGGGGCAGTGGAAGGACACAGCTCAGAATGACATCGTGTACGTGTTTCCACGTCTATCTACATTCATGTCATCATCATCATCATCATCATCCAGTGTTCTCGTCTACAGAGAGTGAGCACAACATTCTACCGACATGGCAACTAGGAATAGGCCAGGTCGCGTGAGTGGGCCCCTTCCTCAGCACCGCAGCGGAAGGGAGAATGCAACCATGGTGGGAAAGGACGTCACACTATTCCATCCCCTCTACTGCCATCCAAGGGGCATCTGGACTCTTCCAAAGTCGGATGTAAAAGACAAGGTCAGTAAAATCGGTCTCTATGCCACCCGGAGCTATTATTAGCCATCATGCAGGAACATGGCATTTCTAAAAATTTCATAAATCTGAAACCATCTTTAAAAAAAAAAAAGAATCCCAGCAACTGAAGTCATCTTACAGTACTTCATCTCCAATATTTAAGAGATAATTTTTCTAAGTAAAGCGCCCCCCAAAGAGCCCACTGATTTCTTTTCTCCCCTTAAAAAGGGTTTCTTTTTAATTAAAAAAAAAAATTTTTTTTAATAAAAATGGAAGATGTAAAATGTGGGAAGAAGAACGGGAGAGAGGAGAGCTGCTGAATATGCATTTGAAATCGCAGGGGGCGGGGGGACGCCGCCAAGGGGAGAACCCTACTCCTGAGGCCCCTCTACTCTCTGGGCTCAGCGCCCTCCCCGGCTGCGGCTGCCCCGCGGGGACACAGGACAGGAGTCGGGAGGGGGAGAGACCAAGCGCAGGGCCTCGCTCGCTTGTGGCTGGGTGGTGTTCACGTGTGCAAATGGACTAAGCCGCTCCCCACGGACATAAGGTGCGCATCTGTGGACACCGTCCTCGTGCTCTAAAAGAACCGCCAGGTCCCCGAGGGTGGGGATGGGCCCCCCCCCCACCGGTCACTTCTCCACTTTCTTGGCTTTCTTGAGGATGTCGCATTTCTTCCTGTTGGGGCGGCGGCACCGCTCGTCGATGCTCGGGATGCACTCGTAGTGCCACACCTCCTCCATCTTCTCCACCGGGTACACGGCCTCCACGTAGTGGCGGATGAGCCGCAGGCGCGTGGGGTCCAGCTGCTTCTTGTTGCAGGCGCCCGAGTGGTTGTACTGCAGCCGCAGGTTCTCGGCAGTGAAGAGTTCGGGGAAGAGCCTGACCAGGAGCCGTGCGGCGAAGTTGCCCACGGAGAGGCTCTGCTGCACGATCTCGCGCACCTCCTTGTCCGACAGCAGGTACGGCGAAGGCACCGGGAAGTCGGGCGAGGGAACCACCAGCTCGTCCAGGGGGATCTTGCAGAAGTCCTTGCTGCTTCTCTCGGGGGGCAGCGGGGGCCCCTCGAACTCCTCTCGGAACCTCTCGGGGTTGACTGCATAGCTCGCCAGGTCCCTGCACTCGGGGCCCGGCACGTGCACCTTGCGCTGCTGCTGGTAGGAGCGCCGCTGCTCCGTGTCCCGGCGCCGGCAGCGCTCGTCCAGCTTGCCCACGAACTCCAGTGTCCAGACGCGGTCGTTCTTGGCGCGCGGGTACAGCAGCTGCACGTAGTGGCGGATGAGCTTGATGCGGGACGGGTCCAGCTGCTTCTTGCCCAGGGAGCCGCTGCAGTTGTACTGCTTGCGCAGGTTCTCATGCGTGAAGAGCTCGGGGAAGAGGTGCACCAGCAGGCGCGAAGCGAAGTTGCCGATGGACAGGCTGCTCTCGTAGATGCTGCGCAGCTGCTCCTTGCTGAGCAGGCGCTCGGCACCCGGCACCTCGAAGTCGGGCTGCGGGATCTCCAGTTTGTCGAAGTCGATGGGCACCAGCCAGATCTTCTTGGACCGCCGGCCGGGCCGCTCACCCTCGAAGCTGTCCTCCACCTTGACCACGGAGATGTCGTCGGGCAGGCTGGAGGAGTCGTAGCAGTCGTCGCGGGCCACCTCGCCCTCGCTGCCGCCGTCCAGCGCCAGGCCCTCGAGTTCATCGTTGAGGCGCTGGGCGCACTGCTGCAGCCAGGCGTCCTCCTCCTGCATGTCGGGGAAGTAGATCTCCGTGTAGTTGCGGATGATCTGCAGCCGCTGCGGGTCCAGCTCCTGCTTGCCGCCGTCCCCGTAGCAGCTGAACTGCTCGCCCAGCTTGCGGTGGTCGAAGAGCTCGGGGAAGAGCCGGTGCAGAAGGAACACGGCGAACTCGCCGGGCGACGAGGCTTCGTCCAGGAACTCGGTGAGGTCCTGCGTGTCCACCACATGGTCCGAGGCGATGGTGCTGCTCCGCTCCAGGGACAGGGCCTCCTCCTGGTCCTTGCTGTCCAGGAAATGGCCCGCGTCCACCTGCTCGGCCTCGAAGAAGCCGGCGACCTGGCCGCCGGGCTGGCTGTCCTCCATTTCCCGCTGGGCCCAGAAGCGGCTGAAGAAGTCGTTGAGCTGCGGCAGGCACTCGGCCTGCCACACGGCCGTGTCCTTCACCGACGGGTAGTAGACCTCCACGTAGTTGCGGATGAGCTGCAGGTGCAGCGACTCCAGCTTGCGCTTGGCCGCGAAGCCGCACGCACTGCAGCCGCGGGAGAAGTCCACGTCGCTGAAGAGCTCCGGGAAGAGCTGCACCAGCAGGCGGCAGGCCAGGTCGCCGCCCGACAGGCTCTGGTCCACGATCTGCTTGAGCTCCGCCGCCGTGAGCTGGTACTCGGGGGGCGGCTGGAACTTGGCCACCATCTCGCTGGGGCTCACCTGCTTCTTGATGCGGCTCACTTCCAGCGACAGCAGGTCCACCTTGCTGTGCAGCTGGGACATGTTGGAAGAGAGCGTGTTGAGCATATAGAACATCTTCTGGATCAGAAAGTAGATGTTGGGGTCCCCATCGCTGGCCGCCGCCACCCCGCCGCCGCCGCCCCCACAGTCCCGCTTCTGGGGCTCGTTCAGGAGCCGCAGCGGGGACGGGCTGTTGCTGGCGTTCGCCTTTTCGAAGAGCTCGTAGGTGCTGAGCCCATCCCCAGCCGGGGGGTTCTTCTTCTCCATGATCTTGTGCGAGATGCCGTACAGAGGCTTCTTGTAGGACGGGGCGGTCGCGTCGTTGCAGGGCTCCTCGTCGCCGGGCCACCCCATGCCCAGGGCCTTGCCCCTGCCCGCCGGCTCCCCGTTGCCCTGGCAGGGCGAGCTGTTCTCCCGGTTGCGCATGCCCGCGAGGAGCGCCTGCAAAACAAATGGGGTGTTAGGCCGCATGTCAGGCCGCCCTGAGGTCCTACCCGGCCAGGGCCCAGGCCCAGAGCGGGGGGCCCCCGCCTGCAAGCGTGCAGCCTCGGCCCCAGCTCCCTCTGCAGCGCCAGTGCTGCATAGCCCATAGCGACACTGCCCCCCCAGTTCGCCCCTGGGGTTCCTGGGGACCCGAAGGCTTCAGCTTCCTGTGGCTTCTCCAACCTGGGCTCCGCGGCTGGCTCTCAGGTGGGGACCGTGAGCCCTGCCTGCAGCAGCTCCGGAAAGGACAGCTCCAGAGGTGCCCAGCGGGGAGCACAGGCCAACCCCTGCGCTGCCCGCAGGGACACCTGCGATTGGAACACGGCTGGCCGGGATCGTCCCAGAGCCCGCGCAGCTGTGGAGCGCATGAGGCAACCGGGTCCCCGGGCTTCTAGGTGGCTGTCTGCAGCTGGTCCGGCAGCCACTCTCCAGGGGAGCCCCAGCGTCTTAGGGCAGCCACTGTAGGTAATGAATTAGTGCCTCTCCTGTGCCTCTCCAGGGGTCCTGGCCAGGTACTAGCCAGCCTTGCTCAGCAAAGGATGGTGAGAAAACTAAACTCCACAAAACTGAGTTCGGGGACTACTTCCTCAGCTCACCCCAGCACCGCAGGCGCACTCTGCAAGTCCAGTCCTGCTGGACTCCCAGGGCACCCCCAAAATCCCCTTTAAAGACCTCAAAGCTTGAGTCCAAGCTCCAGCACCAGCTAGCAAATCACCTTGGCCCTTTGAGAACCCAGAGTTCTCATTGCTTTCACCAGTAGTTTCCCCTGTTGCCAGCCCCCCCCACCGAACATTTTAAGAGGCTTATTTACGTATATATGGAAAAGTGCTGTTCCACACACGCCCAAAGGCAACTCAATGGAGAAAAGATAATCTTTTCAACAAATGATGCTGAAAAATTAGATATTTATATGCAAAAACAAACAAAAACTTCCATCATAAGCATACCATATAAAGAAATTAACCCAAAATGTATTGTGGACAGGGGCATCTGGGTGGTTAAGCCTCTGCCTTTGGCTCAGGTCATGATCCTGGGGTCCTAGAATCGAGCCCTGAATCAGGCTCCCTGACCAGCGGGGAAGTCTGCTTCTCTCTCTCCCTCTGTACTCCCACCTCACACGTGCTCTCTGTCCTTCTCTCTCAAATAAGCAAAATCTTTATTAAAAAAATTTTTTTTTAAGATTTTGTTTATTTATTCATGACCGACAGGGAGAGAGAGAGAGGCAGAGACACAGGCAGAGGGAAAAGCAGGTTCCACACAAGAAGCCCGATGTGGGATTTGATCCTGGGACTCTGCAATCACGCCCTGAGCCAAAGGCAGACACTCAACTGCTGAGCCACCCAGGCGTCCCTAAAAAAATTTTTTTAAACCAGAATACAGGGCAGCCCCGGTGGCGCAGCGGTTTGGCACCGCCTGCAGCCCAGGGGATGATCCTGGAGACCCGGGATCGAGTCCCACGTCGGGCTCCCTGCATGGAGCCTGCTTCTCCCTCTGCCTGTGTCTCTGCCTCTCTCTCTCTCTCTGTGTGTGTGTGTGTGTGTGTGTTGCCCATGAATAAATAAATAAAATCTTAAAAAAAAGCCTTAAATAAATAAATAAATAAATAAATAAATAAATAAATAAATAAACCAGAATACATAAAGAACTCTCACACTCAATATTGACATACAACCCAATTAATGACTTCAATAAACACTTCAAAGGACATATATAAGTAGCAAATAAACATATAAAGATTATTAAGATATTAATAAGTTGCATGCAAATTAAAACCCACTGGGAGATCCCTTATCATCCCTACCAGAATGGAGACAAACAAAAAGACAACACCCAGTGTCGGAGATGTGAAGGAACTAAAAGTCTCATACACTGCTGGTGGGGACATAAAATTGTATGACCACTTTGGAAAACAGCTGGTAGTTTCTTAAAAAGTTAAATATACACGGACCACATAATCTGGTATTCCATTCCTAGATATTCATTTACCAAGCAAACAGAAAACACATGATCATACAAAGACCTGTACACAAATGCTCCCGGTAGCCCTATCTGTAAACACCCAAAAGCTGGAAACCCAGAATTTTATCAATACACAGATAAACAAACAGTGTTACATTCATGTAATGGAATACTACTCAGCAGTAGAACTGATACAGTACTCACGAGGACTCTAAAAATAATTACGCTAAAGGAAGCCAAACAAAAGAGGCCATACTGCAGGATTCCGTTCATGTAAAATTTTAGAAAATAAAAACCTACCAATACTGTGGGAAAGCAGATTATGGTTTCCTGAGGGTGGAGGAAGGACGTAAAGGAGCCTATGGAAACTTAATTGTAGTTCGTGATTCATGTTTATTATCTTGATCATGGTGATGGGCTCACACGTCAGAACTTATCAAATGCTACACTTTAAACATCGTGCCATTCACTGCATTTCAGTCCTAACTTAATAAGACAGCTTAGTAAAGCTGCTTTTGACAGATGTTAAACTTGACCCAAAAACTTATTGGAAGGTGTTTCTGAGGCTTTAAGAAGAGCTAACTGGCGAGCAGCGGTGGGTGCAGGGGAATGACCACACAGGCCTGAAGCACAAAGTGTTTGCTTTCACGGACAGGTGTGTGTGCCGGGCAACTGCAAAATTGATAAAGAACAAAGTGCATCCTTTGGATGTTTCCACACCCAGGGAAAAATGTGGTTGGAAAAAAGGTGGCCAAGGCGAGTGCTTCTGAAACCCTAATATACCTATGAATCTCAACTGGAATCTTGCTACAATGCAGATTCTGGTCCCTAGGCCTGCGTTTATTTCTTCTTCTTTTTTTAATTTTATTAATTTTTTTAGTAATCTGAACAACCAACACTCGGGGCTCGAAGTCCCGACCCTGAGATCAACAGTTGCATGCTCTTCTGATTGAGCAGGCAGGCGTCCCTGGGCCTGCCTTTCTAAAGAGCTCTCTGGCACTGTGGGTCCTCTCTGAGTAGCCAAGGCCTGGAAGACAGTGTCTGCTCTCACTCTGTCTCATCCAGGCAGATTCAATGTCATGTCTAAGTCTTCGGGGAACTAATGCCAGCACAAAACAGTACATGACGTGTTTTTCTCTTGTGGCCTAAAAAGGGTAGGGAGAAGAGACAGTCCCAAGAGGCTAGATTTATAATGGCAGGTGAGCAAGACAGTGGTGCCAAGGTCCATCTTGGAAGGCCTGCCTTTCTAAAGAGCTCCCCTCCATACGCAGGTCTAGATGAAAACAGAGACCGAGGCCACATAAACATGTAGGACTTTGATCTCTCTCAACCACCCACATGTTCTATTTCACTTTGTATTTTAAATTAATGAACTACTTCCTGGTCCCTCTTTTTTTTTTCCCCAGTCTTTTAGATAATGGAATAATCTGACTCACAGAGACAGGCTGATTTTTCTCCTGCCTCTCTGTTGATAACAACCATGCAAAAAAGAAAAGCTACTTTACTCTGTAAGAACCTGAAGATAGAGGAATTTTAATTATGCCATGGAGCTGGCCAATACTTTCCTTAGGGTTTGTTTGTATAAGCAAATGAGGGTTCAGAGGCACCTGGCCCTCCTACATCCCTCCTCCTTCTCAAGGACAGAGGACCAGGGGCCTGCTGGGGGCAGGGGGGCGGCGCGAGAATACCCGTGAAAGGCCTGCCCTGCGGCTGAGCCTCTCCCTCCTGGGGTCTCCTCACCCCACTGCCTGCAACCTCATCGCACTGTGTGACTGCTGACGTGATGGGAGCAGGCCATTCCCGAGCCCTTCCCCACCCAGCACCTCGCGAAGTGCCTGGGACACAGAATTGCTCGGGAACGTTTGTCAGCCACATGCACGGATGGCTAAAGCAGGCCAAGGTGTTCTATCATTCTCACATCTAAGAAAAGGGAGCTGTTCGGATAGGCCACGAGCCTTATGAAGAACACGTCTGTAGAGAAGCATAAAAGTGTGGGTGAGATCTCAGCTCTGGAGGTCCTCCGTGACCTGGGCCAAATCAAATGATTTTTTTGTGCCTCGGCTTCTAGACACTCAGGCGTAAAGGACAGGAGGTCTCCCGGGGTAGTTATGAAGACGCAATGAGATCAAGTACGGAAAGCCCTGTCTGAATCAGAGTAAGTGCTTAATAAATATTCACTGTTAAAATATAATTATTACTAAGCAATGCTACTCCTGAGCCAGAGCAGAGATAACACACAGGGCCTTTGATTAAACTAGTTGTAAAGAAAAAATAAATAAATAAAAATAAACTAGTTGTAAAGATTACCCTCAGTCAGTACACAAAAGGACTTGCCTACCAGTACAAGGCATCAGGGTAAATCACTCATAGAAGGCACTTCTCGGGGATCTGTTTGCCCCAAAGGCTGGGGGGTGGGGACGAGTACTGGACACTGAATGAAGGTGGGGTTTTAAGCTCTTTACATATCTTTTGTCCTGCCTTTCTGGCAGAAGACAGAGGATTATGAGGGGAGGAAGACACACACACACACACCAGAAATCTGGAGAAAGGGAGGGATGGAGATAAAAATCTTCACCCCAAACATAGTATGTCTGGAACGATGGATGGATCGTGACCCATTTGTTGGTTCATAACCAGGAGAAGAAAGAAAGAAGGAAAAAGGCAGGGAGGAGGAAAAAAAAAAAGAACAGAATTGAAAATACCAGGGTGCACGGCATATAGTAAGAAAACGAGGGAAAGTTCTATTTCGTTTCTGTCTGTGTATTTACGTACAAACCCACGTATGTGAGCTGTATTCCTCTATCAGAATCTGTGACTGTGGGGTCACAAAAGCAGGGCCCTGATAGTTCAAAGTGCCTTGCTTGCTAATTCCCATAGGCCGTAAATTAAATGTGAGCAACTTAATCACCATTAAGTTCAATTACACCAAAGTAATTTTGAAAGTCCTGTGGCTCGTGAGATTACCATGAGGTTTTACCAATATAGAGGAATTTGAGTTTCTAACGGCAATCGCTAAAAAAAAAAATCATAAATACATTATGAGTCGTTTTAGAAAAAGGGTCTTTGCTTTACAAGTGATCCCACTAATACATTTAAAATGAGATTCTGGGGACACCCGGGTGGCTCAGCGGTTGAGCACCTGCCTTCAGCTCAGGGCGTGATTCCAGGATCTGGGATCGAGTCCCACATCAGGCTCCTTGCGGGAAGCCTGCTTCTCCCTCTGCCTGTGTCTCTGCCTCTCTCTGTGTGTCTCTCATGAATAAATAAATAAAATCTTTAAAAATAAGTGAATAAATAAAATAAGATTCTGTGCAGAGGTCACCAGAAACATCCAATGCAGCAAAAGTGCCACATTCTAGACAGAGGTCTGCCCCAATTAATATCCAGTAAGGAGAATAAGTACAGGGAAAATGTTCTGGGTGAATGGTCGAAATGCCAATAACAAAGAGAAGTCACCGCTCTCCCCCACGTTCCTACAGCAGGCAGAAGGCCAAAGTGTATCAGAACTGGAAATCCCCTCTAAAACTCTCACTGTTCAGGATCATTAATAAAAATATTTCAGTTTCTACTAAGTATGTTAGAAACACTGCCATCAACTAGAAACATTGTTGGCTAACTTGCTTGAATAAAATATTAAGTTAGAGTCCCAGTAGAGGGCAACATTCCTCACTCCCAGAGACCTTAGATACACAATTCCACACAAAACACAACGGAAGCACCAAAGAGAAGGTTCTTAGATATCCCGACGCTGGTGTCCTGTCAACTCAGTGTTCCAATTAATTCCGCAAACGCTGCCAAGGCGACAACGGGCTGGCTGCATTTGCTGCTGATGATAAAATCTCTGCTCAGCTGTCTAGGAGTATCAAGAAATCTTTAAATCTGTGCTACTTGGCACTGGGTATCTGGCTGACACCATTCCCAATTCTCCGAGGCTCATCTTCCAGCCATATGGGAACTCTGCAGCAGAGCTCAGGCTCTGCGGTGCCAGCATCTCTCCTGGGTTGGGCCAGGGCATTTCATTCTACTGCTAGCACCCACCCTCAGGCTCAAGAGGGGATGATGCCCAAATTCCCTCTGCTGGGGAATATGGACAAAAAGAGAGCTTGTTGGGCTCCAAGTGAGGGTAAAGAGGCCACTTAGGGGAGATTCCATGCGTCCCTGCCCAGCTACATCCCAGGGACTGGGTCACCAGGGAGATGCTCCAAGCATTAAACATCTTGCCTCGTGACTCCAAATCCAAGCAGTCACCGAATTCAGCTCGACAAATGAGGAGTGGCTAAATGGTGCCCAGAGAGTTGGCAAACTGGAACACCAAGAAAGCAGCACGTCTTCCAGAGAGTACGTCTTCCAGAGAGTACGCAGTAGAGGATTCATGTGGCATCAAGGGCCAACCAAGTGAATGGGCTCCGGAGGGGTGGGGGGGGGTGGCATACCTCTGCTCCCCGCCCCAGCTCCCACATGAATGAATAATCAAGGCAGAGGTGGTGCTTACCTTTTTCACTTTCAAGAGAATTTTTCTCTTCACCATTACCATCATCAAACGACCAGACACAGTTAGCAATAAGGCCTGGAAAGCTCTCTACCTGCCAGAGCCAGGAAACAAATAGTACGAAGTGCCCAACATCTGGCAGGCACTATGCAAGGCTCCGGGGACACGGAGGACAAGCCAGACAGTCCCTGACCTCATGGCATTTACCCTGTGGGTCATCCTTATACTGTTAACAGATGAAGAAATTGCCCTGGTGCCTGAAGAAATACAAATCTGGGAGATAAAGCAATTACACTGGAGAAGAGACAGGCCAGGAGTGGAGCAAACGGTCAGGCCAGACACCTTCAGGGACTTCTCCCCACATTTTACAAACACCGCGCAGCCCTGGGGGCCACCAGCATGGGGTGGAACTGCCCAGTCTGAAACCAAGCAGGCTCGCGAGCACTAACTTTTCTGAGCCCGAGAAAATGGGAATGGCACAGCACCTCTCTGCTGCGGTTGTTACAGAAATTATTTTGAATCTCCAGCTGGTAGCAGAGCCACTGACGCTTAGGAGGTATTCAGTATGTTTGCACTGAATGAGTGAGATGACATTTCCATTCTCCAGTTGGAAAAACAAAACACAGTGACACTCTAGAATTAAAAACAAACAATGAAATGAAAAACCCCAGGAGAACAAAGCTAACTCCTGCCTGGCGTGCAGCTCTTGACGATTGCCCCCACTTCCGTGAACAAAAAGATGATTACCAATAAAAATGTTGGCTACTCACCTCCCACATCTGCTCTATTTGGCCATGAAGCCTTTTCCAGTGGAGGTGCCAAGTAAGTCTTTATACAGCCTTTTGTTTAGTTTTTTGAGGGAGGTTTTAGGTTTCTTCGAAGTATTGTGCTAAACGTCACTCTGAACAAGTCGTCAGCACTGACAGGAATCTGAATGTGATGTACCTTTGGCATCAAGGTGCACTCAAATCCTACCCTCCTCCCTTCATCCTCTTCCCTTTTCCTCGGGCTCGGGGGAGAAGATGGAAGGTGGTCTATGTCCTGACGTGGCTGGGGTTCGGAATCAAGGGCGCCAAGCCTGGGGCGTCCTAAGGGGTGTCAGATGGTCTCCCTTGGCAATTCCATGCCATTTTGGTTCTGGTAAGTGTGGAGGGAGGCAGGTGAATGCTGACACAAGGGGGAGGGGGAGGCTGGAGATGGGGACTGCGAGGCAGTTCTGAAGGCTGAGCTGGGGCAGGCCCTGTGCTGGGCTCCCTCACACACAAGAAACCAATGTGAGGTAACTATGGACTCTTCGTACAGGCTGGACCAGAGGAGGTGGGGCTCGCCTCCCCAGGCGCAGGGAGTGAGTGATCCCAATCACTCCTGATACTTCGCACCAGGAACAAGGCTGCCCCACTGGATCCTGGCACTTTAATTTCTATGCCTGACTTGTCGCATCTGTCTGTAGAGCTATTACTTCTCTCATCACTGGTTTGTCTTTTGGATTAAACAAGAAATGGTGCCATTTGTCAAGAAGGCACTCGGTCACTGGTCATAAACTTCTCTTCCACTTTTTTGGGTTATCGCTTGTTTCAGCCTCCTGGATCCTCTTGTTTCACTCCGGTAAAAAAGCCACATACATTGCCCCCAACCACCACCTGCATCCTGCCACCTTATATGTAAGAAGGATCAGAGAAGGTTCGGGGGAGAAGGATCAAGGGCTACTCACTGTGAATTAGAACTAGTGCCATTTTGAAAAATCAACATATACTAGAATTTCATAAAACTGATGGGATTGTTCTAAAATCCCAAGGGTTCTGAGGCTATTGATTTACTGACACATCAACTCACACAGACTTTTAAAAGGAAATACTGCCTTGAATTCGCATGACACCTTTCTACAAGGACCTCAAGAATTTCAAAAGGTTTGTACTTACATATATTCTTTTTGCAGAACAGGAAGGAGTGCGTGGATATCCACTTTACCTTACATATAGTAAGGAGAATAAACAAAACTAGTGAAACCCTCAAAATAAAATCCAGACTTAACATGTCTTTTCCAATCCAGAATCTAACAGGTTAGAACTGCCTGCTATATCCAATCTAATGAAAAGTAAACATAAATGCCCAACTAGAATATGTAAATTGGACGAGTGATACTAGAAATATTCAAATACAGTTTGGTTCCCTTTTCTCCAAACGTGTCAGAGTTCCAGGATGATGCCTGAAGTCCCAGCTGAAGCTTGCTGCCTCACCAAACTGAGAGGCCTCTGAAACTTTCCCATCGTTTATGTGATGCTCAGGGAAATCCCTCCACCGTGAACCTCAATTGGGTTCCAGCCCAATGCTTCACATACTGAAGGAGTCAACTAAAATACATATCAGAAGAAGCTTCTCCTTCCCTCTCTGCCCCCAAGAATGTGAGGACACTCCGTCCTCTGTGATGCCATTCCAACAAAACCATACTGAAGGAGAGGATAAAAAGGGGCTCCGTTGTGCAAGGAGACAATGGGAACACCTCAGACGGTCCACAGAGGCCACACTCCAGCCTCTACACGGTCAGAATCCCTTCCTGGGGTGCTTGTTTCTTACTGTGGTGGACTTTTATAAAAATGACAAGAGCTGGGCAGCCTGGGTGGCTCAGCGGTTTAGCACCGCCTTCAGTCCAGGGTGTGATCCTGGAGACCCAGGATCGAGTCCCACATCAGGCTCCCTGTATGGAGCCCGCTTCTCCCTCTGTGTCTCTGCCTCTCTCTCTCTCTGTCTCTTGTCTCTCATGAATAAATAAATAAAATCTTTAAATAAATTAATAAATAAATCAATCATGCTGTAATATAAAACATAAGAAAAAATGGTTACCTGTTTCTCTTTTTTCTTTTAAAGGTTTTATTTGAGAGAGATGAGTGAGATTAAGAGAGAACACGAGCTGCGGGGGGGGGCGGGGGGGGGGCGGGGAGCTGAGCAGGAGCCCAACATAGGGCTCGATCCCAGGACCCTGAGATCATGACCTGAGCCGAAGGCAGACATCTAACCCACTGAACCACCCAGGTGCCCTGGTTACATGTTTTTCAAACAAGCTATTCTACTAACCATCTTAGAGCTCTCATTCTACCAGTATGCATCTCACTCCGCCGTCAGGAGTCTGAGATTTCATCTGCAATCAACATTCACTGCACTGAAACCTGCTGTCCACACATAAAACTGTCCCCAGAGTCACAAGTCACACAGCAAGCGGCCAGAGTCAAGGGTGGGATATCTACAATTAATTTACTTAAAATGCTCATATAGTTATAAAAAATTTCAACTTTTTTTTCCCTAGGTGGGCATTACTGATTTTTTAAAATGTACTGTTGGAATATGAGTCATGGTTGTTTTGTTTTGTTTTTATTTTATTTATTTATTTTATTTATTTATTCGTAAGAAATACAGAGAGAGAGGCAGAGACACAAGCAGAGGGAGAAGCAGGCTCCATGCAGGAAGCCCGATGTGGGACTCGATCCCGGGACTGCAGGATCACGACCTGACCCCAAAGCAGATACTCAACCACTGAGCCACCCAGGCGTCCCTGAGTCATAGTCATAGTTGTAAGTCAAAACAACCAAAATGTCTTATCAACTGACGAATGGATGAACAAAATGTGGCATATTTATGATGGAGTATTATTTGGCCATAAAAAAGAAATGAAGAATTCATCCAGATGATCCTTGAAAATGTTATGCTGAACCTTGAAAATGTTATGCTAAGTGAAAGACATAAAAGGCCACATATTCTATGATTCCACTTGTATGGAACGTCCAGAATAGACAAATCCAGAGGGATAACGTAGACTAGTACTCGCCAGGCACTGAAGGAGAGGAATGGGGAGCGACTGCTACTGGGTACAGGGGTTCTCTGCAAGGTGATGAAAATATTCTAAAACATTATTATAGTAATAGTTGTAAAACTCTGTGAATATACACAAAAAAACCCACTGAATTACACAACTTAAATTAGTGAATTGCATCGTATGTGAGTTATATCTCAATAATTCAATAATTGAGGGGGTGGCACCCAGGTGGTGCAGTCAGTTGGGGGTCCAACTCCTGGTTTTGGCTCAGGCTATGATCCTAGGGTTATGAGACTGAGCCAGACATCAGGCTCTGGAGTCTGGGAATCCCTCTTCCTCTGCGCCTCTCCATCCCTGCTCACTCACTCTCTCAAATAAATAAATAAAATAGATCTTTTAAGGGGGAAGAAAAAAAAAAAGCTGGGGAAAAAAACCTCAAATAAATAAAGGTATCACTCAATGATCCATAATATAGAATGTTGGCTGATGCTCATTATAATATAAACATGCATATTTAAATCCTGGTGAGAATCTTAATCTCATTTTGCTTATTATAGGAAATGATAGTTTTACTTATTGAAGACTCACTCACTAAATCTCTAAAGTCCATGTACTTCCAATTATTTGGATTTGCCCTAGCATCTAATAGATTTTTGTTTTTAAGATTTTATTTATTTTTTCATGAGAGACACAGAAAGAGAAGCAGAGACCCAGGCAGAGGGAAAAACAGGCTCCTTGCAGGGAGCCTGATGTGGGACTTGATCCCGGGACTCTAAGATCACACCCTGACCCAAAGGCAGATGCTCCAACTGCTGAGCCACCCAGGTGTCCCTAATAGTTTTAATTCTTTAAAACAAACCAGTAACAACCCAAAGAGTCCCAAGGCTGATGCTCCATGGTGTTCTGGCTAATGATAATGAGATTGAAAATGTGGGCTCTCTTGGACAGTCAGACAGCAGTTGAATTCCTCTCTGGGTCTTTCAAAGAGCCTGTGAATCTATGTTGGAGAGCTTGGGAAAAATGTCCTTCTAAGAGTTTAAGGTGTAGACTGCTGGTCCATGGGGAGGTGCAGAGGTGAAGCATCCTAGGCCAGAACCCCGATACCCCAAGGCTGCCTCTCTCTCCTTGGTCTTAACTGTTCTGTGTATGTGTCTTGTCGCCCTGGACTGCTGGTTGCTAGAGGGGGCCACCATGTCCAGTTCTGTTGTCTTTTTCTCTCTTAGAATTTAGCCAAGTTCAGGGTGGTGCAGTTGGTTAAGTGTCCAACTTCCGGTTTCAGCTCAGGCTCATGAGATCGGGACCTGCATGAGGCTCCATGCTCAGCTTAGGATTCTCTCTCCCCTTTCCTCTATCCTTCCTGCTCGTGCATGCAAGCGCACATGCTCTCTCTCTCAAATAAATAAATCGTTTTCTTTTTTAAAAAAGAAATTTAGTCAAGTTCAATGTAACCAGCAGGTGACGAGAAAAATAAAGTGAATTCATACATAAAATTATAGGCTAGGGAGTAACAGGTATGTTACAAAAGAATTCTGCTGGGCAGCCCGGGTGGCTCAGCGGTTTAGCACCGCCTTCAGTCCAGGGCATGATCCTGGAGACCTGGGATCGAGTCCCACATGGGGCTGCAGCCTGCTTCTCCCTCTGCCTGTGTCTCTGCCTCTCTCTCTCTCTGTTTCTCATGAATAAATAAATAAAATCTTTAAAGAAAAAAAAAGAATCTGTTTACAAAAAGATTCACTGAACAAGTTCTCCTAATATAAAAGATGGGCTTGATTCAGGAAAAGACCTCCCAACCCTCAACTTTTCCAGGAATCTGTGTACAGTGTGTACTACGTAAAATGCAGTAGGCTTTTCTTAACACTCCTTCCTAGCAAGTGGAGCAAAGCAAAACAAAGAAATCAAAAGAAGATTACACTTTGCAGACTCCCCTAGCCCCATAATGAATCCAGACATATATAAGAATTCTAGCTAGAAAAGACACCTTCTAGAAATTTAAGCCAAGGATGGGACAGCTGAAATGAAAGCTTTCTCGTGCCCAAGGGTTTAGCAGTCGCCTAGATGCCCACAAGTAGAGAGAGAGAGACAGAGAGAGAGAGACGAGAGAGAGAGAGAGAGAGAGAGAGCATCTGAGGGTCAGAGCCCAAGCAAACGGCGGAAGGGGCTGGGCCCTCACCTCGGGAATCAGCCGCCGCCTCTTCACGCTGGGGACAGAGTCAGGCTGGCCATCGCCACCCGGCTGCTTTCGCTTGCTGGAATCCTGGAGGGCAGTGAAGACGCTGTCCAGAGGGTGCTTCTCGGAAGACCTGGAACTCACTGAGCAGTCCAGGGCAGCATCTTCGGCCTCTGTCTCCACTTTCACAGTGTTATTTTTTAGAACTGTGGCAGAGAAGAAATAGGGCTCAGTGGGAAAGACCACTGGGCCGCTCGGAGATTAGCAGGGTTCCCGGACTGCGCCCTGTGACACTATCACTCAGAAAATAGAGTCTAGTCACATTACAACTGCACTTTCCAACCTAGCGATGTTTATCTTACCGTGTTAGTGCTAGACAGTAAAACGACCTTGCAAGAACTTTTTGGTTTTAAGGTCTTTTTTGGGGGAAAGACAGGAGATGGAGAGAAAGAAACAAATACCATCTTTTAAATGATACTTTAAAAAAAGTAACTCTGGAAAGATACATAAGACATTTACAGCAGGTAAGTACGGGCAGAGGGGGATGGGAAGCAAGCGTGAGAGGAGGCTTTCTATTGATTTTTCACTCCGTAACTTTTTGTATTTTTGAACCATATCATGTATGACCTAATAAAAAATATTAAATTAAAATCACTTTTTAAAAAGAAGCTTTTTTTTTTTTACCTTCTTCTACATCTTCACTGAATTCAGTTGAGTTCATCTTCTATTCCACTAAATGAAAAGACAAAGACAAAGTCTTGATTTATTGCTTGATTTATTTCTTAATTTTCCATACCCATAAGAAATTCCCTTCCCCTCCCAACCCTGGCTCTGGGTAATGGAAGGTTAAGCTGATACTGTTCCCTCACATCATGGAAAACTGCATCCTCTCAGTGTTTGCCTGCAGTCGCTCAGAAGCAGCCAGGCCTCCCGAACACCCTCTGGGGGGACTTCTCCGAAACTTCACGCAGAATGCGTCTTAAAGCATCAACAGACTCACTCCCAGACCGAGGGGGGAATGTTATTTGAGAAAATCAAGTCTTACAAAAGACCCAAGTTCGGGTGATCTCCTGTGGGTCCCTGCTTTCTAAATTCCAGCCACAGAATGAAAAGGCTGGCTGAGGATGTAGGCCGAGGCTCCTCTGGACACAAGCGGGTCATGAGACTCCAGGTGTTCCAGAAAGACCCACGCCGCCCCTGATGGCAGCCAACAGTCACATGGCTACTGAGGACTGGAAGTGTGGCCAGCCCAAATGCAGATGTGCTGTAAGTATAAAAGTACACTCTGGATTTCAAAGATGTAGCAGAACAAAAAAAAAAAAAAAAAGGAAAATATCTGATCATTTTTTATGCTGATTATATGTTGAAACGATGTCAGATTTATTGGGCTAAATAAAACTTTATTATTAAAATTAATTTCACCTTTTCTTGTAATGTAGCTACTGGTGATTTTAAAATTACATAAGTGGCTTACATTCTATTTTTATTGGATGGTACTGGTCTAGCCCTTCCTTCCAAAGCAACAAGAAGAGTCAGTGTGGGTTTTTAAAACTCTCGAGCTCCACATAATCTGGTCCAAACCCTTCTTCTTACCGATGAGGGAATGAGACAGGAACGGGGCAGGGGCGCCACAAGAGAGCGAGGGGCACTGTAGAGGTTCCAGGGTCCAGTGCAGAGGCAGCCCTGACTCCCACTCCCACTGCCCCAGCCAGAATGGAATGGACACCATGATCACAAGTGGCATTAAGTCTCTGAGATTCCCCAAATTACGTAACAGCATCCATAAATAGTATAAGGAGTAAATGAGGTAGTGACGTTGGAAAACACGGACAGCCTGCACTATCGCCACTGAGTTGCGGTCCCACGACTGATTAAGCTGCCTACAGATACTAAGTTCCCATTTTGCGTAAGCATCAGAGGAGGGCAGGACTAAGAAGTATCTTTTAAGAAATTTCTAGAAGGAAGAAGGATGCTATCTACAAAGTCCAGTAAACTATTTACCAAATACCCAAAAAATGGTGTGTGGTCCCTTGTTCTAGATGGATGAATGAGGGGGTGGGGTGCAAGAGACAGTGACCGAGTCTAGGTGATCTATGCACGCAATAACAACTTCAAAATTCACTAACAGCAACACACATATAGTGCTTATGATGCGACGTGCTATCCTCAGAATGTCACAATGACTTTATGACAGGCATCGCTACAGGACTGATTTTCAGAGACACAAGTAAGAAAATGTAAGATTTATTTGAAAGTGCGATTACACTGAAAATAATTCCTATTTACCAAATTATCTGCTATCTGAAAAACGTAACACACAAGATGATGTTGAGAGAAAACAGTAAGTCTAAGATTCAAGGGCCTGAGAGCTATTTTACCAACAGTGAATCTCAGCAAATACAATTTCCATTAAATTCAAGGAAAAAAACTTGACATCTTCCCCCAGGGCAGGGATGGGGTGGGGTATCTATGGGGGGGGGCACAGGCAGGTAGGCAAAGTGTAGTCTGCAGACAGGAAGGTGGCCAATGCCAGGGAGAAGTTCAAGTGTCCGGAGCCGCAGCCCAGACAGGAGGCTTCCCAAGGGAATGCACTTAGGGCCTCGCCTGCCTGCCAACCGCCCTTGGAAACCCTGCCACACGGCCCAGAACCCACTCCCTGAAATCAAGAGCAGAGGTGAGACGCAGCAGAGCAGATGGGCAGGACCGAGTGCGGCTTCTCAGACAGGGTTCGGCGTACAAAACAAATTACTCCCTGGGGAGACGTGGTGGGAAAGGGAGGAGAAGGCGGACGGCTTATTTGGGGGAAAGAAAGGGTCAAGGTGAAAGAAACCACAAAGACTCGGCTAAGCAGACAGCATTAAAAGGACAAGCAAATCCTGGAGGAAAACAAGTGTCGATGAAAAAACCACAGCACGAGAACCAGAGTGCTGAGCAAGGCCAGCGTGGCCATCTAGTCTACCCCACTGCGTCTTCCCAGCGAGCAGCATGGAGCTGGGGCTGGGGCTGCGGGGGTGGCAGGAAGGGTATTCTCCAACCCACACCACGGAACACAGCACCTGCCTTCTGGCCGTCCCGTGTCAGAAACTGGTGAAGGAAGAGCACACATCTGAGCCACCCGTGGGTGGGCAGAAAGCCAGAAGGGGAGCTGGCAAGGCTCCCAGTGGCCGGCTTCCTGGGCAATCAAGACACCCAGAGGGCAACTGCTTTGGGGCCGGAGTCACCTTAGACCAGTGACCGATGCTAGGTTAGCCCAGAGGTAACCCAGACCACACGGCACGGGGACCCCTTCCCACCCAGCCAGCAAAAGTAGCCCAGCTCCTCGGCAAGCTGGGGAACCTCCCACTGGCTAAGCCTGAAGAACTCACAATGCATCGTGCGGCGGGGACAGGAGCGAGGGTCCTCGGTGACACCAGCTGCTCACAAACCATAAGCCAGACACGTCGGCCACTTCACGGACGCTGCCCTCTCACCCAGAGCTATTTTAATCCCAATTTTACCAATAGAGAAACCAAGGGCATACCCCTTAAATACAGACAATGCTTATGTGTCAACTATACCCCAATGAAAACAGAAAAAGTTATTTTTAAATTATCATTTTGGGGGCCCCTGGGTGGCTCAGTGGTTGAGCATCTGCCTTGGGCTCAGGTCGTGACCTCAGGGTCCTGGGATTGGGTCCCGCGTGGGACCCACGGGGAGCCTGCTTCTTCCTCTGCCTGTGTCTCTGCCTCTCTCATGAATAAGGAAAATCTTAATAAAAAATAAACAAAATATCATTTTGATTATGAAAATATACTATTCGAATATCGAAGGGGCAGAGGGGACACAAGGCAGGTGACTTGTCCAGTGTCACCAAGCTGCTAAGTGGCAGGAGGAGGGTTCAAAAAGAGTCTACGTGCATCTCCACTCAGCCACCTGCAGTGGAAATCACGAATCCTCCTCCTTCTGTTAAGGGTCTTCTGATGAGGGATCCCTGGGGGGCTCGGCGGTTTGGCGCCTGCCTAGGGCCTGATCCTGGAGACACCGGATCGAGTCCCATGTCGGGCTCCCTGCAGGGAGCCTGCTTCTCTCCCTCTCTCTGCCTATGTCTCTGCCTCTCTGTGTGTCTCTCATTAATAAATAAATAAAATCTTTTTTTCTTTTTTTAAAGGCTCTTCTGATGGGCACTGGCGCCCGTTTCCAACCGTGGATCCCTCTGCCCAGCAGCAGTGGAACACCCGGACCTGCCTTCGCTCGCAGGCGGCTACCTGGAAAACCAGCCCGTCCCATGCAGCGCACAGGCTGTACCCCACCGTACAGAAGGGGTGCTCCGGGAGGGGGGTGTGGGCACTTCCCGGCATCCCGGAGCAGGCACAGTGGCCGTGTTGGCGTCCTGCTGGGTGGATTGGAGAGGGCCGCACACCGCTACCTCCGCACGTGGCCACCTGCCCAGACGATGGTGACAAGGCTGCTCAGGCCGCGTGGACGCCGGGCCTGCCGCAGGAGTTCCGTTTCTCCCGTAAGCAGGTACGCAGGAGTCGCCAGCCAGCACGGCCGCTGGGACTGTGATCCGCCCGGCCTGCGGGGCGCTGTCGCCGGCACACCCTCTCCTTTCCAGGATGCTCTTATTTCTCTCGCCACGTCTCACAAACTGCAGCCTTAACGACGCATCTGCACGTCCTGGAGAATCAGCTTTCACCCCCAGCGGGTGGCTGTCCCCTGCCGCAAAAACCCCTGGCCAAACCCAAAGGGACAAGTGTCAGTGGGCCCCGTGCAGCCAGCTGCCACCTGTGGCTAAAATACCACAGGTTCTAAGACATCCATGACCTCTTGGGGGGGAAACTCTCAAACGGAGCCAGTCTCCAGGGGTTAATTTAATTATTGAAAATGTTCATTTCTTTCTCTCTTTTTTAAACCAAGCAGCCTAGGAAGCCTCAGGCTAAGTGACTGTCATGGGTACAGAAAGGTTTCAATGTTGGACATCTTGG
This sequence comes from Nyctereutes procyonoides, assembly GCF_905146905.1. NCBI lineage: Eukaryota > Metazoa > Chordata > Mammalia > Carnivora > Canidae > Nyctereutes > Nyctereutes procyonoides. The sequence continues at coordinate 64,364,323 of NW_026575051.1, forward strand.
AAGAGTGTGTGTGATTTTATTAAAATGCCTAAGAGCCTCTGCTCTCCTGCCCGGAGCCAGACGGGCAGTGTTCGACTTTGGGGGGCGGGGGTGGGGGGCATGACCCCGGCAGAGAAGCCTCCCGTTCACAAGAAGCACAAAAAGGGAGGGTAATTCCCCAAACGTTGAGAAATAACAACACACAAAAAAATAATAAATAAATAAATAACAAGACGCTTTAGCCACTGGAATATCAAATTACAAAGGCAAAGTTGCTCAGATTGGCCACATGGATGCACTACACGGGCAGGGCCTCTGCAGCTCCTGGGGGGGTGGGGACGGGGACAAGGGGGTCTGCGAGGACAGGCGGGGGTCTGGGGGGCAACGAGCGGGAACCAGTGCCCCTGGGACAGAACGATTCCAGGAGATGCCACAGAGAAATGCAAACGGGGAGAAGGTTCACAAATTACAGGTCATCGATGCCCATTTGGGGAGCTCACCTTAAGAAGGGAAGACACTTGAAGTCCTTTTTTTTCCCCCTCCCTCCCTTTGGACTGGAGAACCGAAGGCACCAGAAACAAAATCCCGAAGTACAAAAGGACATGCGGCTTAAAAGCCCACTGTCCCCGGGTCCCCGGGAGCCTCTGGGCAAGCGCGGCAGGTGCTGGGGTGCTGGGGTGCTCGGGGCCGCGGTCCTGCCGCAGGGGGGCCGGTCGGTGCCCGCACCTGGGCCGCAGCCGCAGCCTTGACGCCACGGACATTGGACATTTTGAAAATCAGCTTGGTCTTTTTTTTTTTTTTTCTTTTCGGAGAGCCAGTTTACGAGTATATTCAAGACCCTTGGAAGGGTTCCGTGAGATGAGAACTGTTTTTATACCCACTGCGCTCTCGCTGCCCCTTTCCTCTCCCGCGGAGGAGAGCTTTCCAGAGGCTACAGGACATGGTATTTTGCAAAAGACTGACCTCCGAGGCCGACAGGCAAATTCAGCTGACTTCTATCAGGTCCGATATTAAAGAGAGTTGCCAAGCATGTAAACAGCACAGGGGCGCCTGGCTCGCTCAGTCATCCGAGCCTGTGACTCTTGATCTCGGGGTTGTGAGTTCAAGTCCCACATCAGGTGTAGAGATGACTTTAAAAATAAATTTTTTTTTAAGATTTTATCTTTATGAGAGACACACAGAGAGAGAGAGAGAGAGAGAGAGAGAGGCAGAGACACAGGCAGAGGGAGAAGCAGGCGTGGAGCCGGATGTGGGACTCAATGCCCGGTCTCCAGGATCACACCCCTGGGCTGAAGGCAGGTGCTAAACCGCTGAGCCACCTGGGCTGCCCAAAATAAAATCTTAAAAAAAAAAAAAAAAAAAAATCTCAATACCAATCCTTTCACTAAGTTTTTTTTTGGAGGGGAAGAATAGTTACCTTTCATTAAAATATTAATGTTACTTTTCATAAATTAATATAGTTATCTTTCATAAAATATTAATCCATTAAAATAACATTTTATTATTAACACTACCTTTTAATATTATGGCTGTTTTTAAATGATTTTTTTAAAGATTTTATTTATTCATGAGAGAGAGAGAGAGAGAGAGGCAGAGACATAGGCAGAGGGAGAAGCAGGCTCCATGCAGGGAGCCTGATGTGGGACTTGATCCCAGAACTCCAGGATGATACCCTGGGCCAAAGGAAGGCGCTAAACTGCTGAGCCACCCAGGGGTCCCTGTTTTTAAATGATTTAACAAATATTTAAACACTTCTCCATTTTAATTTCTTTAAAAAAATTTTTTTAAAGACTTTCATTTATTCATTTATAGAGAGAGAGAGAGAGAAAGCATGCAAGCAGGGGGGAGACACAGAGAGAGAGAGAGAATCCCAAGGAGACTCAACACTAAGCACGGAGCCCGACATGGGGCTCAATGCCACGACCCCGAGATCACGACCTGAGTGAAAACCATGACTCGGATGCCCAACCGACTGAGCCACCCAGGCGCCCCTCCATTTTACTTCCAGCACAGTAAATATTGACAGATATAACCCATATAGGCCAAGGCTCTTGGGGTCTTCAGTGATTTTTTTCAGCATATAAAGAGATGCTGGAACTGGAAGGTTTAGGATCCTGTTCCTTGTTTTTCCACTTAATGTATCATGGAAACTCCTCTATCACTGCTTTTTCTAGTTCGAACTAGAAACTTCGAACTAGTTTCTAGAAACTAGAAACTGCTTCCCCCCCGGAAGCAGACTGGGCGACAAGGACCCAGAGTGAGTAGCTTCTCTGGGAGGGGATGGTGAGGGCCATGGTAGTGTGCTTCCGTGGGGAAGGAGCGCCCTGTGTACAGGCAGGGCTGAGGGCACTAGAGGGGCGGCCCCCTGTGCCCATCGGGGCCAGCTCCCGGGGTGCAGGCGCACTATGCCATTCCCTGGGACCCCTCTCCCTGCTGCCCTGCACGCTCAGAGGAGAACCCATACTTTACACTGTGTAGAAGATGCCGCGTGGAAAGAACTTTACAGTAAACTAACTTCTCTAACAATCCTATGAGGAAGGGACTCCTGTTGGTCTCATTTTACACGTTTGGAAACTGAGGCACGCTTTTAGAGACAAAAAGGACCTTGGAGACGATCTCGTTTCCCACGTCTGGGATCCCAGGCTCAGGAAGGCTGGGGACATGCTCAAGCCTCCCTGCCCGGGGCTCCGGGGAGCACACCCCGCACTGTGTGCCAGCGGGGGCACTGTCCTCTGCAGGGGACGACGGACCGCACAGCTTCTTTACAGGGACTGATCGCAAGCAATCCAAGTAGAGACAGAGGGCCTGGGTAAGGAAGACGGGACTCTGGGAACGTCTGTCAGAGGGGAGGATGGGTGAACACTGTAAGATAAAAGTAACAGGAAGGAAAGAGCACTCAGAACCCCAAGGTTCGGAGATACTACATTAGGGTTTCCATAACAACCATAACTCACTCAAATCTAGTAAACACGGGCCGCCTGCCACAGCTGTGCAGCCCACCAATGCTCACCGTTTTGCGACCTGGATACAAATAATTTCCAGCTCTGACATATACTTACCAGACTTTTCTCTTTTGCGGGGTGGGTAGAGGAGAGAAATAACATTAAAGCAAATTCTAGGGGGGGAAAGAATCTACTTTGAAAAGAACTTTGTAAGGGAGGCCTGGGTGGCTTTGCCGTTGAGCATCTGCCTTTGGCCCAGGGCGTGACCCCAGGGTCCCAGGATCGAGTCCCACCTCGGGCTCCTGTATGGAGCCTGCTTCTCCCTCTGCCTGTGTCTCTGCCTCTCTCTCTCTCTGTGTGTGTCTCATGAATAGGTGAATTAAATCTTTTTTTAAAAAAGAAAAGAAAAAACTTTGTCAATGTTTAGCTGGGCAAATCTTGATCTTTCTCATCACCTTCTGCTTATAAGGGCCTATACCCAAATCCTTCTGTCACCTGCGGAGTCTCAGGCACCTGGAAGTTCGGATGTGCAGCGACCACACTGAGGAAGGCAGAGGATCTCAGGCCAAGCGCAGGCAGGAATGAGTGTTAGCCTGAGGGTGGAAATCCTGGTGCAGAAGCCCTCCACAGCCATCAGCTGTTATTATTTACTGATAAACACAAAAGTTGCAGAGAAAGAGGGAGAGACAACAAACTGAATGTGACCTGGAATGAGATTCCCCACGGATCACCATTGTTATTTCCACTATACAAAGTTAGGAAGTCAACTTCCACACATTTTCTCAACACACGAATTCGACACCTCAATTGACAGAAGAGCTGAGCGTTAAATTATGTGTAAAGATTCAAAATCAATTGTTCATTACAGGGCCAACCCAGTCAATAATAACATACTTCAAAGTTCACTGGGGATATGTCAACTGCGTAATTAAAAACTGCCATAAAGCAGCTGGAAGGAAATTTGCCAAAATGTTAATCACCTCCAATTAGGAGATTATGGATGATTTTTTTCGTAATATTTCCTTCTATTTTCCAAATGTTCTACAGTGGGCATCCAGCTCTTTGAAAGTGAAAAAGAAGCTTTCAAAAGTGAAAAAATAAGAAGTATTACAATATGAAAACAGCACAGGGCCAGGCTATATTCTAACTTAGGCCTACAAACAACTAGATGCTAGTTATGTAAGATCAAATCATTTTAACTTTTAAACATTTAAAATGCTGATAATCTAAGAAATGAGAGAACTGACAAGTCAGGAAAAACCTTTCATAACTGTCTCTGAATTATTGCCTCTGAAGGTAGAAAATGCTCCTCTGTGTAGGGAGGAGAGATCAGGAAAAAGTCTCAGCTCATAAACCTGGGTGTGAATAAGAAGGTGAAGAGATCAGTTCTGAACCATAAGGAAATGTCATTTCCTAGCGGGTACATTATAGGCTCTGAGATTTGCCCGATACTTGAAGGGTCTTCAAAATAAGGCCAGTTTTATGGGAAGAAAAAAAAAAAAAAAAACGCAACAAGACCAGAAAACCAGAGCACGGTCTTGTGAACAGGGGTGGAAGGCCGGGCCACTGGAGGGTTTGTGGCGGGCTGGGGAAACCAGTGGACCGGCCGGAAGCTCAGCAAGTTCGCCAGGGCAGGGGCCTCCCTTTCGGGGTTTCTGTGCTCTGCATGACAACTGTTAAACGTGGCCCTTTCTTCAGCCTGTTCTCTGGTGTCCGAGAGATGTTCTGACCCGCCTCTGGGACCCTCCTCCCGACTCCTCAAAACTGGCCCCAACTGGGCAAGCAGAGGCCTGCTCTGAGGGGCCTGGCTGCAGGGACGAGCAGCGCGACGTAGCGGGGAGAGGGCAGGTCGGGAGGTCTGCAGAGCTGAGGAGCGGCTGAGCCAGAGAAGGGAAGGTGTGCGGAGGGCACTGGTTCGGGTGGGTAGTAAGGACCTGACTTGGGGAATCCCTGCACACAAGCCGCAGCAGGGAGAGCGGGGGTGACCTGGGGTGGGGACTCCTTGCCAAAGCCCCACTGCCTTTACAGGGGCACGGTCTCCTCCCTGAGTGTCCCACAGGTGTGCAAAGGACGACGCGCCCCCGTGCTGCTCGGCCGGGGCTGGGAGCGGCCAGGGGTCCTCTCCAGCACGTCCCTCCCAGAGAATCCGCGCCCGTGGGAGCGGGGAGGCGCCAGGGCTTGTGGCCGGCCAGGGCTCGCACGGGACAGCAGCGGCCCAGAAATGGGAAGTACTTGGGCTTCCTGAAACCTCGAGGTTCAGGGCGCAGCCGGCTGACCCAGGACTCCGGCCCTCTCACTCGGAAACGGCCGCCGAACGTAGCGCGGGCCACCGGGCCGAGGTGTGGTCCGGGAAGACCAGGCCCCTGCGGCCCCACCTCGCATCCGCCGCACGAGAAGGGAGGCCAACTCTCCGCATCGGAAGGGCGGCTGGAGAACGTGAGGCCCAGAAGAGCCCTGGGCTGGGAGCCGGAGACCCCGCAGCCGGTGGCTCAACAGTATCGCCTCACACAAAGGCTAAAGCCGAGGAAATACGCTCGGATCCGTTTCGAGGTATCACGCGGAAGACATACTCAGGCCTTAAAAAGTTTATGATCTAACAGAAACTCACCTCATCCCTTTCACAGCCGTCACAACTGATCTGACTTTGTGACACCCGTCATAGTGATTTTATTTATTTTTTAAGTGTATGTATTTTTTTTTAAGATTTCATTTCTTTATTCCTGAGAGACACAGAGACAGAGAGGCAGAGATAGGCAGAGGGAGAAGCAGGCTCCCTGTGGGAAGCCTGACGCGGGATTCGATCTCGGGACCCTGGGATCACACCCTGAGCCAAAGGCAGATGCTAAACTGCTGAGCCACCCAGGGATCCCCCAAGTGTATGTATTTGAGAGAGAGAGAGCGAGCGAGAGGGAGCAGAGCAAGCGAGAACATGAGCGGGGGGTGGGGGCAGAGGGAGCGGGAGAAGCAGACTCCCCGCACTGCAGGGAGCCCCAGGTGGGGGCTGGATCCCAGGATCCTGGGATCAATGACCTGAGCCAAAGGTCACTGACTGAGCCACCCAAGCGCCCCTGTCAAATGACTTTAAAAATTAAGCACAGGAAAGGAGGACAACAGCTCACATTCCGCAGTGCTGGCTCCTCGGTCTGTTTTACATATTAACCCACGGAATCCTCACAAGAGCCCTCTGATTTTGCAGGTGGAGAAGCAGGGAGAGCAGCGGAGAAGGCATTAGAGAAAGCAAAAAGAGGGAAGGGAGCAGGGTGGACTCAGGCTCCTCATTGGAGCCTTCCAGAAAGAGCCGGACCAAGTGGGGCAGGACCATCCCACACTCTGCCTCCTGCCTTCCCACTGAGCGCCGGTTTGCAGGCTGGGCTCTGATGCTGAGCCAGCCACCTGGCCAGATGGGCCCTTGGACCACCAGAGTAGGGACAAGTGCAGCTGATCCCGAAGAAAAGGGAATTCCCTACTGAACTCTAGGGTTAGAAAGATTCGGGTTAAAACCCTGGCTCCGCCTCTGTTCAGCTTATTAACACCGGGGACAAGTTGCTTACCAGGCCCTGGTTCTTTCTTCTGTAAAATGGAGCTCAACACACTACCCTACCCAGAGAATTTTTGCAGAAACTACAAAGGAGAAAATGACTGGCACATTGCATTTAGTGAATGTTATCCGATATAAACCTTTAAAAAAAAAAAAAAAGATTTTCAGAGTCATCTTAACAGTGGATATTTTTTAAAGCTGCAAAATTAATATGGCTCAAAGCTTTTAAAAGTTTAGTAACTTAAAAGTTTAGTAATTTTCCTTTTAAACGAAAGGCACAGAAAAACTAACTGGAAGGGGATGAAATCAAAACGCTCTCCCTAAGGACAGAAGGAATGTTCCCATGCCATCTGCTCTTGCGGGGCTCGGGTCTCTGCGTTTACAGGACCGGCTGGGAGTCCTGGGGCTCTCAGAACCCGGCCCTCTTGGCAGTGGCATCCTGCCCCTGGGACTTGCAGGACATGTTTGCAATTTGTTTTTATTTTTAGACACATCTGCAAATGCAGTCTGAAAAATACCAGTCCTCGCAAAAACCAGGGCAATTTTCCCCCGAGTGTTCTAAAGCTGTAATTGTTGCTGCCTTCCTTAGAGCACAACCACGTCTTCCAGCATGCCTGCCTGCGGTCCGGCCTGAGGGTGACTGCGCGTGACGCCCTCCTCGGCTAGGCCATGGCTAGGCCGTTACCGTCAGCACCTTCGTGGGGCCCAGGAGGGGCCCCTTCCTCAGACATCAACCTGTAAGAGGCGCCAGACTTACAGCTTTAACCTTGGCACCCAGAAGCCGGGGCTCAAGGAGGAAAAGAGGGCCAGCACACCCCAGCAGTCACCCATGTGACTGACTGTACAGTGGTGACTAATTTTCCTAGGAGGTACAAGCTGAGTTTCCTCTGTACTTCCCACTTTTTCGAGTGCATGGTCTTGTGACCACATGAGCTAATTAGAGGTGGGGCAGAGTCTGGTGTAAATACCCCCCCCCAAGCCCAAGCCTCCGGCCTTCCATTCACCAGCTTCCATGCTCAAACCCACGGCCCCTGGCCGGCTCCACTGGAGGAGCAGGTGACTCTCCAGCTCCGGGGTGTGAGCTTGAGCCCCACGTTGGGTGGAGACATGAGTCCTATAAATAAAAACTTAAAAATTAACCAATAAGTAATTCATTCAAATTGAGCAATCAGTGCCCTTATAGATACTGATGCAACTGCGTTTCACTGCCCACTGATACTGAAAAGGAGAGGAGCGGGGCCACTGGTAGAGAACAAAAAACTAAGAGGGTTGACTTCAAAACCCGTGTTTCGGGATCCCTGTTTCGGGATCCCTGGGTGGCGCAGCGGTTTGGCGCCTGCCTTTGGCCTGGGGCGTGATCCTGGAGACCCGGGATCGAATCCCATGTCGGGCTCCTGGTGCATGGAGCCTGCTTCTCCCTCTGCCTGTGTCTCTGCCTCTCTCTCTCTCTCTCTCTCTGTGTGTGACTATCATAAATAAATAAAAATTAAAAAAAAAAAAAAAAACCCGTGTTTCAAGCTGGATTGAAAATGAGGGGTGGGCAGGTTACCAGGTGAGCTGCTGAGAAAAACTCAGCGCTAAAACAATCATTCGGGGGCGGCTGGGGCTCAGTCAGTTAAACGTCTGCCTTCGGCCCAGGTCTTGATCCCAGGGTCCTGGGACTGAGCCCCATGTCAGGCCAGGAGTCTGCTTCTCCCTCTCCCTCTCCCTGCCACTCCCCCTGCTTGTGCGCTCTCTCTCAGTCAAATAAATAAATAAAATCTTTTTAAAAATTAGTTAAGTAAAACAAAAGTAAAAGGTCCGATCACTTAGTGACTAACACGCCAGGCATGAACCACCACTCCAAGTAAAATAGCACCTCTCCTGTTTGACATATGGAAGGCCCGATGCCAGCACGGAGCACTCTTAGCATGGCATGTGGGGGTCATGTGTGGCAGCTAGTTCCAGAAACCACATGAGCTCTGAGCTGAAATAATGTTGCAAGAAATACTGGGGAGGGGGGGGGCAAGAACAACTGTCCAATCTGAAGGGGGAAAGAAACAACAAGACCAAAGTGATGCTCACAAAGCACATAAAATACCCCATTTGGGGGGGGGGCGTGTGTTTTTACGTGACATTAAATCTTATTAAGGGGCACCTGGGTGGTTCAGTTGGTTAAGCATCTGCCTTTGGCTCAAGTCATGAACCCAGGGCCCCGGGATCGAGTCCCGCATCGCATCTGGCTCTCTGCTCAGCGAGGTGCCTACTTCTCCTTCTCCCTCTTCCTCTGTGCTTTCTCTCTCAAATCAATAAAATCTTTAAAAAACAAAAATATTGGGGCACATGGGTGGCTCAGCTGGTTGGGCATCTTCCTTCAGCTTGGGTCATGATTCCAGGGTCCTGGGATCGTCCCACATTGGGCTCTCTGCTCAGTGGGGAGTCTGCTTCTCCATCTGCCTCTCCCCCTGCTTGTGTTCTCTCCTTTTCAAATAAATAAATAAAATCATATATATATATATATATCATACAGTAAGATTTCCTCTCTGGGGGGAGGGGTGCACAGTTCTGTGAAAGATAACCACATATATACATCCCTGTAACCACCAGCAAGGGGAGGATACAAAGTCCCATCAACCAGAAGATGAATTCTACAAATAATTCCTCAAACTTCCTTTAGCCGGCAAGGAGCACAATGAATAATAAGGGGAGCAACTATAATTCACCACCTGTCATCACAATCAGGTGCCAGGAAAAAAAAAAAATGCTATACCCCAACCTCCCATACACTAAACACCAAGTTATTTTTGCTGGTTGGCTAGCAACCTTCTTGTGTTTCTCCATTATAAAATTCTGAGGTATTTAAAAGACACATCCCCAGATTTTTCATCTGGTGTCAATTCAATTCATAAAAGCTTCTTGTTTCCTTCCTCATTGCTTCAGGGGCTTTTTTTTTTTTTTTTTTTTGTCAGTTCTAAAAAGCGGCAGGTGGGACGTGCTGCAGAGATTACATTTTCACCTAATCAAATCTGTCAGGGTTGATTCTAATTTTTCTCTTCGTAATTATTACACACTCTGCAATTCCTCCGCTCACGCAAAGGATGCTTAGGAACCTGGAAGTGACCAAAAGGGGGACGGTATTAATAAACGGGGCAACGCGGTACACCCATCAACAGGTTATTGGGATGATCATCCTGTCTACTAGGTCCTAACTGGTCCCTCTTCTTTGCTGTAACTAAAGGGAAGGACATAAAACTTTTGTGTTACATTACTTCATGGAGGGAATAGGTGTCTCCAGCAAAATAAATAAATATAGATAGATAGATAAATAAAATAAAATAATAAATAAATTAATTAATTGATAATAAAAACACCCAACATTCAGTGGTGGAGTTTTTGCGTGACCGATATTAAAAGCTCTGGTTTGACCCGTGAATCTCATTTCAAGGGCCACGCGGACCCCCGGGGACCCCCTGGCCGGGATGGGCTGCTCCCGCCCAGCCCCCTCGTGGAACCCGAGAGGCTCTCCACTCCTTGGGCAAGTGTTCCCTGAGCACCTCCTGCACCACCAGGCACCGGGCTGGTGGCTGGGGATGCAACGCGGGGAGGACGCAGGAGTGTGCAGGCGCCTCTGCAGGGAGGGCGGGCGGGCCTGGCGGGGTCCTCTAGGGTGATATGAAACCGTGAGCTAGGGACGGATGATTAACCAAAACAGAACAAAAACCGAGGGGGTGGGGGTGCGGACAACAAACGAACCTCCTCCTTTCCTCTCTCAGACACCCAAGCCGGCCCGAGAGCTCACTCCCTTGCAGCCTCAGTTTCCCCGGCGCGGTGGCCCGTCACAAGTCCCCTTGGGAAGTTGAACATCAGCAGCCGCGCCCCGTGCACCTCGCCCGGCAGCCGGTGCGGGATGGGGGGGGGGCCGCCGCCCTCTCAGCCCCGTAAAACACCTCGTTAAATAAAACAACAGAGCCCACGCCGCGGCCCCCCAAGGCCCCCCCGGGGAGGCTGCAGCCCAGCTCGCGGCAAGGCGAGGGCAAAGCCTGCGTGGGAAACCGCGTCTGCAGCGAGAGGGGAACGGGGCGGCGAGCGGCGGCGGCGGGCGCCCGGGCTACAGCCCCGCGGGGCCGGGAAGGCCTCGCGCCAGGCCGGGTGCGCACACCCAGGGCGCCGGGCCCGCCTCCAGCTCCCGGGCAGCGGGAAGCGCGAACCGCGCCGTGGACGGCCCGGGCGGGGGGGGGGGGGGGCTGCGCCCCCTGGCGGCGGGGCCCGTGCCCGCCCGCTCCCGGCCGCCGCCGCCGCCGCCGCCGCCGCCGCCGGCCCAGCTCCATTTGCAGACTCGGGAGGCAGCGTCCCTGCGAACGGGGGCTCCTCCGGCCGCCGGCTCCCCGCTCGGCGGCGCCCTCCAGTCCCCGCCCCCTGCGCCCGCCCCGACACCCCCTCGCACACGCCGAGCCGCGAGCCCCGCCGCAGCCCGGCCGAGCCCAGCGCCGGCTCCCCGAGCCTTCCGGCCGCCGCGGCCGCTCCATCGCGGCGCCGGGCGGGGGTGCGGGGCCCGCGCACGGCGCGAGTGGGGCGGCGGCGGCGGCGGCGGCGGCGGCTCGGACCGTTCCACTCCGCGCCCCCCCGCCCGCGCGGCGCGCGCTGCCCGAACGCCATGGAGCCGCCGCGCTCCGCGCTCCGCGCTCCGAGCGGGCACAAAGGGGCGCGCGGCACAATGGGCGCGGCGAGCCCGTGGGGCTCCGGCGGCGCGGCCCGGCCCGGCCCGCGCGGGGGGTGGGGGGCGCCGCTCCCGGCGGGCGCGCTCCGGGCGGCCCCCTGCGCGCCCCCCGCCCTGCCCGGGCTCCGGCCGCCGCCGCGGCCCCCGCGCCCGCCCGCGCCCGCCCGCGCCCGCCCGCGCCCCCCGCCCCCGCCCCGGCCCCGGCCCCGGCCCCGGCCCCGGCACGGGCGCCGCAGCCCCGGCCCGCGCCGCACTCACCTGGGGCGCGAGTTGTGCACTTCGCCGAGCGGGCCCGCGCCGCGTCCGGGCGCCACGTGGGGGTGGGGGCGCGGGGCCGGGGCGGGGGGCCGGGGCGGCGCGGCCCGGGGAGGCGCTGGGGGCGGCGGGAGGGCGCCGTGTATTTTCCCCCTTTGTGTGTGTCCGTGCGCTGCGCTCTCGCGTGACGTGACGGGACTCCGTGTGTCATTTCCGCACAAGGACACAGGAGCCCCCGCTGCAGTGGAACCACAACCCCTCCGCCCCCACCCCGCCCGCCCCTCCCCGCCCCCTCAGCGGGAAACACGCGGGACCGGCGGCGGCGGCGGCGGGGGGGGGGCTGGGGCTGGGGCTGGGGCTGGGGCGCGCGCCCCGGGGGCCCGGGCGGCCCCGCGCGCTCGTCGGGCGCCGCTGCACGTGGGCCCGCGCGGGGCGGGGGCGGGGGCGGGGCGGGCGGGCGGGGGCCGCGGACCCACGGCGCGCCCCGGGGCAGCGCCGCCGGCAACGTGCCTGCGCGCCGCGTGGCCGCCCCCCGCGAGCCATGGCTCCCAGCGCGGTGGCTCAGCCCCGAGGAGTTGGACCTGAAAAGCCTCTTTTTCCACTTTTTTTTTTTTTTTTTTTTTTTTTTTGCCCCTCCGCGGGACGGCGACTGTGCGAGGCGTCTCCTCCCCTCGCGCCCGCGTCCCTGCCCGCTGGGTGGCAGCCCGGCCGTGGCCCTCCCCTCCCCTCCGCTCCCCTCCCCTCCCCTCCCCTCCGCTCCCCTCCCCTCCGGGCGGGGGTTCCCGCGCCGCGATGCGCACAAAGACCTGGGGGCGCCGGGACCCCGCACCCCACCCCCTCCGGGGGGCCCGGCCCGGCCCGCCTGCAGCCCGGCGGGGGCGCGGGAGGGCGACCCCGGCGCGGGGAGACGCCGGCCCTGGCCACTCCCCCGGGCAGGGGGGCCGCCCCCTGGGGGCGAGCCCGAGCCGAGCGGAGCCGAGCCGAGCCTCGCAGCCCCAAAGTTTCGGGGTGTTTGAGGCGCTCGCAGCCCCGAGCACGGAGCGGCCCGCGGGGTGTCCGCGGACACGAGCCGCCCCCCCCCCCCCGCTCGCTGGGCTGGGCCCGAGCCTCGCCTCCTGCTCCGGGCGCCGCGGGTCGCAAGTCGACCGACCCGAAACCTACCCCTCGGGCATTCTCTGAAGTCCCGGGGACTTGCAAGGGGTGTGGCGTGTGAAGGTCAGGGAAGCCCGATCCAGCAGTTGAAACCGCGTTTACGTGTTAGGCAAACAATGAGGATGTAGGTGTTTGTTGTGCGTGTGTGGTTTTTTTTTTTTTTCCTTAACTCTTTTAATTTGCCGGTCGGAGTAAAAAATATAAAAAGAAAAATGCAAATGGTCCCATCTGCTGCTCACAGCTGACTGGCTGCAAGGGAGGACCATGTGGCCCAGCCCCGCGCGGTCACCGAAGGTAGTAGAATGGATTTTAAAAGAAGGCAGACGCCGGCTCGGTGCAGCCCGGTGGCGGGGACGCCCTGAATGCCGCAGGCTTCGGGATTACCGACTCCTCCTCCCGACCACTCCCGTTGGGGATTCGGTCATTATGCAAGTTTCCTCCCTTCGGGGTTGGAATCAAAAGGCGCGCGGTTCTCTGAGACCTTGGAGGAACTCCGTGGAACCTTCTGGAGCTGCATGTGGATAGCCCCATTCGGAGAGGAGTCAGCACTAATTGCTATGCAAAGTTAGCAAGCCTCCGGGAGTAACCGAGCTCTGCATCCAGGGGGTGCTTTTATGAAAGAATCTATACGTGCTCAGTGTCATTCAAAACAGGATGATGAAAAGAATGGGGCCGAGATAGCAGCCCTTCAAATTCAAAAGACTTGAGAAGCCCTATCTACATTTAAAATAGGGCGGGGGGGGGGGAGGAAGGGAGGAGGACCGCTTGGGGGTGAATGGTTAATTTATACATTCCCAGAGGACGGAATGGAGGCGCTTCGATGTCTGCCGGGAACTTGACTTTTTTGCACTCGCACATTAAATAACACGTATGATCCACTGCCTCGCTTGACTCGCTTAACAGATACAGCAGTTTTAGTCTCACCTTCAGTGTAATGTGACAGTTATAATTAGAATTTAAAGAGTATAAATTGCATTTCATTAGTTCAGTTTTCTGGGATTTCCCAGTTGAAGAAGTTAGGAAGACGTGAGAGCAGCGTTTAAACTCACTTTGCATTTTTAAACCGCTCCGAAGCAGTGGTTTAAAGATGTAAAATGACCTCGTTACATTTTTACAAAGGGGATTAGATGAGATATGTGTTGGGAAGGGCTGTGTCTTTGGCCAGCCCTTCCCGGTAACAAGTGAGGTGTTTAAAGATAAATAATAAAACAGTAGAAATAAAATAATAGAAACCAACAGTTCTTTTGTGCATATTTGAAACCAAGGATTTTTTTTTTTCAGATGCAGTAATTGTCTTAATAAATAGCATCCAAGGCGAGCAGAGGGCTTACCTTATGGCTGGCTTTTTAAAGCATCTCTCTTAGGAAAGGACAAAGTGACCTTGAGTGTGATTGTAAATTACATACCTTAATTTGCATAACTCCGCCGCTCTACTTAACAAAGTAAACTGTTCATTCCAAATGAGTTATTACCTGAAATGGATATCATTGCCATCTAGGAAAGGAAATCGCCCACCTTCAAAGGGTTTTGTAGGTTCTTTGTCCTGTTTTGTTTCCTATGGGAAAATCGTACATGAAGGTGAAAACAGCAGCTGCACTGGAATAGTTGTATCACACTTACTTTGGAGGCTTTAAAAAATAATAGGTCTAAAAAAATTAATAGGTCTGAAAGTGCGAGCAGATGAAAGTGATGCCTTCTGAAAAAATAAGAATGAACATGGAGTAAGATGGGGAGAAGAATGAGGCATGAAAAACCATTCCTGCCCAACACGACCCTAAGAAGTCAGTAGGGGTGACGGTTCCTGGTTGGTGGGGATGTGTATAAAGACCTGAAAAGAAAAAGACCTGAATTTTAGATATCTGCCTGATTGGAAATTTCTTAATTATAAATGCATTTTTCAAGTTTTCAAATTAGAGTTGCTGCAGTTGATCTAATGAGCTCATTTCCAATTTTACCTGAGTCAAATGCAGCAGGGGGAATCGGCTACTTGGCCATATAAGGATTCACATAAAACAGTGTAACAACTCAAAAGGAAAATTATTGCACAGCATTTAATGAAGAATGGGATATATATAATGTAAATATATATATTTGAGAGTGGCAGACAGATAGGCATTAGGTTTCAGATATCTTTTAACTGCTATTCTAAAGGTTTCTATCATCGCTAAAATATATTTATAGTTGCCAAGACAATATTTAGTAGGGCTTTCTTTTTTCTTCCTCGGTAGTTAAGTCTTAAAACAACGCAACAGATTTCACTGTTACTTGTGAGACATTTCCACTTTATTTCTTGCCTGCTGGATGTATGATTTTGCCAACTCTTCCGCTTCAAACACAAGTAGCTGACAGATCCAGTTCCATGAATACTGACAACAGAAAAGTAAGAAGGATAAAAAGTGGGACCACGTATTAACTTTTATTAAATAGAATTTATGGAAAGACACACCTTGAAAAATAACTTGCAAAACTGGCTTTTCTTCGGGGGAAATTAGGCTCTGGGAGTTCAGCTTAACCCCTAGTGTGCTGGGGAAGAGGGAAAACTACCCTCCGTGGAATCCAGGGCCGGTAAAGGACCCCAATATGGGGGGAGAGGGGGGAGCTTAAGTTTTGAATGAAAAAAGCTGCAGAGAATTCGTGCTGGGCAGTTCTTCTTCTGTATTGAAGGACTATTTAATAATTCATAGCAGGTTTGAGATTTTAAGCACCCAACATAGCCATTAAGATCTGATTTTGGTTGAATTTCTGGCTTGCACAGTAGGATTCTGCAAAAAGAAATGTTAGGAAGAGCGAAAATTGCTGTAATCCCGCTCTCGATTTCAAGCCCTTGAGAAAACGAATGCCAATCTGAACTACAGCTCATTCTCAACCCAGAGCGCTGGCTGGAGGCGGTGCAGCCACCAGGGCCCGCACACCCAGAGGGGCGCCCAAGGGCCTGCAGTCAGGAGTCCCCACGACGATCACACAGCTGCGACAGGCAGGAAGCAGGGAGCCAGAGGAGGCTGCTTTCCCAGCCTATCAGAGTCCATCGAAGAAAAAGAAGAAAAAGGAGACAAAAACTATTCTAGTGCCCATTTTCAAGAAATTATTTCATGCTCTGGGTCAAGACTCCTTAAATGAAATGGTGTATATACATAGATACACACACATATTTGGTCTTATTTGACCTAAAATGTTTTCTGTACAATGAAACACCTCATAGAAATGAACCCGAAATCCAGTGAGTCTACTTCTAGGAATCCAACCTGGAGAAATACCCAACCAAAGCTACATCTACAAGGATGTTCATTGCAGGATCATTCTTGGCACAGACACACACACACACAAAAAAAGAGAGAATTTGAAAAATTGTTAAATAAATGACATGCTATGACATACTGTGTAGGCTTGTAGAAAGAAAAGCACTCTTTTTTTATGGATACAGAAGCGTAGTCTATGCCGTATTATTGAAAAAGGAAAATTGGAGATCTGTTTGAAAGAGGGCTTGGGCGGCCTCCATTTTGACCCCAAACTTTCCAGAAGGTTCTTTTTTCTAGTTTGTCTCTTAGCTCAGGGGGAAGACCCTGAGGGCAGAGCATCCCTTGCTGGGAACCAGAACTATGCCCTGAAGCCATAAGGACCGCCCAGAGCCTACAGAGAATTGACTCCAGGACAAGGATCCATTTGACTTTCACTGCCTGCCTGCAGGTGCCCGCCCACCTCTGCCCCACATTTCCCGTATATAAACCTTATATAAGGAGTTCTGGCCCCTTGAAGACAGTCTTGGAGAGGCTAGTCCACTTTCTTCCTGCTTTTGGCCTCATTGAAATAAATTATTTTCTTGTTCAGGGCCCCTGGCTGGCCCAGCGGGAAGACCATGCAACTCCTGATGCTGGGTCATGAGTTTGGACCCCATGTTGGGTGTAGAGATTGCTTTAAAAAAATTAAAAAATAATCTTTTCTTTTTACACCACCACTTGTTTCTCTGCCTTTGGGTTTTGTCAGTGGCAACTGGCTCAGCCTGGCCTGTTTGGGACCCTGGAGCCAATGCTCTCACATCCCGGTGTGCCAGGCTACATATGTATTATATATATTAAATATATATATATATATATTTCAGTGTAATTGAAAAGATCTGGAAAACATGGGGAGCCCCGGTTTCCCCTGAGGTGCAGGATGGTGGGGAGAAAAGAGGGATGTTTGCTTGTTCGCATTATACCTTTGTGTAATGTTGGATTTTGGATTTTATCATCCCCCCCACCCCCCCACCCCGCATCCATTGCTTTTACAGCCCTTTACCACCTCCCGCAGATTAAAGCCTGAGTCGTCACCATGGCCTACAGGGCAAAAGTCACCCTGGAGTAGCTAAAAGTCCTGCAGAGCTGGTGTGAGAGTCTGGATTTACTCCTGTCACCGGGGTCCCCTTTATCTACATGTTCTTATGACATAGAGAAAAAAACAAGTGAGATCTTAATAATAATGCTCCAATAAATAGGGCATTTGGCTACAGAATCCATGGCTCCCTTTCCCCAAGCTTCTGAATTGTCAATCCAGTATTTTTTTTTTTTTAAGATTTTATTTAGGGGCACCTGGGTGGCTCAGTGGTGGAGTGTCTGCCTTTGGCTCAGGGCATGATCTTGGGGTCCTGGGATTGAGTCCCGCACCGGGTTCCCTGCATGGAGCCTGCTTCTCCCTCTGCCTGTGTCTCTGCCTCTCTGTGTCTCTCATGAATAAATAAGTAAAAATTTTAAAAAAGATGTTATTTATTTATTAGAGAGAGAGAGAACGAGTTGGGGGAAGGACAAAGGGAGAGGGGGAAGCAGACTCCTCATTGAGCAGGGAGCCCAACAGGAGACCCAGGGCTGGATCCCAGGACCCTGGGATCATGACCTGAGCCGAAGGCAGATATTTAACTGAGCCACCCAGGCGCGCTCAACCCAGTATTTTAGAGAAGTAACTGTGAATATATCTAAGGATTTCCCTAGAATCATGGCACATTAAGGTCTGAGAAATAATAAATGCCAACTTCTTGATTATACCAATAAGGAAGCTGAGGCAAAAAAGGAGAGGTGGCTTGCCCAAGGCACGTTGGTTTCTGGAACCATGTTTTTGGGTTCCTCTTTCTGACTCCTACCAAAGGCCAAACAGATCAAAAAAAAAAAAAAAAAAAAATCAGAGGTCACAAAAAAGTGAAATATCCAAGGTTTGTGCTTCATGGAGTATATTTATTCAGAACAGCAACCCCTGCTTCCAGCCTCATCCTTCCATTAGCAACTTGGATCTCTTCCTTGAGGGGCCTCGCCAATCCCAGGTCCGGGCAAGAGGCCCCTGCTCTCTCCTTCCACAGTGCCTTTTCTTGCCCTGTCATAGCAGCTGACTCTGATCTCCACTCCCAAATCCATGTGTTGAAGTCCTAACCCCCAATATACCTCAGAAAGTGACTGGATTCCGAGAGAGAATCTCAGAGAGGTAGCTAATGTTAGACGAGATCACATGGGTATGCCCAGGTCCAGGGACTGGTCTTCTCAAAAGCAGAGGGAGAGTCACCAGCCATGCACATGGAGGAAAGGCCATGAGGGGACAGGAAGGGAAGGTGGCAATCTGTTAGCCAGAGAGGGGCCTCAGGAGAAACCCAACCCTGCTGGTACCCTCATCTTGGACTTCCGGCATCCAGGATTATGAGAAACAAAGGTCTGTGGTTTGGGCCTCTGGGTCTGTGATGGTTTGTTAGGTAGGGCAGCCTGAGCTAATAGGGACACCTGCGCACAGAGAGCTGTAAGTGCCTTTCTGTGAATCCTGGAGGGCAAGGAGGGCAAGACCATGGAGGGCAAGGAGGGCAAGACCATGTCCCAACACCCTGTCTCCTGGCATCTGGCTCTGTGCCTGGGCCAGTGGATTCTCAACACAAGGATCTGCTAAAGTAATGAATTGCTGTTAGAGACCATGTTCCATTCCTCATCCTTTCTTTTTTCTTTCTTTCTTTTTTTTTTTTTTTTTAAAGATTTGATTTATTTATTTGAGAGAGAGAGAACCACGAGCAGGGGCAGGGGCAGAGGGAAAGGGAAGAGCAGACTCCCTGCTGGGCAGGGAGCCGGGATGATGTGAGGCTCCATCCCACAAGTCCAGGATCCTGACCTGAGCTGAAGACAGATGCTTAACTGCGCCACTAAGTCATTCCTTTTTTTTTTTTTTTTTTTTTGCCCACCACATCCTTTTTTTAATAGACGAAGAAACAAAGGGTCAAGCATTAGGAACAGGATGAGTCCTACAGGGTCTATATGAATGGTGCCTCCTGGAAATGTTGCTGAACCTTCTATGGTGTTCTAAGGCAAGCAGCTGATTCACAGTAGGATCTCCACCGCAGGTCTGAACCCAGCCCCCAGCCCCAACCCAGAGCTCCGTGAGGCTCACGGTCATACAGTTCTTCCCATCGTTGCCTCGGTCTGCTCAGGCCGCCACAGCAAAATACCACGCACTAGCGGCCCTCGATGACACAAGTTTATTTTCACCCATTTCTGGAAGCCGGAAGCCTGCGATCGGAGTGCCAGCCTGGCTGGGCTCTGGGGACAGCTGTCTTCCCGGTTTGCAGATGGCTAGCTACCTTCCCGCTGTGTCCTCACCCGGTGGACAAGCAAAGAGCAAACTCCCTGGGTAGCTGTTCTTAGAAGCGCAGGGGTCCTCTCACGAGGGCCCCACCCTTAGGACCTCATCTCAGCCTCATCACCTCCCAAGGGCCCCATCTTCAAACAGCATTACACTGGGGGTTAGGGCTCCAGCATAGGACAGAGGGACACAGTTAGTTCATAGCAATAGGAGTGGAATAGGTATATCACCTCCTCCCAACTCTTCCTAGGTTTTTTTGTTTGTTTGTTTGTTTTAAGATTTCATCTATTTATTCAGGAGAGAGAAAGAAACAGAAACACGGGCCCAGGGAGAAGCAGGCTCCCTGCAGGACTCGATCCCAGGACCCCAAGATTACGACCTGAGCCGAAGGCAGACGCTCAACCACTGAGCCACCCAGGCACCCCAATTCTTCCCATCTTTTTTTTTTAATTTTATTTATTTATTCATGAGACAGACACATACACACACACACAGAGGCAGAGACACAGGCAGAGGGAGAAGCAGGCTCCACACAGGGAGCCTGATGCGGGACTCGATCCCGGGTCTCCAGGATCACACCCTGTGCTGAAGGCGGCGCCAAACCGCTGGGCCACCCGGGCTGCCCAATTCTTCCCATCTTTAAACAGATTAAAAAAAAAAAAACGTCCAGAGAGATTACATGGTTTGTAACTCATTTTTTCATGTAACAAATAATTATTGCAGACCTAGGCTGCGCCAGGCTCTCGGTGCAACTGGCACAACCTGCATTACATCCTTTTTTTTTTTTTAATTTTTATTTATTTATGATAGTCACATGAGAGAGAGAGAGAGGCAGAGACACAGGCAGAGGGAGAAGCAGGCTCCATGCACCGGGAGCCCGATGTGGGATTCGATCCCGGGTCTCCAGGATCGCGCCCTGAGCCAAAGGCAGGCGCCAAACCACTGCACCACCCAGGGATCCCCCTGCATTACATCCTAAGTGCTAATTCTTCTGCTGTTTTCCAATTAAGACTAGTCATCTCCCAGTTGAATGACACAAACCAAAAATAGTGCTGAGTAGCTTAGAATTTAATCTTTTCCTTTCAGAAAATTCCATTCCACTCTAAGACACGTAGGAGTGCTAGGGCACCCCCTTCCTGCTCAGGCTGGGCATTTCTACCTCCTCTGCTGGTGCTTTTTTTTTTTTTTTTTTTTTTTTTTTAAGATCTTATTTAGGGATCCCTGGGTGGCCCAGTGGTTTGGCGCCTGCCTTTGGCCCAGGGCGCGATCCTGGAGTCCCAGGATCGAGTCCCACGTCGGGCTCCCAGCGTGGAGCCTGCTTCTCCCTCCTCCTGTGTCTCTGCACCTCTCTGTCTCTCTCTATGTCTATCATAAATAAATAAATCTTAAAAAAAATTTTTTTAAAAATAATAAATAAATAAATACAGATCTTACAGAGACACAGGCAGAGAGAGAAGCAGGCTCCACACAGGGAGCCGGACGTGGGACTTGATCCCAGGGCCTCCTTGATCATACCCTGGGCCGAAGGCAGGCGCTAAACCACTGAGCCACCCAGGGATCCCCCTGCTGGTGCTTTTGAGGCTTCTATAGTCCCTGGCAGTGCCTGTTCTTCCTTCAAAGCTTCCTCTACTGTGTTTTCACCACCCTCTTCCCTGCCAGAGGTAGTAGCACCCAGGTCTATGCTCCCACCTAGGCCTCATTCGCAGACAGCCCTTATCTCAGCCTAACTGGTCGTACTTGGTTGTACTGTTATTCACGCCTTCCATGCCACGCTTGTACTGGACTCCACGCTGCTTCAGAATGTGTGTCACACCTTCCGTGGCCTTCCACAGTAGCTATCGCAGGTGGCTCTTCCCGGCTGTGACCCTTACACAGGCACTGGATATTCCGGCCGACTGGACTAGGGGTGAAGGCTCGAAATGTGAGTTCAAGGCTGCATGGGGATGATGACGCCAGGCCTTCCTGGGGGCCCCAGACCTGCTCAAGAGGAGGACTCTGAAGTGCATGATGACAAAGCCACACAACCGAATCTTCGCTTTTAAAAAGTATACAGAGGGGGCGCCTGGGTGGTTCAGTGGTTGAGGGTCTGCCTTTGGCCCAGGGTGTGATCCCAGGGGCCCAGGATCAAGTCCCGCATCGGGCTCCCTGCGTGGAGCCTGCTTCTCCCTCTGCCTGTGTCTCTGCCCCCGCCCCCCCGGGTCTCTCATGAATAAATAAATAAAATCCTAAAACAAAACAAAACCGAAAAACCCAGCAGTGCAAGTGTTCTGGTGAGTAACCCTTGGTGGCCGTGTAGGGACAAGGCAGGGCCTGGGGGGCCTCTGACAAATTCGAGGCTTCGGCCCCCAGCGAAGGCAGGCAGCTGCCTGGTGCCACTCAGGACTGCACCCAGGAGGCCAAATGCGCCAAGGATTTTAGAGAAACCCCAAACCTGGGACTTCATGTGACGTTGCCCAGATGCTTGATGTGAATGACTGAAATCCTTGGTCGAGCCAAGTGGGATCCAGCCCACAGGCCTCCAGCCCGTGGCCGTGGCTCAGGGGCATCTCCTCGGGCCGGGCCTGCCCCCAGCCACCTTCTGGAAAGCTCCCCCAGCCCCGCTCCTGCCTGCCGCCCCTGCCCCGGAGCCTTCTGCTTCCACCCCAGATATTTTGCCCATGGCTCATATCATCCCCTTGCGGGGGCTCCTGACTTGGGGAACAAAACCTTGGGGGCGATTTCAGCTTTCTGTTCCATCTCCTGCCTGCCCCGAGACGACAAACCCAGATGGGAACTTCTGCTGGGAGGCGGGGAAGAGAAAGGGGGGAGACAATAGGAGAATAAAAACAGAGATTAATCTCTCAAAAATACGGTCTTGCTCAATATTCTGATTTGAGGTTATCTATAAAGCGGTTTCAGAATTTCTGTGCCTTCTAAGGAAGCGCTAGGAAGGTCTCCTAGGAAGGAAATCCCAATTCAGCCAATTAGATTCCATTTTTTCACAGTAAAATATCAGTATCGAACAGTGTCTTATTTTATTTTTTTAACGATCAATATATAACTGACCACATTTCTTTCTTTCTTTAAGATTTATTTATTTAGGGATCCCTGGGTGGTGCAGCGGTTTAGCGCCTGCCTTTGGCTCAGGGCGCGATCCTGGAGACCTGGGGTCGAATCCCACGTCGGGCTCCCGGTGCATGGAGCCTGTTTCTCCCTCTGCCTATGTCTCTGCCTCTCCCTCTCTCTCTCATGTGACTATCATAAATAAATAAAAATTAAAAAAAAAGATTTATTTATTTATTTATTCATTCATTCATTCATTCATTCATGGGAGACACAGAGACAGAGAGGCAGAGACACAGGCAGAGGGAGAAGCAGGTCCCACACAGGGGGCCTGACGTGGGACTCGATCCCGGGTCTCCAGGATCACACCCTGGGCCAAAGGCAGATGCTCAACTGCTGGGCCACCCAGGCATCCCCAGTGTCTTCTTTATAATACTATAATTAACATTTACTAGTATAGTACCTTGTTTTCCTGATTCTGCCATTGGCAATTTCTGAACTCAATAATATATTTTTTTAAAGATTTTATTTATTTATCCATGAGTGACACACACAGAGCGAGAGGCAGAGACACAGGCAGAGGGAGAAGCAGGCTCCATGCAGGGAGCCCGACGTGGGACTCGATCCCGGGTCTCCAGGATCAGGCCCTGGGCCGAAAGCGGTGCAAAACTGCTGAGCACCCTGGGCTGCCCAATAATAACTTTTTTGAAAAAAAAAAAAAAAGTAGTATCTTGAAGGTTTAGCCATTGAATTAATGTAAACACCCGAGACTAGTTATTACTGAGCTGTCGTTGGTTTAAAGGACTAACGATATTACTGAGCCATTACTGGCTTAAAAGACTAAAGCAATACAACCCTTGTTCTCTGGGAAGATGATAAATTTGGGGGCAGAAAGTTCAGACTCAAATCACCTTTGTTTCATCATTTTCTTGGGTGGTAGGAGAGAGATGCTGGTCTCACTGTGATACTGATTTGAGTGGGCAGGAGTGGGGCAGGAATATTAGAAATACGCCAGATGAAAATCCTTCACGTAAACGAACTTATTACCCTCCTGACCTATAGAATCAGCACGGAGCAAAGAGGAATCATTGCCCTCTGGAACTCGCATGTGTGAATTTGAGGGGAAAGGGACCAGAGGAATCCGATAAGCTACATTACCTGCTTCCCTCTTCTCACAGTAGAAATCAGAGAGGCGTGAGGTTACTTTTCTTTAATAAAATTAAAAACAGGTTTGTTTTTTTTTTTGTTTTTTTTTTTAAAGAAGGAAAGTATTAGCACCAGTAGAAATGTAGAAATAAGTGGCATATGCATGGTGGCAGGGAAACTCATAACAAGTTTTGGGACAGATAGGGCACTTATGTTGTGATTCTCTAAGACTCAAACATTTGGTGTTTCCTGAATCCTCTTTCCGGAGATACTGAAGTTTTCAAACGGTATCTATCACAAAATATGTTGCATCCAAGTTGATACCCAATGGTTTAATAACATTTAAAATGTTAAGAAATTAAGACACACCAGAGGTACAGCTTCTGTGGCCATGCAAAATCTCTGTATGATGCTTGTTGCAACCCCAGCTTTGAGCAAGTAAACTTTGTACTTGTGGCAACTGCCATTTATTCGGCCTTGACATTAGGTAAGTAAATTATTTCAGTGCCAAAGGGATCTCTCGTCTAGGCTGGAGTAAGTGAATGTGTTTTCCCAATGGCTACGTTCCCAGAGAATTTTTGCAGGGACAGAATTTGGCTGATATCGATTGTGGAGAGAGGTAGGGGAGGCCATTTAGTACCTAAATTAGGGTTGCGCACCCATGCAGTTGGCAGGAGGTGAGAACTCTTTGGAAGGTGGCCCGACTGGTTTCAATGTGACAAAAGCATTCAAAATTCGACAGATGTTTATTGAACACCTACACCTGCAAAGCTTTGAGTCCTCTGGGGAATTAAAAAATGGATAAGTCAAGCCCCTGCCCTCACAGAGATTTCAGTCTACCCTACGAATCGACGGGGGGACCCTGAGAACTATAATACAGAGCGGCCCAGAGGGAGACTCCGGGGATGGATGGGTGAGGAGGAGCAGGCCCAGGAAGGTTCCCTGAAGGACAGGCTGGCCAGAGAGGCTGCAGGACAGCGGAGGGTGATTGTGACCCAGGTGGGCCCAAGAGAGAGAAGCGTGGGCAGCAGCGCAGCAGGGCACGGCAGGCCGGATTTGGGAAACTAGAAATAGCCTTTTTGAGCAAAACACAGAGAGCTGGAAGTTCGAGTCCAGGCAGAGATAACCGGGGAGGCCTGAACCACAGGTAGCGGGCAGGTGGAGGCCTGCGCTGGTGCGCGCCACCAACCTTCGGGGGCCCTACGTCCAGCTCGGTGCCGGACAGTTTCATCGATGACACACATGACCTCTGGCAGCCACAGGCCAAGAAGAGCCTGATCTCCAGCAGCTAGCTCCGCTGCTCTGGGCGGTGTCCGGCTCTGACTTGGGGCTAGTGACCCAGCCGAAGGATGCCAGGAAGAGTGCCGGGGACACAAACAGAAACAACCGGTAAGGGACCACCACCCCTTTACCGTCTTGCACCTCCATGCAGATTTTTTAAAATCAATTTTTAAAAATATTTTATTTATTTATTCATGAGAGACACACACACAGAGAGGCAGAGACACAGGCAGAGAGAGAAGCAGGCTCCATGCAGGGAGCCCGGTGAGGGACTCCATCCCAGGACCCCTGGATCATGCCCTGAACCAAGGGCAGATGCTCAACCACTCAGTCCACCCAGGCATCCCCTCCACGCAGATTCTGAGAAGCCCAGTTTGTGTTTTCAGGGGGCACATCTATAATACTGGAACAGGGCCACATGTTCCTATAAGGAAAGGCTGCCCACCCCCTGCCCCAACCTGAGAAATTTAACAAAGACATAACCAAAGTAAGTTCTGAACCTGTTGGGTAACTAAGAGATCATCGACAAAAGGCAACCATAAATTTAAATTTTCATGGCACACGTATAATAGGGTTAATATTCTCCAGATGAAAATTTCTCCCTTTGCAGGTCTGCTTTTTTTTTTTTCCCTGCTTGAATTTCAATTAGTCTCAACCTAATAAAGGCTTTTTATAGCCAACCAGAAACACTTGCGGTAATCAAAGGCTTTAAAGAACATAGTGCTACTATGCTGTAAGCATTCAGGGGATCCTTCATAAGCACAGTAAAACCCCGTGATAATGCACTCAGCAAAAGCATAATTTTAGATATAGCACAGAATTGGCAACTGGCTCCTATTCTGGGCTGAGCGAGCGCCCGTTTGAGAACAGGACAGGGATAAGAGTCAGGGGTGGGGGTTAAAGTTCTATGCGGGGGTGGGGGTGGGGTGGGGTGGGGAATATAGGGGTCTTGGAGTGGACGCCAAGGTCATGAAGGTGAAGGAAAGGCATGCAGACTTGTTTCAGAAAAAGAGATAGGTGAAGAGTGAGTCTCTGGTCCTCAGTATTCCCCAAGGTAAATCTCTGAATCTGGTCAACTACCTGGGACCTTTCTGGAATCCCTGATGCTACCCTGCGGCCTCTGGACTCAGAATTGTCCCCAACTATGTTTAAATTGGAGCCAACCACCACCACCAGGTGGCACCAAATCACAGCTTTGTCTGGATGAATTTAGCTATGGCAGCTGGACTCCCAGAATTCTTCATCAGCTAGCTCCACACTGGTCATTTTGTTGTTAACCTCACAAAACCCTGTGACCTTACTTTCACATTTTTGAATTCTTTGGCTCTCACTTATCCAATTACAGTAGGGTTTTACTGAGTTAATTCATGATAACCAATAATCAGGGCAGGTACTCTCTACAGATCAAAGGAGACGACGTTAGACATTGTGCTGGTGTTTTACATACATTAGCTAATTTAATCCCCTCAGCAACCTATGACATTTGAGTAATATGAAACCACCACACCTATGGGCCAAAAGTTGTCAACTCTGGACATCTTCACATAGTTTAATCTGATAGTTATTATTAAAGTATTCCTTGAGTGCTGAGTTCTATATATACCTCATAGCTTGAACTTATTAACTGCATTATTTTTTTTATTTTTATTTTTTATTTATTTTTAATTTTTTTTAAATTTTATTTATTTATGATAGTCACACAGAAAGAGAGAGGCAGAGACATAGGCAGAGGGAGAAGCAGGCTCCATGCACCGGGAGCCGGACGTGGGATTCGATCCCGGGTCTCCAGGATCACGCCCTGGGCTAAAGTCAGGCGCTAAACCGCTGCGCCACCCAGGGATCCCAACTGCATTATTATTTTTTTTTTAAAGATTTTATTTATTTATGAGAAACACACACGCACACACAGAGGCAGAGACACAGGTAGAGAGAGAAGCAGGCTCCACACAGGGAGCCCGATGCAGGACTCGATCCAAGGTCTTCAGGATCACACCCTGGGCTGGAGGCAGTGCTAAACCACTGAGCCACCCAGGCTGCCCTATTAACTGCATTATTAAAGAATTTCAATAAGTTTATATTCCTGATCTATCAATTTCTGAAATGTGTGGCTAAAATCTTTTAACTATAAGATTTATCCATTTTTCCCAGAATGTTTAAAAAGTTGTTTCTTTGTATATTTTGAGGGTGTATTGTTAGGTGCATACATGTTTTTGATGTTCATAGTTTCTTGCTTTATTCCTTTAATCAGCATATAACATCCTTCTTTGTCTCTTTTTTTTTCCCTAATATTCTAAATTGGCAGCTATTAATATTTTTTTCTCTTTTTTCTTTTGGTTCATATTTTTTTCCATCTCTTATTTCAAACTTTTTGTGTCTTTTAAATTTCTCTTTAGACAATTTATTATTGGATTTTACTTTTTAACCTAATCTGAGTGTTTCTGTTTTTAAGATTTATTTATCTATTTGAGAGAGGGAGAAAGAGAGTGTGCAAACACAAGCAGGGGTGGGGGCAGAGAGGAAGGAGAGAGAATCCCTAAGCAGACTCTCTGCTGAGTGTGGAGCCTGACACAGGGCTGGATCCCAGGACACTGAGGTCACAACCTGCGCTGAAATCAAGAGTTGGACACCTAATCGACTGAACCACCCAGGTGCCCCCCTAGGTCTCTTTTTTAATTAGTCAATTTCATTAAAAAAAATTAATTCTAGTGTAGTTAACGTACAGTGTTTGGTCAATTTAATTAATGTATATTTTTTATAATTCATTGCAATATAAGTACTTATTTCTGCCATTTTATTTTTAAAAGATTTTATTTATTTATTTATTCTTGAGAGACAGAGAGAGAGAGAGAGAGGCAGAGACAGAGGCAGAGGGAGAAGCAGGCCCCATGCAGGAAGCCCAATGCAGGACTTGATCCCAGGTCTCCAGGATCATGCCCTGGGCTGAAGGCAGATGTCCATCTGCTGGGCCACCCAGGCTCCCCTATTTCTGCCATTTTATTCTACATTTTTCATTTACTACACATCTTATACTTGTTCCCCTCCCTTTTTTTTTATTTAAAGATCTTTATTTATTTATTCATGAGAGACAGAGAGAGGCAGAGACATAAGCAGAGGGAGAAGCCAGGCTCCATGCCGGGAACCTGATGTGGGACTCAGTCCTGGACCTCCAGGATCATGCCCTGGGTGAAGGCAGATGCTCAACCACTGAGCCATCCAGGCATCCCTATTTCTCCCTTTCTGTATTTTTTTTAGAGCCGGAGGGAGAGACAGAGGGAAAGGAAAGGAGAGAGAGAGAGAGAGAGAGAGAGAGAGAGAGAGAGAATCTTAGGTAGGCTCCGTGCCCAGCACAGAGTCTGATGTGGGGCTCAGTCTCACAGCCCTGAGATCATGTCCTGAGCCAAAATCAAGAGTCAGACACTGAACTGCCTGAGCCACCCAACTGTCTCCTCTTTCTGTATTTTTTAAAAATCAAGGTATAAATACCTTAATATTATTGGTGTCAACATAATGATTAGATTTTTTTTTTTTTAAGATTTTTTTTGGGGATGCCCGGGTGGCTCAGTGGTTGAGCATCTGACTTCGGCTCAAGGCGTGATCCTAAAGTCCTGGGATCGAGCCCTAAAGTCATCGGGCTCCTTGTGAGGAGCCTATTTCTCCCTCTGCCTATGTCTCTATCTCTCTTTGTGTCTCTCATGAATAAATGAATAAAATCTTTAAAAGAAAAAAAAAAGATTTTAAGTAATTTGTACATCCAACATGGGGCTTGAACTCACACCCCTGAGATCAAGAGTCACATGCTCTTCCGATTGAGCCAGCCAGGCGTCCTGTGATTAGATATTTATGTGTACAGTTGATCCTTGGAGAATGCTGGGGGTAGGGGCACTACCCATCACAGTTGAAAATCCATGTATAACTTTTGACTCCCCCAAAACTTAACTATTAATAGCCTCCTGCTGACTAGGAGCCTTACTGGTAACATAAACACCTGATTAGCACATACTTTATATGTTACATGTATTATATACTGTATTCTTACAATAAAGTAAGCTAGAGAAAAGAAAATCGTAACAAAAACACTAGTACTGTATTTATGGGAAGAGATCTGCATATAAGTGGACGCACACAGTTCAAATCCGTGTTGTTCAGGGGACAACTGTATTGCAAGCTGATCGCCACTGTAAGTTTAATTAACATCCGTTACGACACATAGCTACAAAGTTTTTTCTTTCTTGTGATGAGAACTTTTAAGATTTATTCTTCTAGCAATTTCCTGATATGCAATACGATATTATTCACCAGTTTCCATCTTGTGCATTACACCCCCATATTTATTTTTATAACTGGAGGTCTGTACATTTGGACCCTCTTCACCCATCCTGCACCTCCCTTCCCACCCCTCACTCCCCCCCCAGTCCCCCCCACCTCCATCCCACCCCCGGCAACCAGCAGTCTATTTTCTGTATCTAAGAGTTCCAGGTTTTGTTTTTTAACATTCCACATATAAGGGAGGTCATGCAGTATTTGTTTCTCTCCACAGATTTTTATTTTTCTGGCTTAAGTGTTGAGCATTTCAATCTGCCTGGAATCTGTTACTTCAAAGCTCATGTTCTCTTTGTTGCACCACAGCACGAATTAGAATATCAATGGAAACTTAGAAACTTCTCATCTACTCCATTGGATCTAAAACTGGAATATATGTGAGAATTACTTGGAAACTTTTGAGAAATTGTTATTCCTGGACCTCACCTTCAGAGATTCTGGCTCCGGCTGTGTGGGTAAAGCCCTGATGCTAACACAAGCCCCTGGTTTCGATGCAGGTGGTTCACATACTACATTGTGGGAATATTGTTACCATCAGCCCCATAACTTTCCAAATGATAAGCTTTATGCTTGTCTTTGAACTTTAAATATTGCTTTTTAAAGATATACTCCTGTGGGGGGGGAAAGGGGAATAAAGATACACACCCGGGCAGGTTCTAATCATCTTTATCTAGATCTCTTTCACCTTATATTGTCTTATATGCCTAATAAAGTCTCTAGACCTACTTATTTAAAAACAATTTTATTTAAATCCTAGTATAGTTAATACACAGTTTAATATTAGTTTCAGGTATGGGACGCCTGGGTGGCTCAGCGATTGAGTGTCTGCCTTTGGCTGGAGGGGGGGGGGTGTGTGATCCCGGAGTCCCTGGATGAGTCCCATGTCGTGCTCCCTGCATGGAGCCTGCTTCTCCCTCTGCCTGTGTCTCTGTCTCTCTTTCTCTGTCTCTCATGAATAAATAAACAAAATCTTAAAAAAGAATTAGTTTCAGGTGTAAAATATAGGGATTCAATGCTTCCATACAACACCCTGTGCTCCTCACAAGTGCACTCCGCAGTCCTCATCACCTATTTAACCCACACCCCCACTCACCTCCCTTCTGGTAACCATGTTTGTTCTCTATGCTAAGAGCATGTTTCTTGAGGTACCCAAGTGGCTCAGTTGGTTAAGCACCTGCCTTTGGCTCAAGTCGTGGTCCTGGGGTCGAGCCCCATGTCAGGCTCCCCACTCAGTGTAGAATCTGCTTCTCTCTCCCCCTTCCTCTGTCCCCCACCCCAAGCTCATGCTCTCTTGAATAAATAAAATATTTTTTTGAAAATTTTATTTTATTCATCCATGAGAGAGAGAAGCAGGCTTCGTGCAGGGAGCCCGATGTGGGACTCAATCCTGGGTCTCCAGGGTCACGCCCTGGGCCAAAGGTGGTGCTAAACCACTGGGCCACCAGGGCTGCCCAAATAAATAAAATCTTAAAAAAGAAATCTGTTTCTTGATTTGTCTTGCTCTTCTTGCTCTTTGCTCATTTGTTTCTTAAAATCCATGAGTGAAATCGTATGGTATTTGTCTTTGATTCATTTTGCTTAGCATAATACTCTCTGGCTGCATCCATATTGTTGCAAATCGCAAGATTTCATTCTTTTTCATGGCTGAATAATATTCCATTGTAAAATATACATTTTTTTAAAGATTTATTTATTTATTTATGATAGAGAGAGAGAGAGAGAGAGAGAGAGAGAGAGAGAGAGGCAGAGACACAGGCAGAGGGAGAAGCAGGATCCATGCCTGGAGCCTGATGCGGGACTTGATCCCAGGACTCCAGGATCACGCCCTGGGCCAAAGGCAGGCGCCAAACCGCTAATCGACCCAGGGATCCCCAATATACATCTTCTTTATCCATTCAGCAATCAATGGATACTTGGGCAGTTGCCATAATATGGCTGTTGTAGATAATGCTACTATAAACATAACGGTGCATGTACCCCTTTGAATTAGTATTTTTGTATTCTCTGGGTAAATACTCAGTAGGGCAATTGGATTGTAGGGTCATTCTATTTTTAATTTTTCGTGACAACTCCAGACTATTTTTCAGAGTGGCTGCACCAGTTTGCCTTTCCACTAATAGTGTAAGAGGTTTCTGTTTTCTCCACATCATCACCAACACCTGTTGTTCCTTGTGCTGTTGATTTTAGCCACTCTGACAGCTGTGAGGTGGTATCTCATTGTAGTTTTGATTTGCATTTCCCTGATGATAAGTGATGTTTAACATCTTTTCTTGTGTCTGTTGGCCATCTGTATTTCTTTGTCTAGACTTACTTTCATAATCTGTATTCTTCTAATTAGAATTTGCAATCCACTGCTCCTTTACTATCTCTCTACTTGACTTGCTGTGTCATCATTATAAAAACATACATATTTCCTTTATTGACCACTGACTGTCAACCTCTGTAATGGATGCAGTCATAGGGCATTTGGGCAATCAGCCATTTTACTAATAAGCACGACTGTCTTCGTTTTTTTAAGAAAGCAAGAAGAAACTTGGGGGAATTTGCCTGATATCCCATCCAATGGAGAAGATAGTACTTGAACCCAGATCTGGTATTCGAAGGCCCATTGCCTTCGAAGAGTATCTGATCCCAAGAAGCCCACATTATAGTGAGGAAGAAACAAATAACCTCACTCTGGTCATTTTTGTAGCAAAGACAGTTTTCTGCACCCAGTAACACTTAATGATCAGGGGGAAAAAAAGCATAAATTAATCCTGGTCTCTTCTCTCTCTCTCTTTTTTTTTTTTTTTGGTCTCTTCTCTCTTATGAATGATTTCCAAGTCAGGGGAATCACAATCTGGTAAAACAAAAAAGAAGCAAAGAGGACTGTTTGGGAAAACACAATTTTGGAGACAAAGCAGAAAGAGCCTATGTCACACACAGTGAGCTTCTTCGTCTGAACAGCTACTGTTGCAGGTCATCGAAGTGACAGGTCCCATTATGTGAAAATGTCCATCACAAGCTAGGAGTACTTTCATTTTGCACTCTTTAATTTTCATTTTTCTGATTAATTCAATACAAATTTTAAGCATACAAAAATGTAAAATGTACTATTGGTACCATTTTCTACTTCCTGTACTCAGTTTTATAATGCCAATGTTAAACATAATAGAGCAAGCAACTATATGTAATTGTAGAAATTATTGCTAGGAATTTGTATATGAAATACACACCTTTTACTGCCTCTAGTTGGCATTGTTAACTAGGTTATAAATAGTACAGTTGACACACTGCAAACAGAAAGCGCTTTTTGATGGGCACATACTATGAATGGAAGAAGTGTTCAAACACAATGTTTAAGTTGGAAAGCTTTCATTAGAACTAGCCAAGGGGGAAAATGGTTTATTTCCTAATCATAGCCTTGTTTAAGAATCCAATCATATAGAAAGATTTATGGTAAAGCTTTCTAAAAACAGATATTTATGCTACTACTTAGGTAAACAAGTGATACATCCAGTCTATAAACATATTTTAATAGTGTTGATGGGCACTTTTAAGAAAATTGAGCTGTTCCCTTTGGATTAAATAATTTCTTACTGTGTATATATGGAGAGGCAGAGGAAGTAATAGGACTAAGAAAAAGACCGGAGAGCCATTTATATCTATACCACTCGAAGATAAAGCTCATACTAGGGCATTTTGCTGAAATCATCTACTAGAATTTGAAATTTTAAAAACTATTTGAAAAGCTCTAACCATTGAGACAGAGTAAAAAGATGCCATTCATTTTGACTGACCATAAAAATTAAATTAATAGGATGGTATTTTTGCTGATGTTTTATTTTGCTTAAGGGCAGAAAATTCAACACTCACTATGAGGGCTGTTTCAATCATTACAAGGTGTAGGTACAAAGACTAGTGATGCCTTTAGCAAATGACAAATCTAACATTTGCAGACATATTTTTATGGACTGTAATAATTCTGTTTTCTAAAGTTTTATTTTGTTTTGTTGTGGCGGTAAAGCAACTATGACACAAAATTTTGATGTGGAACAGTATACTCATCCAGATGACAGGAAAGGTGAGGGGGCCAGGGACAAAATTTTCTTCCTACACATTTGTTTTTAGGCATCTATATTTGCCTTAGTGCCTTGATACCATGGTGATAGCTTAGCAACAGTTGGATACAAATTAAAGTAATCTGTCATGCCAGCTTCTGGTCATAAAAAGTTGGTAGGTAAAAAAAAAAAAAAAAAAAGTTGGTAGAGTACTGGGAAGAAAAATATAGATGCTTAGGTGTTAATAGTTTAGTCAAAAAGAGATTTGCTCTCTCTACTGCCTGCTCTTATCTATCTTTCCATTATATATATAAAGAGATGAGAACCAAAAAAAAAAAAAATCCAAACAAACCCCAGTGTTATAACTGGTAAGACAAAATTTAAATCTTTATTTTTTATAGAAGGGTCACAGCCCCTCTCTCTTTAAGTTTTTATTTATTCATTTGACAGAGAGAGCGCACACATGCACGCAAGAGAGCACAAGCAAAGGGAGCAGCAGAGAAAGAGGGAGAAGCAGATTCCCCCACTGGGATCATGACCTGAGCTGGAGGCAGAGGCTCAACCACTGAGCCACCCAGGCGTCCAGGTTCTGGTATTTTAATAGCGGCTGCCTGGTGTGCTGTGTTAGGGATCCTGAGGTTCTGTAGGTAAAACGGCTGTGAATACTTATCCGGGTGGGAGGGAGACTAGGGGTAAAAGACTTGCTAAGTGGAATGTAGGATGTGCAAGGAAAGGAGGGTGAGCCCAAAGCACCCAATAGAAATTACATTTATTTTAAGTCTTACATTTTATGTATTTAAAGTAAGCTCTGTGACCAACTTGGGGTTTGAACTCACGACCCTGAGATCAAGAGTTGTATGTTTACCAACTGAGCTGGTTGGTGCCTCTTAAGTCTTACTTTTTTTTTTTTTTAAGATTTTATTTATTTATTCATGAGAGAGAGAGAGAGAGAGAGAGAGAGAGAGAGAGAAAGAGGCAGAGACACAGGCAGAGGGAGAAGCAGGCTCCATGCTGGGAGCCCAATGCGGGACTTGATCCCGGGACTCCAGGATCATGTGCTAAGCCGAAGGCAGACGCTTAACCACTGAGCCACCCAGGCATCCCAAGTCTTACATTTTATATTAAAATAAACGCAAAGCTTACATTTAATTCCATTATATATATATATATACACATATATATGTATATATATAAAATTAATTCTATAATATATATATATTATAGAGGGGTCACAGACCCTAAGTTTTTATTTATTCATTTGACAGAGTGCACACATGCATGCATATATAAATATATATATATATATTTTTTTTGCATGCCATGAAAGTTTAAAAAATCATTTGTAATAAATTACCTAACTTTAACTTTGAGGGGGAAAAATATGTTCTTCGTTAATGTGCATGTACATTCTGTGGCTTCCCACAGCACCTGGCTGTCTGCTGAGCATCCTCGGGAGTCTCTGCACCCTATTTAGTAAAGCCCATCTAGAAGACTGAGAGAAATAAAAATGTTTAAATTTGTGCATGATAATGTAAGATTCAGAGAAGGTAAGTAACTTGCCTATCAACGGCAGAGCTGGGATCTGAAGACTCTAAAGGCCAATTTCTTTTTTTTTTTCTTTTTTAAGATTTTATTTATTTATTCATGAGAGACACACACACAGAGGGGTTGAGACTCAGGCAGAGAGAGAAGCAGGCTCCTAGCAGGGAGCCCGATACGGGACTTGATCACTGGACTCCAGGATCACGCCCTGGGCCGAAGGCAGGCGTCAACCACGGAGCCACCCAGGCGTCCCTAAAGGCCAATTTCTTAACAAAGATTCTATCCTCCAAGACAAGTACCAGGATTCCCTGAGTCGAAGGCAGACCCTTACCTGACCGAGTCACTCAAGGTGCCCCAACACTTCCCCATTTAAAACTTAATATAAAGCTCCAGTAATCAAGACAGTGTGGTACTGCCTTAAGGAAAGACACAGAGATCAAGGAACAGAACTGAGAGTCCAGAAATAAACCCTTGTACTTATGGTCAACTGATTTTTTCTACGAAGTTGCCAAGGCAATTTAAATGGGGAAAGAATAGTCTTTTCAACAAAAGGTTTCTCTAGAACTGGATATCCACATACAAAAAATATTTAATTGAACTCAGTGGTTTTCAATGGGGGTGATTTTGGCCCCACAAGGGGAGAGTACATTTGGCAATGTCCAGAGACAATTTTGGTTGTCCCAACTGAGGGCAGGGGTGCTATTGACATTTACTGGGCAGAAGCTAGACATGCTGCCCAATATCCAACAAGGCACAGGGCAGACCTCCACGATAAATGATCCAGCCCAGTGTGTCAATGGTGCCGAGGATCAGAAACCCTGATTTTCCGCACACCATACACAAAAATTAATTGAAAATTAATTATAGACCTAAACTTAAGAGCTAAAACTATACAACTTTTAGAAAAGAATACTGGAAACAATCTTTGTGACTGTGAATTAAGCAATGATTCCTTAGATATGACACCAAAAACATGATCTATAAAAAAAGGTTGATAAATTGGACTTACCACAATCAAAGACGTTTGTGCTTCAAAAGTTACCATTATGAAAATGAAGTTAAGGCATAGACTGGGAGTAAATATCTGCAGACTGTATATTTGATAAAGAACTTGTACCCAGAATATATCAAGAATGCTTATAACTAGGGCACCTGGGTGGCTCAGTCGGTTGAGTGTCCAACTCTTCATTTTGGCTCAGCTCATGATCTCAGTGTTGTGGGATCAAGCTCCACATTGGGCTCTGTGCTCAGTGGGAAGTCTGTTTGAAAATCCTCTCCCTTTACCTCCCTCCCTGCTTGTGTACTCTCTTTCTCTCTCTCTAAAATAAATAAATCTTAAAAAAATAAAAAATAGCTTATAACTCAATAACAGGACAATAACCCAATTAAGAAATGGGCAAAATGTTTGAACAGACATTTCACCAAAGAAGAAACATAATGGCTAATATGCTCATGGGACGATGCTTAACATTATTAGTCATTAGGGAAATGCAAATAAAAATCGCAATGAGATACTATCTCATTTCTACTAGGATAGCTATAATAAATATTAGACAAGAAAGGATTGGTAAAGATGTGAAGAAATCGGAATCTACAGGTGTTGCTGGTAGAGATATAAAATCATACAACTACTTGGGAAATAGTTTGGCAATCTTTTTTTTTTTTTTAACAGACACTTTGACTTTTTTTTTTTTTTTTTTTATTCATGAGAGGCACACACAGAGAGAGAGAGAGGCAGAGATACAGGCAGAGGGAGAAGCAAGCTCCATGCACGGAGCCCAACATGGGACTCGATCCTAGTCTCTAGGATCACGACCTGGGCTGAAGGCAGGCGCCAAACCGCTGAGCCACCCGGGGCTGCCCTAGTTTGGCAATTTCTAAAATGTTAAACGTAAATTTACCATAAGTTTTACTTTTGGGAATCTACTTAAGAGAAATGAAAACATGTCCACACAAAGACTTGTTTTTGAATATTCATAGCAGCATAATTCATAATAGGTAAAAAGTAGTAACAACCCAAATGCCAATCAACCAGTAAATAGATAAACAAATGTGGCATATCCCTATAATGCAACACTATTTAGCAATAAAAAGGAATGATGATTAATGTTACAACATGAATAAATCTCAAAAACATTATGCTGATAGAAATGAGATGTAAAAAAATATAATTCCACTTATACAAAATGTCCAGAGAAGGCAAATCTACAGACAGAGAGTAGATTAGCGGCTGTTCAGGGGTTGACTGCAAATGGGCACAAGGGATCTTTAACACTGAATTGTGGTGATGCTTTCACAACTTTGGAAATTTACTAAAGATCTTTCAATTGTATAATTAAAGTAGGTGAATTTTATGGTATGTAAATTATACTTCAATTAAGCTGCTTTAAAAAAAGAATGCAATTAAAGCAGTTCCAATCTTCAGAAAAAGCAGGAAAAAGGATAAAAGAAAAGAAGCATAAAACAGGCAGCAGTTAGAAAGTTCACAATAAATTGATCATATTCTAGGTACAGAAGTTTAGGTTACTATGCAGTTCATGATATATTTATGGTGGCGGAAATCATCAATATGCCTATAAAGTGAGAAATCATGCAAACAGTAAAATTACAATGATTACTTTAAGGGAGGGAAGGTTGCAAGGGTAGCTTAATTCTTTGAGAATGATGTTTTCTAGGCTAAAAAAAAAAAAAAAAAAAAAAGACCCAAGTGAAACAAGATAATAACAAAACACAGTAAGCTCATACTGTTACAACATGAATGATCCAAGTCAGATTATTTTGTTTCCCTTTGAACAAACCCTAGGAGTTTCCTTCTCCCAAGTCTTCTGTAGGGTAAGGAAATTTTCTCCTTCTTCCCTTCTAGAGTCTTTGGCTGGCCTAAATATTAAATTGGCATAAGACAGATTAACAGGAGAAAAGCAAATTTAATTACAGATGTACAGGAGTCCTTAAAAATATGAAACTCAAATAAGTGACCAAAGCAAGCAGGCTTTATACCGTTTAGACAAAAACCCCCACTAAATTTGGGAAGAATTGACAAGACAAAGAGGTTTGGGCTTTGGGGTAGTTAGTGAAGAAGTAACAAGATTTGTTTATATAGCCTT
Source organism: Nyctereutes procyonoides (assembly GCF_905146905.1). NCBI lineage: Eukaryota > Metazoa > Chordata > Mammalia > Carnivora > Canidae > Nyctereutes > Nyctereutes procyonoides. The sequence goes on from NW_026575051.1 coordinate 64,401,939, forward strand.
CTCAGCCCTAAATCCTATCTCTTGTGATAAGGATGTCTCTCTTCCTCCTGGTACAGGAAGGGTACCTTTCACATGGGAGATTTATTTCCTGTTTTCAGGAGGACAAAGAAGGGTCAGTGGGTCCTTCTACACTGGCTGTTTCTCAAATATCTTTTTTTTTTTTTTTTTTTTTTTTTTAAGTAATCTCTATACTCAATACTCAACATGGGGCTTGAACTCAGAACCCTGAGATCAAGAGTTGCATGCTCTTCCGACTGAGCCAGCCAGGTGCTCCTCAAGTATCTTTAATTCAAAACAACCAATATGCCAAAGGGGCACAGTTTTGAGCGGCCTATTTTATTCCCCTTCACTTTGAAGAAGCAAAGGTGGCTTCTCATCTCCTGCAAAATCCTTTCTCTGTGGTCTTTGCCGAGAGCAGAAGGTATGACTATTAACTGAGGCTCTTTCCTTCCCTAGGAGGTTGCAAACTTCAGTGGGAAGGAAGAGTCATCATTTTGCCAGTAATGGGAACTACCATTACTGAAACTGAAAAAAATTGTTCAAGTTGCAGAATTTTATTTTTTTTCTATTTTTAAAAAGACTTGTTTATTAGAGAAAGAGAAAGAGAGAGCACAAGCAGGAGGAGTGGTGGATGGAGGGACAGGGAGAAGCAGCTTCCCTGCTGAGTAAAGAGCCCATTGTGGGGCTCGATCCCAGGACCCTGGGATCATGACCTGAGCCAAAGGCAGATACTTGGCCAACTGAGCCACCCAGGCACCTCTCAAGTTGTAGAATTTTAAAGGAATTTGTTACACAGTTTTTTGTTTTGTTTTTGTTCCACAGTTTTAACCTGCTACTATGGAGAAGCCACAGGGGCATTATTTTTCCAAGTTCAAAGACTTTCTTAGTAGCAGGTTAGAATGTTTTCTTTTGGAGTATTTACCACATACCTTGAGAAACCAAATAGAAATCCAGCTGCCTTGTTTAGAATTTAAGCTATCTATTAATAATGGTTATGAAAACTGCAGCATCATGGAAAAATATTTATATGTTATGTGAAAACAGCAGGACCCAAAGTTGAATTTATACTATGATTAGAACGATGCAAAAAAAAAAAAAAAGATATGCATGGTAAAAAAGGCTGAAAGAAATATAAATGAAATGGTGAGATGATTATGGTAGCATGATGAGATTGTGAATGATTAATTTTTTTCTATTTTCCAAAAATTTAAAAAAGTGGTTATTTGATAGTTTCTTTTTTTATTTTATTTTATTTATTTATGATAGTCACAGAGAGAGAGAGAGAGGCAGAGACACAGGCAGAGGGAGAAGCAGGCTCCATGCACCGGGAGCCCGACGTGGGATTCAATCCCGGGTCTCCAGGATCGCGCCCTGGCCAAAGGCAGGCGCCAAACCGCTGCGCCACCCAGGGATCCCTAAAAAAGTGGTTATTGATGTGAATGTGTTCAAGCCCCACGCCGTGTGTAGAACTTACTTAAAAAAAATTTTTTTTTTAATGTGTTCAAGAAGTGAAATTTAAGTTACCCCAACAGTCAAGGCAGAGCTGAGCCCACTTGTTTGCTCATAGAATGCACAGCGATAGGTACACGATAGATCAGTCCCGGAAATGAGCAGATCAAGTTGAGAAAAAGCTGATGTAGCTTTTCCAGGAAGATGCTTGGTGTCTAAAAAAAAAGGACAAAAGCCTGAGAAACTTTTTCTTTCTTTTTTTTTTTTTTTTTTTTTTTTTTTAAAGATTTTATTTATTTATGCATGAGAGACACACAGAGAGAGAGAGAGAGGCAGAGACACAGGCAGAGGGAGAAGCAGGCTCCATGCAGGGAGCCCGATGTGGGACTCGATCCCCGGTCTCCAGGATCAGGCCCTGGGCCAAAGGCAGGCACCAAACCGCTAAGCCACCGGGCTGCCCGAAACTTTTTCTTTCTACAGAAAAGAAAGAAATATGAACATTCTTCCACCAGGGGAGCTGAAAACTTAGTACTTCAGAGCCCAAGGGCAGGTGGGGTGAGCTAGGGAAAGACCAGGATCCCACCAGCAGTTCTGGCCCTTCTGGGGACTCTCCCCAAATGAGACTTGTTTTTCAGTCCTTTAGAAGTATGCTATCTCCTTAATGGAGAGGCAAAACCCATTCTGAAAGAATAAAACAGTTCACACTTGAGATCAGGACTGAAGGTAGGGAAGAAAAGGAGGCAAATGGTTATTTTGTTAGATTGATTTATGCTTTTTAAAGAAAGTGCAAATAGCTTTATAATTACTAAACCGTGATTAACAATAATGGAAACTATTAATTATAATGGGATGACAATTATGTCCTCCCAGTAAAATGAATGGAAGAACCAGTCCAATTCATTTCTGCCCTTTTGTGCTTTAACAAAGGTGTGGCAGGTCTTCTCTACCTAGAGAGGCAGTCAGTACAGATTATAAAGATAAATCCTGCAGCTTCTATTGGTCAGAAAGGTGATCTTAACTATAGGATTTCAAAGTGGGAAGACAAAATGAAGTGGCTGGAAAGGATCTTCCTGAAGCTAAGAACTCTACGAAGGAGATTGACAATGGTTTTCTATAAAGCAAGGTTCTCTTTATCAATGATGAACTTGCTGATTAGCTAGTCTTTTTTTTTTTTTTTTTTTTTATTTTTTTTATTTATGATAGTCACAGAGAGAGAGAGAGGCAGAGACACAGGCAGAGGGAGAAGCAGGCTCCATGCACCGGGAGCCTGACGTGGGATTCGATCCAGGGTCTCCAGGATCGCGCCCTGGGCCAAAGTTAGCTAGTCTTAAAAAAGAAAAAAAAGGAGAAATATCCTTTAGCTGCGATTTTGTTGATTACACATAATTTCCCCAAACTTGCTTGCCCAAAGAGGGCCATGGTCACAGCACATGGTCAGGCTTTGAAAAAAGATCATCACGGATTATTCCAACTACTTTCTGGTCACTGGAGTGCAATGTGTTGTGGATACGGGACCTAAAGACAGTCTCTTCTGAGAGCATTTTGTACTAATGTATATGTCTTTTACCCCAACTTGTTGATGTCACCCACATCCTGGGTCAGAGCGATAATACTGTCATGGGTAAAATAAAGTCTCAAACATTGGAGAATGAGACCTGGACTAGGCAAACAATGACACTGATCATTTATTTTTAGGTGTGCCTAGATAACCACACTGTGTGAGCCAGAAAACATGATGAGGATTTAGTGTTATCAAGCAAAACTTACAAAAAAGTTTAATGATAGTTATAAACTGTATCTTCTTTCAAAGTAATTGTGAATGGCAAACAGCTCGCTATCTCATGGATACCTTATTGATACTGTTTTTTTTTTTTTTCTTTTTATGCCAGGAAACAGGTTTTCTAAGTTGGGGAATTTAAGAAAAGAAAATTTAGTGGAGGACCCTGGTGGCTCAGCAGTTAAGCATGTGTGTCCAGCTCAGGTCCTCATCCAGGAGTTCTGAGATCGAGTCCCACATCAGGCTTCCTCCGTGGAGCCTGCTTCTTCCTCCACCTATGTTTCTGCCTCTCTCTCTTTGTCTCTCATGAATAAATAAGTAAAATCTTAAAAAAAAAAAAGAAAAGAAAACTTAGTGGGGGCACTGCTTTTAAGTTTCTGGGGAAACAGAATGGAAATATTTTTTAGTTTATTTTTTAAAGATTTTATTTTATTTTAAAGATTTTATTTATTTATTTATTTATTATTATCATTCATTTACTCATGAGAGACACAGAGGCAGAGACATAGGCTGAGGGAGAAGCAGGCTCCCCGCGGGGAGTCTGATGGGGAACTCAATCCCAGGATCACAACCTGAGCCAAAAGTAGATGTTCAACTACTGAGCCACCCAGGTGCCCCTAGAATGGAAATGTTTAGAAAAGAATGGCTCCAAGGGTACAACTAAGAGATGTGTCAGGTGTGAAGGAGGACAGTGGGAGCAGAGGGGGAGGGCCTGCAGAGAGGTGGGTAGGGGCTGAGGGGGAGTGACTACCACTGCTCCTGAAGGAGGCAGGCTGTGTGGGGAGTCTGCATGCAGGGATGGAGCTCTTGAACTTCACAGAAAGGCCACCATCCGTTGGAAGGCCATCTCAGGGTTGTGTGGCCAGAGACCCGATAGATCTGTTCCACGAGCATTCCTGGAGTGTCCAAGGCACTGGCGCTGGTCTAGGTCAGGGGGACCTGGTAATGAATGGGTTTCCAAGGGTTAAAGAGTCAGTAGACTGAGAGAAGAGGTGTTGGTGAAGCTGAGAAGAAAAAAAAGTGGAGGTAGAAAAGATAGACAACTTGAAGGGAGGAATTCCATTGTAGGGACTGGGAGGATGGAACACATACAGCCAGCAGAGCAGATGCAGAAGATTTGGGCATGGGGGCACAAAGGAGACAGGAGGCTACGGGCTCCGGATCTTTGAAAGGAGGAAAGAGAAGCAGAGGAAGAGAGAGGGGGAGCTACCTGGAGAGATTCTGTGGTGGGGAGATGGGGAGTGAGGGCAGGTCAGGTGGTCGGAGATGGTCTCCTGGGCCTGCTTCTGCATCTCTAAAGGCCAGGGCTGAGCCCGGGTGGCTCAGCGGTTTAGCACCGTCTTCAGCCCAGGGCCTGATCCTGGGGTCCCGGAATTGAGTCCCACGTCGGGCTCCCTGCCATGGAGCCTGCTTCTCCTGCTGCCTGTGTCTCTGCTTCTCTCTCTCTCTCTCTCTGTGTCTCTCATGAATAAATAAATAAAATCTTAAAAAAAAATAAAAATAATAAAGGCCAGGGCTTACCTCCCAGAGCATGGCTGTGGGCCTGGAACAAGACAGCATGCACTTGGCATGCAATATTGCAGCCTTTACACACTTAACGAAGACAAGACTGACAGGGAGGAGAGTGTAGGTGGTTTCAGGAGCCTGAAGTGATGAGGTCTGGAGGGGCCAACTTGCAAGCTGGGGTCATCAGGCGGAAGGGAGCAGCGATGGCTAGTGAATGCTTTCCTCTGGCAAGAAACTGGGGGGTGGGAGAGGGGGTGGAGGGAGCATTCTGAGACCAGGGTCTTACCTAGTCAGCAGTGATGTCCCTGGCTACAGCCAGGTGGTAGGCCACGAGGTGTGATGAGGCATGCCTCGGTGCCCCAAATTTCTCCCTAAATTATCTGAAATTATAAGGACATAAGAGTTAACAAACAAATATCAGGGGCATGAAGAAAGGCTCTCACTATTTAAAACTGGAGAGTGGGGCAGCCCGGGTGGCTCAGCGGTTTAGTGCCGCCTTCAGCCCAGGGTGTGATCCTGGAGACCCGGGATCAGGTCCCATGTCGGGCTCCCTGCATGGAGCCTGCTTCTCCCTCTGCCTGTCTGTGCCTCTCTCTCTGTCTCTCTGTCTCTCTCCCTCCCCTCTGTGTCCCTCATGAATAAATAAATAAAATCTTAAAATATAAAATAAAATAAAATAAAATAAATAAAACTGGAGAGTGAACTGGCCAACTTGTTAGGTCTAACTAAAGCCTGCCAGCAGGCTGGCAAGTGGGAGCTCTGCTGAGCAGGGAAGCCGGAAAGCCGGAGGCAGGGTCGTCACTCAACACTGAGGGTGAGACACCTGAGCCAGGCTAGGAAAGGTCCCCGAGAAAGCAGAAAAGCAGGTGCTGACACAGAGGAGTCCAGGATTACAGGCCGCACAAAAGAGAGCTAGGAACACCTAGGCCTAGACTGGAGACTTTGTGATCCAGAGTCAGAAATGGCAGAGTTTTAGAAAAGAAGACAAAGCTGGAAGGGACTTCAGACATTCTCTCATTTATTTAACAGATGAGGAGATGGAGGCTCAGAGGGGAGTGACCTGCTCCAGGTCACACAGCAAACCAGCTGCTAAACCAGAATTCGAAGCAGCCTAGGACCCTGCCTTATAGTACTCCTCCATCTGCTTCATAAAACCTACAGCCTGGGGTGAGTTCCTGCACAGCTAGAGAACACAAGGCACGACTCCTCCTTTGCGGAAGTTAATGATTAAAACCCAGTCTGATCTCAAGCATCTAACCAAAGTTACTAATTAAGCCAATGTCTGTGAGAAAAGACCATTTCAAACAGAAAAGTGTTCTCTTAAGCTAAATCTACAGGCCTTCAAATTGTCGTGGTATAAACTGTACAATCATAATATTTAAAGTATATTAAAAATATTTCATAATACAATACCTTAAACCTCTGAAGCTCACGTTTTCTCTTCATTGAATGCCACATGCTGGGTCCTGATAAAATGGTTTCGTAACTTTGGGGGGAAGGAATTTAACTAAAATAACTTCACTTAGTGTTTGAGTGAAGGGGGTAATAAAATCTGTTTGCTGTGTTCACTGTCTCCAGATAGGGCTGTAATTACACCACATAAGGAAGAAAGGTAGCTGAGTCTCAATCTAGATCATTTATGTAAACTCAGCCTTCTTGTCAACGGTGTTCTCATATTGCATGCATGCAAACCACAAAAATCATCTCCTATGAACCACAGAGAGACAGTGTCTGATTGCAGGCCTGTGAGATTGCTTATATTCTTTCTGTAATTGGATGTCTGTGGTTCAAGATCAAAATTTGACATTCTGAATTAAAAAAAAAAAAATCACCAGTTTATTCCCCAGAACAACAGTTTTGCACGTGACACTCGTAAAAGTTAAAGGTATTCTCTACACCAAAGTATGACAAATTAATGCATTGGACTTGAAAAGAAGCATCTTGTTTGGCTTAAAAAAAAAAAAAAGTTTGGTTCTTTGAAATGTGTTTGAAAAACATTCGTCTTCTAGAAAGAAAAACAAGCTATTCCTACTACAACCAAGTTAACATTTGATAACATTTTAATCTCCTACTTCAAATATTTGGCATTATTTTTTCAGCAATTTTTCCTAAAAAAAAAAATCTTACAAAAAACGATGAAGCGCAAAGTATATTCATACTGTACCTATAAATACAGACATAATTGCAAAACAAAGCACAATTTTTTCCCGTAATCATCAAAAGTACCCTCCATTATGACAAATTGGTCACTAGTTTTTGATTTGACAGTCCTCCCCGGCTGGCACTGATGTGTTCCTCTTGACACCTGCAGCTTCCAGCATGCTCTGTCCTCTCTAGAAGGAAAACCACAGGCCACCGCCCTGGCGCCATCCCTGGCTCGGTCCAATCAATAAGGACTTATTTCCTGTCCATTTGCTGAGGTCACAGGAGCGAATCTCATTAATTATTTCTGCTACTGCAGCCTCAAGTGTGCTTCTGGCGTGACAAGTGAAAACTGCTTGACCTTTTTTTTCTTCTAATTTTGTTTGTAGCAGTTCCAAAAAGGAGGCAGTATTCTTTTAGCGATGTGATAAGAGGAAGGAAAAAAAATGTATTAGGTTTTTAAAGTCATTAACACATTCCGATATTTCAGTATGAAAGCTCGCTCTCTTTCTCTCTCTCTCTCTCTCTCTCTCTCTCAATCACCTCGTTCCCCAGTTTTTGCAGCTAACGAACAATAGTGTCTTTTTAATTTGGTGTCACGAAAATCTGGTCACAGCAAACACAATGTTTTCTAAAGCAGATCTGGCCTCCGAGGGAGGAAAGCTCTCCAGGGCCTCCAGTGCCTTGTTTCCATGGTAACGACACAGGTCAATAGCTGAAGTCACACCTTTGCCAGCTTTGATTGTTTCTCGCAACTGTTAAGAAACAAATGCACAATAAAAGTCAGTTTTTAAGGTCCCACAATTAAATTGGGGAGGGGAGGTGGAAGACAAAGAAGGGGGGAGACAGTGGAGATTCGTTGTTCCTGCTACGCCCTTCTGAGGTAAAGAGGACACCATTCCCCAGTGATTTTGAGGCACGAACATTCCCTAAGGCTGCTAGGTGTCTGCGCTCCAGAGCAGCACACAATAGGCTCCAATCAGCCTAATTACACCTCCTCCCGACTCCCACCCCTCGATATCTTGAAATGTGCCCTGCTGGGGGATGGCGGTAATGAAGGCAGAGGGCATTTACATCTCTGCCATTTTGAATTCAGCAGCCTAATGGTCTTCCGTGAGGAGGGCTTCATTAACATCCTACTTAGTAACTTTTTTTTTTTTTTTTAATGCTGTATCCTGACACCGTAGGGCCCTATGAAAATTCAAGAAAGACACCTAGTTTAGATCTGCACGCTCCATTTTTAAAACTAAGAGGTTCTGTTTGGGAAGAATGAACTGAAACCCACCTTTGTAAAGAATAAAGTAAACTCTTGCCAACTGGAGTTTATTTCTCATCCCTCTTGTTGACCCCCGGTTAGGACCCACCAAAGAGTTACACGTTGGAGGGGAAAAAGATTTATAACGATTTGGTCAGTCCACCTCCCCTTCCCCCAGATCCATCTTCTCTTTCTCAGTGAACACCTCTGCCTAACTCCCTAAATCAGAAACCCGGGGGTTCCTCCTTCATGCCTCATTTCCAGTCACTCACCATGGCTGTACCAAGTGCGCTCATCCTGGACTGAACTTTCTGGCCCCCAGAGGCTGGGTGGGGTGGAAGGATGAGTTTTAGTCCGTGAGCTGCTTATGATGCAAGTCACTTCTGGGCTGCAGCCAGAATTAAACCATCCAGTGAGTCCCTCCAGAGCTTTCTCCCCTGGCCTACAGACCGGCCATATCTTCCTGAGTGACCACACTGAGTGCCCCAGTCCCTCTCCAACCTGCATGGGAGATGAGGTACACACACCTTTGTTGTCTGAGGCCACGGAGATTGTGACGTGGTCTCTATCCATGTTGACTGCAAGTCCTTGCTGCTCTATCTCTTTTAGAGCTCTCAAATTCATCCTCTGCTCTTCATTGTCACTGCCACTACATTAGTTCAGGCTCTCATCATCCCTTGCCTGGGTTGTTTTCTGCAGCCACCTCCTAAAGAGTCTTCCCACCACCAGTTCTTTGCCCTGGACTCCATCTGTCATGCTGCCAAGGAGAACTTTAGAAAATGCAAATGTGATCTTGCTTAAAACCCTTCACTAACTTCCAATAGCCTTCAAGAAAAAAAAAAAAAAGAGTCCAAGCTCTTTCACGAGGTAGGCCTGGAAGTCCTTTCCTGATCTAGCTGGTAAGAACCCAGCCTGTTTTTACCCTTGTTCCCCCTTTCATCATTATTTAGGGAAACTGCTTGCAGCAATCATCTCCCCTGAGGTGGTTCCCATATTCCCCACTTCCTTCAAACTTCCCAAATTTCACTTGAGCAGAATACCCTTGGCTGGGATGAGAGCCCCTCTTCCTTGGGGCTCCTCGAGTCCCCTGTGCGTATCTGGAGTATAGCATTATTCTACAGTGTCGTACTTCGACTCGCCATTCCTGTATCTATCTCTTCATTAGACTTTTAGTACTGCATCCTGCATGTAACTTAAAGGAATAAAAGAAACAACCTGCTTTATTCCTCTAATTATACAGATGAGAAAACAGAGGACCAGAGTAGTTCAACAGCTCACTCAAGATCACAGGTGGAGGGTGGCACAGTAGTGGTCAGAAGCCAGGGTTTCTAACACCCAGTCCAGCAGTACTTAATTCCTGTACTCTCCCAGAATCTCGCCGCCCCACTGGTATTGCCACACTGCGTATGAACGTCAGGACTATTTCAGCCTAGGATTCCCTGGACTCGTGCCAATCACTGAATGCATGAAGGCACCAAAATAGTGCTGCATATCAGAGGCAGCCAGATTCAAACTCCCATTCTAGCTTTATAATCTTAGAGGAACCATTTAACTGCTTAGGATAATATCAGTCCCTTGTAGGACTGTTGGCGGAGGGGTGGGGGCGGGTGGGGGAGCTACGCAAGACAGCACAGAGTACCTGACAGTGTCTAAAACACTACAAATATTCAGAATGACTTAATTCTTCTTCCTCCTCAGGCCCTTAGAAAGCTGATCCATTCAGAAGATGAAGTCTATTTTAGCTTGATGCATAACAAGCTCAAAGGTAGTTGGAATTGGAGAAAGAAAGAAAGAAAGAAAGAAAGAAAGAAAGAAAGAGGGGGAGGGAGGGAGGAAGAATATGCTATTTGCATTCTTTTTTTTTTTTAAAGACTTTACTTATTTCAGACAGAGAGCGAGAGAGAGCACAAGCTGGGGGAGCAGCAGGCAGAGGGAGAGGGAGAAGTAGATTACCCACTGAGCAGGGATCTCAATGTAGGGCTCGATCCCAGGGCCTTGGGATCATGACCTGAGCTGAAGGCAGATGCCTAACTGACTGAGTCACCCAGGTGTCCCTGTTGTCATTATCTTTAATTACCCCACATCTAAGTTAGACAAGCCAACATTCTGTATTTTAGACTTTTAGGTTGGGACCTATAGGCATGTGTATAATAAATGCATGATGGATTTCAATTTGCAAATATTAACTGAACATCTATTATGTGAAAGGAGTACGATGATCCTTCTCTGCTTCATGGATCAGGAACTAATTAAGGGTATACTGTAAAAAGCAGCAAAACCAAGGGACAAATGTACGGCTAGGGACAGTAAAAGAAATGAGAGATCAACTTTAATTAGAAGAGATTCAAGAAGATCTTATAAAGTAGGTGAGATCTGAGGCATGTCATGAGAATGCTGATAAGTGGTCATGGGGTTGAGGGTAGCAAGGGAATTATATTGAAAGAGAACAGCCTGAGCAAAGGCACAGAGGAGACCAGAATACAGTGTCCAAGGAATAAAGAGATTGGTGTGACAAACCTTAAAGGAGTAGGTATTAGGGGATCCAAGAGGGCTCTGAAAACTACGCTAAGAAATTTGAATTAAGGGGTGCCTGGGTGGCTCAGTAGTTGAGTGTCTGCCTTTGGCTCAGGATGTGGTCCCAGGGTCCTGGGATTGAGTTGTGCATTGGGCTCCCCATAGGGAGCCTGCTTCTCCCTCTGCTTGTATCTCTGCCCCTCTCTCTATGTCTCTCATGAATAAATGAATTAAATCTTAAAAAAAAAAGAAATTCGAATAAAAAAATGTTTGATTATCAAATATTTTAAAAGTACAGAAAAATTCAAAGACTAGTACAGGCAAACTATGGTCCCAGGGCCAACTTGCATGCACCCCCTGTTTTTATAAATCAAGTTTTGTTGGAAGTATCCGTGCCCATTCTGTTCAATATTGTCTATGGCTGCTTTTGTGTTCTAGTGGCAGAGCTGCAGAGGTGAGTAGCTGCCACAGAGGCTGTACTGGGCTGTGGAGTTTAAATTACACTTTAGTTTTTACAGAAAGTCTGCTGACTCCTCGACTAGCACAACGAGTGACCACATAATCTTCTACCAAAAGTCAACAATTGTCAATGTTTTGCTTTTTTGTTTTATCTACCTGCATGTACCTGTTTTCTCAACCATTTGAAAATAAGCTGTGGGCAGTGGTATGATGGTAAATTACCTTTCTAGGGGAGGAAAAAGACTTTGTTAGTAGCACTTGCAGATTTTTGTGGTACAAAAACTCCCCATCATGGATGATTTCAAGCTACCAAGGGTTGTGGAATCACAAAATTCTGAAATATTTAACAATAGGCTCTGAGCTGGTAGGATTTGTCTTGGACACATGTTGGGCTGCAGGATGCTTCACCCTCGTTTTGACATGCAGCTCCTAAGAATATTCTCCTACATAGCCAGAATATTATTTTCATAACTAGGGAAGTTAATCATAATTCTCTATCATTCTGTAATACCCATGTGCAAATTTCCCCAGTTGGCTCTAAAATGTCTTTTTTTTAGTCTTTTATTTTTTTCCCAAATCACGATGAATCCTGGTTCACACATCACATTCATTTGTTATGACACTTTAATATTTTCTCCCCCATGATATTGCCATTTCAAAAGGACCAGACTGTGCTGTGCAATGTTTTACATTCTGCATCTCTCTTTTTTAAAGAGTTCATTTATTAAATAGAGAGAGGCCTCACCCAAGCAGGGGAAGCAGCAGAGGGAGAAGGAGAAGTAGGCTCCCCACTGAGCAGGGCGCATGACTTGGGGCTCAACCCCAGGACCCTGGGATCATGACAAGAGTCAAAGGCAGATGTGTAACAGACTGAGCCGCCCAGGAGTCCATTTTCTCTATTTCTCTGATTGCTTCATTTAGTTTGTTACTTCATAAATTTTATTCAGTAGGCCCAACTGAATGTTTTTTTTTTAAGAATTTTATTTATTCATGAGAGACCCAGAGGGAAAGGCAGAGACATAGGCAGAGGGAGAAGCAGGCTCCCTGTAGGGAGCCTGATGTGGGACTTGATCCCAGGACCCTGGGATCCCAACCTGAGTCAAAGGCAGACACTCAACCACTGAGTCACTCAGGTGTCCCAAAGGCCCAACTGAATATTTGATGGTGACCTGTAAGATACTTAATTCTTATAATGAAGGGTAGTTCAGATCAGGGCAAAAGAGCATCTAGGAGGGTATCACTGAATATTACTCAAGCCCTTGAAAGAGGGCTCAAATCTTCTCTCCTCAGAGTTGTGCTTTGCATAGCTTCCATGAGGAAAATGGCCATTTCATGATTCATCAGTAATTTAATTCTTCATGGAAGGTACTATTCCTCACAGACACCTACATAAATTTCGACCAACAAAACCTAAACTATTGGCTCAAAAGAAATCCTTTAGATATTATTCATAGGCCATAAATAAGACTCATTTTTACTATATATTAGAATAGGCAATGGGTCTATCCTGACCAAACAATCTCATCTTTTCTAAATAAATGTGATAAAAGACATATTAAGTTGGAATTTCTAAACTTGGCTGACCATAAGATTCACCTGGGGAACTTTGCTTTTTAGATCATTCCAATGATTAGCCAGATTTGGGAGTACCTAACTTTCTGGGGTACATATTTTGAGTTACTATGGGTTGAGGGGTGCCAGGGTGGCTCAGTAAGTGTCTGCCTTCAGCTTAGGTCATGATCCCAGGGTCCTGTGGTTGAACAGGAGGGGCGGGGGTGTCTCAGCTCAGCAGGAAGTTTGCTTCTCCTTCTCCCTTAGCCTGCCACTCCCCGTTTGTGCTTTCTCTTTCGCTGCCAAATCAATCCATCCATCCATCAATCAATCTTAAAAAAAAAAAAAATCAAAATAGTTGGGTTGCATTTATACTATTTTGACCACACTTCCAACTGGCAGTCTTGGCAACGATCAAATTCAATTCAGCCACCACGTATTGGGCATGTATATGGCCTAGGTGTATAGCAGGGGTGGGAGATACAGAGACTAACACAGTTGCTGCTTCCCAGGGCCACTTGTTATGAGGGTGCCCTAGGGTTGTAAAACTGAAGGGGGTTGAAAGGAATACTGAGGGACTGGACCTACAACCTTTGTTTTATTTTTTTATTTTTATTATTTAAAGATTTTATTTATTTATTCATGAGAGACACAGAAAGAAAGAGAGAGAGAGAGGCAGAGACACAAGCAGAGGGAGAAGCAGGCTCCATGTGGGGAGCCCGACATGGGACTCGATTCCGGGTCTCCAGGATCAGGCTCTGGGCTGAAGGCGGCACTAAACTGCTGCACCACCCGGGCTGCCCTACAAATTTTGTTTTAATAGTTGCCAGAGATAACACCGCAATTAGAAAAATTCTTTCTGCTTCTACCTTCACCTACATTTTGACTGAGCAAAGCCCAAACTAATGCATAGACAGAACTTATTAGGATATGGCTAGTATGGTATGCCCTCTGGCCTTTATGGCTTGAAAAACATTTTAGCCGCAGGATAAATGACAAAAAAATACAAAAAGGTGAATTACCAGTCTGTATTTTACTTCTCTGATATAGCACTTTAGGGCACTAAAATAATAAAATCTCTAATTAAGTCAACTGAATAATTGTATAAGTGCAGCATCACCTGCAATAAATTAAGTCCAAATCCCTTGCTAGAGGATCCAATTAAAGATATTAACACAGAGATAAAAAGATGCAAAGTACTTAAAGTTAAGTGCATTATTATTTAACATTTATTAAAAGGTGTTATTAAACACCTTTTCAGTGATAAATGTTGTTTTTATGAAACCTTTTGAGAAATCATTATATGCCTGTGAAAACTATTTGGTTAAAAAATTCTCTGAAATATTAAAGATGAGCCCATGCCATGACATCTAAGCAGCTTTAGCAGAAGTGGCAGTCACTTCTCTCTAATGAAACTAAAGAAAAGACTTTAAGGGGGATCCCTGGTGGCTCAGCGGTTTGGTGCCTGCCTTCGGCCCAGAGCATTACCCTGGAGTCCCGGGATCAAGTCCCGCATCGGGCTCCCTGCATGGAGCCTGCTTCTCCCTCTGCCTGTGTTTCTGCCTCTCTCTCTCTCTCTCTCATGAATAAATAAATAAAATCTTAAAAAAAAAGAAAAGAAAAGACTTTAAGACCTAGAAGAAACCCAATCCCAATCTTATCTTCTTACCTCATTTTGTAGGAGAAGATATTGGGATGAGATCGGCTAAGTGATAAGAGCCAACAGCAAACTTGAGAAATAGCCTGGGTTTCATTTCCACACATCCAGAGCTCTTCCCCTCTACAGTGCTGAAGAGAATTGGAGATAACCCCAAGCTTTCTTTTGCCCAAACAGATAGAGTGCTATAGAGAATGGGGATGCTGAAACTCATCTGGAAAAGAGGGTAGACCTTGTTCTGTAGAAACTGTAGAACAGAAAGAGAGTATAATTTAATTGCTGAAAGAGAGTATAATTTAATTGTTGAAAACATCTGGATAAGGATAAAAGGAAACAAATGGAAGCCATGCTTTTATGGAAAGAGACCATACGGTAGAAGTGGATCATGCTTCCCTAACAGGGATTATGAAGCTGGCAGTAACGTAGAACGAGTTTTACTAAAACTCACGTTCTAACACTTGATAAATTCTTGGGGTGCCTGACTGATAATCTTAGGCATCAGAAGACAGAAGAAGCACTTTCTGCTTCAGTATGTCAACATAATTGGGTGTAAAGGTGATAGAAATCTGGTGCACACACGCGCACAAAAAGTAATGCCAACCTAGTATTAGCATCAGTGAAAGAAAGGACCAGCAGGCACAGACCATAAACTGGGAAAGCACATTTAAAAATTAATGAAAAGACTGCCATGATTCCAAGAGATCATAAATAGAAATAGTTCAAGGGTGATGAGCGCCTCTGAGAAACTAAATTTCAACAGTGGTCATGATTAATTATGAAAGAGACCAAAACAAATGGCTACAGAATAAGCTCTCTTGGGGCTCAGATTCGAAAAGGCCCAGGTGTAAAAGGAGAAGCATATCGTCTCCTCCATTGCTGAGCCCCAGCTGAGCACCTGCTCTGCACAAAGCTCCACTGTGGAGAGGGGATGCTACCCTTGATTTGAAAGAGCTGACAAAGGAGAGGTATGAAGCTGTAAAAATTGTGTGGGATTCCATCCATAAGTCTGTACTATCACCAGGATACTTGTCACATATGTTTTCAAAGTGCCAGTCCTCACAGAAAAATGTTCAGCAACAACCTTGTCAGAATCTGCTAAAGACTGATGAGGGTGCACAGGGGAAGGAGATGATGACAAAAAATAAGAGGCATCCAGATGTCAAGGCCGTATGTCAAATAAGAGCAAGTGTGTTCAAAGAGTTGCAAAAGACAATGTATCATTAAGAGAAGACAAAGGAAACAGAACAACTAAAGAATGGGTTAAAAAATTGTAAAGAGAAAAATAAATTCCATGAAGAGGGGCTTCTAAGGATGAAGCATGCATTCAAGCAGCCCGTTACAGGTTGTCAGGGAGGCCATAAGGCAGCTACCAAGCTGCCTTAGTGCTGGCTTCTGGTATTGTTTGCGTTTCAAGACCACCACCACTCCCATTCCAAATACAGTATCATCCTCTAGGACAAATTGCTGTATAGCACCCCACTGAGCCTCCTCCCTGCCGGCAGCTCTCTCACTCATTTTGTCTGATGCTCCTGTTGACACTTCCTTTCTCTCTCTTTCTCCTTGCTCTGGAGACCTAGTTTCCAGTCTAGGTCTTCACAGAGGCATCCACTCACTTCTGTCTTCTTTATGCTTATGGTGCACATAAATGTTCTTCCCAGCCGCTGAAAGATGTAAGACATCTCAAAGATGAGAGATTCAACTACCGAGTGTCTTCAAACACAGGACAAGTGAAAAGGTGAGGACAGAGGTGCATCTGGAACAAAGACCAGTGAATTTATGGACGGTGATGGCATAATTCCAAATAAAATTATCACCTAGATTGGGTCTGTGAGCTCTAGACAAAAGGCAGTGGTGATTGCAGCCCCAGGTCACAATGAGCGAATCATTACAAAATATTCTCATTTTTTCTTGTGATATGACCACTCACTGTTAGCCTCAGAAACAAGACAAAGAGATAAAGATACTCTAAAGATATCTTAAAGATACTCTAAAGATAGAGTATATTTGGGTTTTTAGAATCTTAGTCCTTTGTGGATAAGACAGAGAAATGGAGCTCTGGATTGGAGTATGATAATATGAGTTCAAATATATAAAACAACTACTCCTAGAAAATGTTTGGTAGTGGATTTATTTTGAGCAGAAAAGCGATCTCTAGGACTCAATATTTGGTTTCGTCTTTTCAGTAAATAGTGCTGAAAAAAATGGAGAGCTATATGCAAAAGAATGAAACTGGATCACTTTCTTCTACAATAAATAAAAATAAACTCAAAATGGGTTTAAGACCTAAATGTGAGGGATCCCTGGGTGGCGCAGCGGTTTGGTGCCTGCCTTTGGCCCAGGGCGCGATCCTGGAGACCCGGGATCGAATCCCACATCGGGCTACCGGTGCATGGAGCCTGCTTCTCCCTCTGCCTGTGTCTCTGCCTCCCTCTCTCTCTCTCTCTCTCTCTGTGACTATCATAAATAAATAAAAAATTAAAAAAAAAGACCTAAATGTGAGACATAAAATTGTAAAACTCCTAGAAGAACGCATAGGCAGTAATTTCTTTCACAGTGGCCTTAGTAACATTTTTCTAGATATGTCTCCTCAAACAAGGGAAACAAAAGCAAAACTAAACTACTGGGGTTATGCCAAAATAAAAAGCTTTTGCACAGTGAAGAAAGCCATCAACAAAAACAAAAAGGCAGCCTACTGAATGGGAGAAGGTATTAGTAAATAATACATCCAATAAGGAGTTAATATCAAAATATATAAAGAACTTATACAACTCAACACCAAATAATCTGATTAAAATTGGGCAGAGGACCTGAATAGACATTTTCTAAACAAGGCATCCAGATGGCCAACAGACATGAAAAGATGTTGAACATCACTCATCATCGGGGGATGCAAATCAAAACCACAATGAGACATCACCTTACACCACTAAGAATGGCTACTATCAAAAAGACAGGAAATAACAAGTGTTGGCGAGGATATAGAGAAAAAGGAACCCTCACACACTGTTGGTGGAAATGTTAATTGGTGCACAGTGGTTACTGTGGAAAACAGCAGGAGTGTTCCTCAAAAAATTAGTAATAGAAATACCATATGATCCAATAATTCTACTACTGGGTATCTTTTGAAAACACTAATTTGAAGATATATGCACCCCTGTATTTATTGTAGCATTATTTACAATGGCCAAGGTACAAAAGCAACCCAAGTGTCTACTGATAGAAGCATGGATAAAGAAGATGTGGTACATATATGCACACACACACATACATACATTCACACACAAATATTCCTCAGCCATAAAAACGAATGAGATCTTGCCATTTGGGACAACACAGATGGACCTAGAGGACATTATGCTAAAGTGAAGTAAGTCAGCAGAGAAAGACAAACACCATGTGATTTCACTTAATCTAAAAAAAATGAAACAAATAAGCAAACAGACATCAGGAACAGACCCATAAATTCAGAGAACAAACTGATGGTTGCCTTAGGGGAAGAAGACTGGGGGATGGGCAAAATGGGTGAAGGGGAGTGGGAGATACAGGTTTCCAGTTATGGAATGTTTAATAGAGTAGGTCCAGGATATAAAAGGTACAACATAGGGAATATTGTCAATGGTATCATAATGGTGTTGTATGCTGAGAGATGGTGCCTACACTTGTGGTGAGCGTATCACAACATAGAGATTTGTCAAATCACTATGCTGTACACCTAAAATAATGTAACATTGTGCGTCTAAACTTCAATAAAAAAAGAAAAACAAAACAAACACCCCAACCTGATTTCTTTCCTTTATCACAGTTCTATGGATTACCTGAATGAAGATGGAGAAGAAATACATACTAAATTTTAATTTTCTGATGTCATAGAGCCAAGAGAGAAAGCTAACACATGGATAGCATCAAAATTTTAGTGGTTTTGGGATGCTTGGGTGGCTCAGTGGTTGAGCATCTGCCTTTGGCTCAGGTCATGATCCTGGGGTCCCGGGATTGCTTCCCGCATTGGGTCCCTATAGGGAGCTTCTCCCTCTGCCTATGTCTCTGCCTCTCTCTCTGTGTCTCTCATGAATAAATAAATAAAATCCTTAAAAAAAATCTTAATGGTTTTGACATGTTGAAGAAAGACTGATACTAGTGAGATGAAATATAACAAAGGATAATTGTATAGTTGTGCATTTAGGTTTCAAAAATTAATTGTAAAAGTGTAAGCCTAAATTTGGCAGTGATTCATAAATAAGTGTTGAGAATCTTTGATAACCACATTCTTTACATAAGCCAAGACTGTGATACAGATTAAAAAAGAAAAAAAAAAAGCCCAAACACAAACTCTGACAGCATCAACAGCTGTCCATGTCCAAAACAGAGGCCAGAAAATGGGTCACTGTACTGTTTGATGGTCAGTTTATGTTTAGAAAACTATGTTCAGTCCTGGGTGCCATGGTCATGTGTCAAGAGGGGCATTCAGAATAGACTGGATTTAGTATTAGGATGAAGAAGTATTTGGAAACATGTCATCTAAGAATGTTTAACCTGGAGGAAAGAAGTAAAGGAGGAGATGAAAGCCATCTTCAAATATCTAAAGCGATTAAATGGAAGACAGAGCAGTTCTGTTCCTTTTTCTTTTTCTTTTTTTTTTAAGATTTAATTTATTTCTTTGATAGAGAGAGCACACAAGCAGGGGGAGTGGCAAGCAGAGGGAGAGGGAGAAGCAGAATCCTCACTGAGCAGGGAGCCCGATGAGGGGCTCCATCCCAGGACCCTGGGATCATGACCTGAGCCAAGGGCAGATCCTTAACTGACTGAGCCACCCAGGTGCCCCGGAGCAGTCCTGTTTTATCTGCTTCAGGAGACAGAACAAAGAGCAAAAGGTGAAAGTTCTGGGAAGCAGATTTCAATTACAAATAAGAGAGAGAGTTTTCAAATAACTAGAGTTGTCTAACAACAGAATAATTATTTTTGGCAAGCTCTGAACCCCCTATTTTTGGAAGTCCTCAGCCACTGGATGACCACATCAGAGAAAGTATGAATAAAATTCTTAGCAGATGTGGGAGGTGGAACAGGGCAGCCTCCAAAGTCCCATTCAACTCCAAGATTCTAGCTGTTAGTGCTTCAATTGAAAGGTCTTCCTCTAACATGATAACCATATTATGATAAACAAACAAATTGCAAGCAACATAAAAGCATTCCTTTTTACTTAGAACAAGGAATTATTTCCAAGAGTTTACAGAAAGTAAGTCTACTGGGGTGCCCGGGTAGTTGAGTTGGTGAAGCATCTGCCTTCGGCTCAGGTCATGATCTCAGGGTCCTGGGATCGAGCCCCATGTAGGGCTCCTGGCTCAGCAGAGGGCCTGCTTCACCCTCTCCTTCTACCTCACCCTCTGCCTGCTTGTGTGCTCTCTCTGTGTCAAACAAATAAATAAAATCTTAAAAAAAAAAAAAAAGAAAGAAAGAAAATCTACTGATTTATTTTTATTTTTTAAAAAAAGATTTATTTATTTATTCAGGAGAGACACAGAGTGAGAGGCAGAGACACAGGCAGAGGGAGAAGCAGGCTACCTACAGGGAGCCATGTGGGACTCAATCCCAGGAACCTGGGATCATACCTGAGCCCAAGCCAGACACTCAACCACTGAGCCACCCAGGTGTCTGGAAAAGCTGATTTAACTAAGTATCTTATTTCACCAGAAGGAAAGGAGATGGAAATAGAATTTTTAGTTACTTTCTCAATTACATGAATTCTTGTGCAAAAGCACAAGAACCAGTGTGCGTCCCAATGTGAAAATGGCCATAATAACAATATTAGCAATAACAACAGACAATCTTATAATACTTATGTGTGCCCAGATACATATATCTTCAATCCTTATAACAGCCCTATGAGGTAGGTGCTAACATTATTCTTATTTTACAAAGAAACTTAGACTAGAAAAGTACCTCAAGGTAACGTAGGAGATAAATGCTGGAGTCAAGAATCAAATAGTTCTTGCTCAGGGCGCCTGGGTGGCTCAGCGGTTGAGTGCCTGCCTTCCGCCCAGGGCGTGATCCTGGAGTTCTGGGATCGGGTCCCACATCAGGCTCCCTGCAGGAGCCTGCTTCTCCCTCTGCCTGTGTCTCTGCCTCTGTGACTCTCATGAATAAATAAATAAGATCTTTAAAAAAACAAATAGTTCTTGCTCTTTTTTTTAAATTTTTTTTATTTTAAATTATTTATTTATGATAGTCACACACAGAGAGAAAGAGAGGCAGAGACACAGGCAGAGGGAGAAGCAGGCTCCATGCACCGGGAACCCGACGTGGGATTCGATCCCGGGTCTCCAGGATCGTGCCCTAGGCCAAAGGCAGGCGCCAAACCGCTGCACCACCCAGGGATCCCTAGTTCTTGCTCTTAACCAGCATGGTATAATGCCATTTACTTCACTCTTACATGAATTGGGAAGCATTTCAATTTCATTTGTGAAGAGAACACCTATCTATGTCAATAATGTCCTTTCGAAGCCTGTGCACAAGGGCAAATTTTTTCACTATACATAACAGACTTTTAAAAATACATTAAGTCAAATAACTTTGGATAAAACCATATTTACAGAGATGACAAAATTTTGAAGCCGTCATTATATTAATCCTGCACTTCTATTACAATATATACATTTTTAAAAAACCATAACTAAAAATGCCATATGGCTGCAGAACAAATGTCAATTAGAATTGGAAGTGGAAAATTTCCACATTTCTGCTAAGAAAAAGGCCATAAATACTTTAATTGATTAAGTATATTCTTCAGGTCATACTTTCTTTCTTTTTTTTTTTTTTTTTAAAAAAAACAGGCCCTGAATAAGGCTCAGATAATCATCACATCCACTACTGAGCCACAAAAAGAAACTAACATATTTTTTCTTAAATCCTTAATAATGAAAACTTATATTTTAATTTTTTAATTAATTAATTAATTTATTCATGATAGTCACAGAGAGAGAGAGAGAGAGAGAGAGAGAGAGAGAGAGGCAGAGACACAGGCAGAGGGAGAAGCAGGCTCCATGCACCGGGAGCCCGATGCGGGATTTGATCCCGGGTCTCCAGGATCGCGCCCCGGGCCAAAGGCAGGTGCCAAACCACTGCGCCACCCAGGGATCCCATGAAAACTTATTTCTACCAAAAATCTCAACCAAAGACTCTGACTACAGTCATGGTACTTGGGGGTTTCACACAATCACAGGACATCATTACCTCATGTTATTCTTACTATTCTTTAAATCCAGGGTTGCCTGGGTGGCTCAGTGGCTGAGTACCTGCCTTTGGTTCAGGGTGTGATCCTGGAAACCTGGGATCGAGTCCCACATCGGGCTGCCTGCATGGGGCCTGCTTCTCCCTCTGCCTGTGTCTCTGCCTTTCTCTCTGTGTCTCATGAATAAATAAATAAAATATTCAAAAATAAAATAAAATAAAACGAATCTCAGGGGGCGCCTGGGTGGCTGAGTTGGTTAAGTGTCCACCTCTTGATTTCAGCTCAGGTTATGATCTCAGAGTTGTGAGATTAAGCCTTGCATTGGGCTCTGTGCTGGGCATGGAGCCTGCTCAGGATTCTCTCTCCCTCTTTCTCTGCCCCTCCCAGACCCCAATGCACACACACCCTCTCACAGAAAACACACACACACACACACACACACACACACACACACACACAAATAAAAGCAATCTAGGGTTCATCATGCTACATTTAAATCATTGGATGGGGTGTGGGGTGCCTGGGTGGCTTAGTCAGTTGAGCAGCCGACTTGATTTCAGCTGGGGTCATGATCTTGGGGTTGGGGAATCGATCTCCAAGTGAGGCTCTGCACTCAGTGGGGAGTCTGCTTGGGGATTCTCTCCCTCCCCCTCTGCCCCTCTCCTGGCTGTGCTCTTTCAACAAATTAAATAAACAAACAAACAAACAAATAAATAAATCTAAAAAAAAGGTCATTGGATGAAGGATTAAGAACTTTGATTTGACAAATATAATTTAGCCCATACTTTAACATTTTTCTGTTCTCTTATAAAACATTATTTTTTTCTTTTCTAAGATAACCTGGGAAATTCCTGTAATATGCATGGAGCTTTAAGATGCTTTTTAATAAGTTCTATTTATTATTTTGCAGAATTAAGATCATCCTTTATAATTGTACGAGCATGTATAACACATGACATTTGTTATACTGCTCTCCTTTTCCCTTGCTGAGTCCCAGGACTTGCAGTCCCTGGAGGTGAGAGGTAAGAGAATAGGGGAGCTGTAGGAGGGACAAATGCTACTCCTTCCACAGATGGCAGTCTTTCAAGGGCCTGGAGCAGAAACTCCCAGATGAAGCCACACAGGAACCTTTTAAAATCTAATATGGAAAAAAAAAAATCTAATATGGGATTAGGTGTTCTCCTCCTAAAACTGGTTAATCCATTTCTGCTGTTTTCTAATAATATGAAAAACAATTGTAGAGAGGCAATAAGCAAACATTAGTAGAGAAACTCTGGCCCTGGACATGTGATCCTGGGCAAGGTGACATCTCTAAACCCTCACCTGTAAAATTGCAAAGATCATATTTATACCACGTGAATTATCAAGAAGAACAAATAAGATGATGTATGGCAAATTACTTTGACATCAATAAAATGCTATTCAGGGTGCCTGGATGGCTCAGCTGATTAAGCATCTGCCTTTAGCTCAGGTCCTGATCCTGGGGTCCTGGAACTGAGCCCCATGTTAGGTACCAGCCCAGAATTGCGCTCCCTGCTCAGTGGGGAGTCTGCCTCTGTCTCTCCCTCTGCCTGCCACTCTGCCTACTTGTGCTCTCTAATAAATAAAATCTTGTGTGTGTTTTTTTTTTAAAGCTTTTATTTATTTATTCATAGATAGAGAGAGAGGCAGAGACACAGGCAGAGAGAGAAGCAGGCTCCATGCAGGGAGCCTAATGCGGGACTCGATCCCAGGACTCCAGGGCCAAAAGGCAGATGCCAAACCACTGAACCACCCAGGGATCCCAATAAATAAAATCTTAAAAAAAAATGCTATTCAAATGCAAGACCTGAGGAGGAAGAGAGCATGGAGTTTGTTATAGAATTTAGATGTAATATTTACATAATGTACCTGGCTTTAATTACAAACATTCATAGACTACTTTACATAGATTCATGAAATTGTTTTAAATATTTTAAGTCTGTATTATTAGTGAATTGGAAATATGCTTGTGCTTAAAAAATGAATCTCCAAATCACCCTGACCATTTAAAACTGGATCTATTCTTCCTAAAAGGAAAGAAACAACAACAACAACAACAACAACAACAACAACAACATGATAAAGACAGGTTTGGTCTCATGTTTCTTTCTTTTTTTTTTTTTTAATTTTTTTTATTTATTTATGATAGTCACAGAGAGAGAGAGAGAGGCAGAGACATAGGCAGAGGGAGAAGCAGGCTCCATGCACCGGGAGCCCGATGTGGGATTCGATCCCGGGTCTCCAGGATCGCGCCCTGGGCCAAAGGCAGGCGCTAAACCGCTGCGCCACCCAGGGATCCCTCATGTTTCTTTTTTGTTTTTGTTTTTGTTTTTTTTGGTCTCATGTTTCTTGCCTTCTCCACACATTTCTATTAGGCTCAGTCTTGATGGTGTATGGCCTGGCTGATAGTGAGATTTCAGTCTGGCCATACCACCCTGAGCACACCCCAGTTGCACCCAATCTTGGAAGCCAAGAAGGGTCAAGCCGAGAGAGTACTTTGGTGGGACAGTAAGATTTGTTTCTGAACTGACACCAAGGCCCAGCCTCTTACCGAAGTAAATTTAGGAGTCCACGCTGTGGGCTACTATCCACAAATAGCTTCATAACCAAATAACTCATTTCATACAAATTATCATGTTTGAATATACATATATATATTCCTATTATATATATAGATAACCTGAATATGTACATATGTATAGTTTAGTACACACACATATATACATACATATATATGTATGTATATATGTATTATAGAGGTATTTTCATGTAGTTTTTTTTTAATTTTTATTTATTTATGATAGTCACACAGGGAGAGAGAGAGAGAGGCAGAGACACAAGCAGGCTCCATGCACCGGGAGCCTGACGTGGGATTCGATCCTGGGTCTCCAGGATTGTGCCCTGGGCCAAAGGCAGGCGCCAAACCGCTGCGCCACCCAGGGATCCCTATTTTCATGTAGTTAAAAACATTTTACTAGCACACTAAAAGTTGACCTAAATTGTTGATTCCTTGGCAGAGAATTCAGGCAAAGTCTGTCCTTAAGACAGACAGGTAAACTTAAAGCTCAGGATAGGAGCAGATATACTTGATTTCAAAATGTAATTAAGTGGACCAAAATGTACACTTTATTTATTTTTAAAAGATTTATTTATTTTATTTGAGAGTGAGTGCATGAGCAGGGGTGGAAGAGGATGGTAGAAGGGGAGGGAGAGAAGAGAGAGAATCTCAAGAAGACTCCCCACTGAGCAAGGAGCCTGACATGGGTCTTGATCTCATGACCCTGAGCTCATGACCTGAGCCAAAATCAAGAGTTGGACCCTTAACGAACTGAACAAACCCATGGTTCCCAGATGGACCAAAATGTACGATAAATTTTTTGAAAATTTATTCGTGAGAGACACAGAAAGAGAGGCAGAGACACAGGCAGAGGAAGAAGCGGGATGGGGGACTCAAGCCCAGGACCCCGGGATCACAACCTGGCCAAAGGCAGATGCTCAACTGCTGAGCCACCCAGGCATCTCCCAAAATGTTCAATTTAATTCTTAGTTTATAAATTTTCATTGGCATTTAATAGGCTGGGCATTTGAGGTTCGTAATATGGAATTATATTAAATTGAGGGTTAAACTGCATTAAAAAGTAATCACGTCTTCTGAGGAAAATTTAACTATTTATAAATAATCTCAGATTTACTGATATTCTGATTCAAAAATAATTTTTAGTTTTAGTATTGTATTCCAAAGAGGAACTTAATTCTACATATTTAGGTTCAGAAAGCAAAACACACCATAGGTTGTAGACTGCAGCAATGAGCCAGTCTTTGCCTGTAGCTTTTTGAGGAATTAATCAATAGTAAACTCTGTAATCTCATGACGAATACTATGCTGGTTATTTAATTAAAAAGAATATTGTGGGATGAGAGAAATCCAAGAGTCCTGGGGATTATTTGAGGAATACATAAACTATATGAGTTCATATCTTACTTACACATTACTTAAATCCTCCTCATGCCTCAATTTTTCATCTGCTTTAATATTTGGATGCTGATACCTGGGGATCACTTGCTTCAAAACTACTATCACTACCACTGCTATCCACATGACCCTAGATTCCTAACATCCTAACATGTATCCTGATACAACATGAATTTAAAAACACATTTATGACTTCCATCACTAGAGTGCAGGTCCAACAACAGAAAAATTCTATCTACTGAGGGTTATGACAACGACATATCTGCCAGGCAGGTTACATCAGACCAGGGGCAAATGCAGGAATCAGAAGAAGTTACTCTGTGTGCCACATAAATATAATCATACCTGCTTGATTAACATCTCTTTCAGCTGTAGATCTCTATGTTACGTTGTTATGGAAAGTGCATTTGTTAACATAGATCCTTGCCTCCTTCAAGAATGGTAATGAGAACTCATTTTAAATGGTTATATCCATAAAGCTTCCTTAGAAGAGTGAAGAATACTTGCCAGTTAAAAAAAAAAAATCCCAATAATTACTGCACTGGTTCAGCAAACAAAAATCCTAAGACAGTCACTTACCAGGCAATCACTATTTCTGAGACCAGAACTATGTTGGATTATAGAGTGATGCATACCATTTCCTGGATGTTTGTAAAACCAGAGCCTGCATATGAATTCTCTCTTACTTTATTGGTAGTGTGTCTTTTTTGGAGGAGGAGGGCATTTGACTATTTTAATGGGTAACTCTGGAAATCAGATTCTCTCCGTTCCCCAGAGTATGCTGTTTTCTTTTTCTTCCTTCCTTTCTTTCTTTTGATTGTTGGAAGCAGTAGTAGTCTATTTGCTTTGTGATTTTTTTACAAATTATTTTGCAAAATGATTCCTTGTTGTATTTGATCCTTGAAGTCTCTCTTCCTTTACCTCATATTCAGCCATGTAGTACATCTAAAGCACCATAAGAAGCAGTATGGTGGTAAGGAATACATACCGTGGAGTCCGCCAACCTGGATAGAGTAACGAGTCTGTGAGACAGTAACTGTGTGAACGCTGTTAGGTTATTTGATCTCTTCTCCATAAAATGAAGGGATTCAAAGAATGTGATAGAACCATCTGATTAGAGTGCTTTGTGGGTCTTGAGAAGATTGCACAATGAGCAACATGTCTACTAGGGTAGGGCATCTTAAAGAGATCATAACATGTAGAAGAAAGGCCCACAACCTTTTTTAAAGAGGTGCACAAAAATCTTTTTAGGAATGAATCAAAGAAAAAGGTTCGTGTAATTCTCTTAGATCTAGAACAGGGACACCTCTACAGGGGGCACCATTGCACTATGCAGGAATCCATCCTCAGAACTGCAACTCTGGCTTTGCTATGATCTTTGAGTAGGTAAGATCTTTCATCAAGCCAGAAAGCCAAAGACTTGGGGGAAAGGGACAGAATCCACTCACCCAAAATCTCTAGGAGCATCTTCCACATCACTAACCAATGCTGCAGTTCTTAGAATCTCTACTGCCATCACAGTAACTCTGTTTGAAAGTTGGGGTGGCATAGGCACCTGGCTATTTCAGGAAAGGTAGTTAAGCACATCCAGAATCAGTACCGTGCCTGATGTGGTGTGTGGGGAAGCTGAGTAGTGGTTTCAAACACTGCTTAGGAAACATGGGGGAAGGGCTTCAGATGTGCCACCTAAACAGATTATGGCTTTCTGATAGACCACTCATGTTGAAATCACAAAAGCTGTCAATTCTAAATAAAACCAGGCTGTCGGATTAGTGTCTGAGTTTGCAAATATCAATCTAGGTAAGGACAAAGACTTCTAACTTACTAAAACCACATTCAGGGTCTACACAGTGGTGTCTCTCTTTTCTTTCTCTTAAAAAAACATAATTTTGGAAAGCCCATACCTCACCCCTGTTTTTATGACAAGGGAAGAGAATGGTATTTCTTTCAGATCTACTTAAAACAGCTTTAGTGGACTAAACAGGCTCCTCTAGGGGACAGAAGGCTCTATCCTCTACATAAAGGCATATAGGCACTTCCTGTGCACAGGTGGCTCCTGATACCACAAACTGGGAGCAATAATTGAATCCAGCTATCCCACAGTGCAGAGCACTCACCCACAGAACCAGCCTGGAGGGCATTTTTAGTTAGCTTTCTAGACTAAGATTCAAAAGGTTACCCCAACTGACTCTTTGTTTCAACCCAGGGAGTACAAAACAGTGAGGATGTAACCATCTGATTAGAAATATACTTGGGAGGAAAGAAGAACAAAGGCAGAGCCAAAAATGCCTTATGAATTAGAAGAACAGAATCTGGGCGGAACATTTGGTTTATCTCAGGTTATTCACTCATTCATTCATTCATTCAACAGTAGTTCAACAAATATTTATTTGGTACCTAGCATGTGCCAGGCACTGTGTTAGGCCCTCAGACTACAGTGGTGAGCAAAACCAGACACGACTCCAGGCTTACAACAAAGAACTAGTCTTCACTAACAATCTAAGTCTGCCTTAGCTTCCTAATGAATGTTAGATATTAGGTAGAGGTGTATTTTTTTTTTTAGATGTCAGTAATTTTAAGGATGAGATCGTCCCACTAAAAATTATTATTGTGAACTACTTTGGCAACTTACATATAAAATTAGAAACCCAAGATCAACAAGCTCGAACTACATGATTTGAAGAAAAATTAGATTTACAACTGCATAGAGAATTGAAGTCGAATATTATCAATAGTATTTGGGCTAACAACTGAGAGAATGGCATATTTTATGATGTCATAAAGAGGCTTATTATTGATAGCACTTAATAATATTATTGGTGATCCACAGGGGGGACAGAGATTATGATCATCAAATCTGTTGATGCTATTGAGGTGTGTGGGATTGCTAACACCTCAGAGAACAAGAATCTAAT
The DNA here is from genome assembly GCF_905146905.1 of Nyctereutes procyonoides. Classification (NCBI taxonomy): domain Eukaryota; kingdom Metazoa; phylum Chordata; class Mammalia; order Carnivora; family Canidae; genus Nyctereutes; species Nyctereutes procyonoides. The sequence continues at coordinate 64,430,380 of NW_026575051.1, forward strand.
TTTAAAATAATATTAAGAAATTAGAGGAATAGATCATCAAAGCAAGATGACAGTCACTGAGCACAAATGCAAAATAAAATACCCAGAGACTTAAGGAGGAAAAAACTAACTTGATGATTGGGGATGAATGAATGCCCAAAGGGTAACTGTTTTGCAAAAAGACTTGAGGGCTCATAGTAAGATACAACTCTGGTTCAAGATACTAACTACTGTATGTGGAGCCCAATGCAGGCAGGGCTTGAACTCATGACATGACCCTGAGATCAAGACCTGATTTGAGGGGCGCCTGGGTGGCTCAGATGGTTGAACGTCTGCCTTAGGCTTGGGTCATATCTTGGGGTCCTGGGATTGGGCCCCGTGTATAGCTCCCTGCTCAGCGGGGAGCCTGTTTCTCCCTCTCTCTTTGTTACTCCACCTGCTTGTGTTCTCTCTCTCTCAAATAAATAAAATCTTAAAACAACAACAACAACAACAACAACAACAACAAAAAACCCCCAAAACCTGAGCTGAGATCAAGAGTGGGGCGCTTAACTGACTGAACCACCCAGGTACTCCCAGAATTTATTTTTGTTTGCTTGTTTTTAAAGATTTTTATTTATTTATTCATGAGAGAGAGAGAGAGAGAGAGAGAGAGAGAGAGAGCCTGCGACACAGGCAGAGGGAGGAGGCTCCATGCATCCCAGGACTCCAGGATCACACCCTGAACCGAAGGCAGACGCTCAAATGCTGAGCCACCCAGGTGTCCCAATAATTGTATGTTAAAGGAGATATGGAATCAAAGAGAGTTGCAAAAACTGACTTTAGTAAATTAATTATTTTTTAAAATAGATTAAATCTATCCATGATTGCTGCAAGGAAAAAACACTTGTCTGAAATATGATTGCCAAAAGAAAAATAGCTGGTTTTATTTGACTTTTAAGGAAACAAGGAGTAGGGGATTTAAAACTTTCAGATGGCAGTCCAGGCTATACCTTCCAAGCACCTATCCCTGAGCTGTGGTTAGGTCCTCAGGTTAATGCCTGCAATGCCTGCTCAGTGTGCTGGATTTCCATTCTCAACTATCCTCCAGCACTTCAACAACCTGAGGCCTAACATAATTTGCAGTGTACAAAAATTACACTTTCCAACCGTGCATTACATTTCTTTTCTTTTTTTAAGATCTTATTTATTGGGCAGCCCTGGTGGCGCAGCGGTTTAGCGCCGCCTGCAGCCCAGGGCGTGATCCTGGAGACCCTGGATGGAGTCCCACGTCAGGCTCTCTGCATGGAGCCTGCTTCTCCCTCTGCCTGTGTCTCTGCCTCTCATTCTCTGTGTTTCTATGAATAAATAAATAAAATCTTAAAAAAAAAAAAGATTTTATTTATTTGACAGAGAGAGAGAGAGAGCACAAGTAGGGGGAACAGCAGAAAGAGGCAGAGAGAGAAGCAGGATCCCACTGAGCAGGGAACCCAACAGGGGGCTTGATCCCAGGACCTCAGGATCATGACCCGAGCGGAAGGCATGCTTAACCAACTAAGCCACCCAGGCGCCCCCAATCGTGCATTTCCGCCTATTGCCAGAGAAGCATGCAATTTTGGGGGAGTCTAAAATTAAATTCTGGTTATGTCACTAAACACATGATTTCAGGCAAGTTATTTTTCAATTCTTAGTAGCTCAGGACATAAGTAAAAAAATTCTTTAAAAATTTGAGTCTACATTTCAAAACTAGAAACCTTTAAAAAATACAATGTATTTATTTTAAAACATGCTGAAATGTTACCACCTTAATGCCCATGTTCATATTTTTAAATGCCTTCTTCCAGTCTTTATCAAAATTTTACATAGTTGCACCCATATCATAAAGGTAATTGGATTTTCTTCATTAAATTCTATTACAAACACCTCATTGAATTGGACCACAAATCCTTTATGGGAATAGATGGGGGAAGGGAATGACAATGTTCTTACATAGTCTCTGTCCTCATCATGAAAACAGAAAGCCTAAATGTAAAGACAACCTCAGGAGGTTAGAGGAAACGAGAGATTTGGTGCATCCAGTGATGCCATAAGGAATACTTTACCAAAGGAGCTAATGTGAAGTCCCAGGGTAGGAGAAGTAGCATCTGCCCAAGAAAGGGGTACGCAGAAGAGAAAACACTGTAACATCTGGTCTCTAAACGTGCCAGTGTGAAAAATTCTCAGAGCCAGTTAGCTAGGGTTATGAGAAAGAACAAGCAGGCAAAAACTGTCTGCCAGAGAGAGAGAGAGAGAGAGAGAGAGAGAGGGAGGGAGGGAGGGACTGGCTTTGTCAGTAAAGAAAGGACAATAATATTTACAGAAAATTTTCTATACTCAAGCTTCATAAAGTCAAATTTTGGACTCTGGAAGCAGCAAAAACGGTTAAAGCAATCTCTGTATAAGAAAAGAGAGAGAGAGAGAGAAAAAAAAGACTAAAAGGGCAAAGCCTGGAAAGGAGAAGCGTGACATGAGAGGAAAGACTCTTTTTTCTTCTTGAAGGGAAGTGATGATATGTGATCACGCAAATGCAAATGTCCGCGGACAGCACTGTTTGCTGGTGGGAAGAGAATTTTAATGTGTACCCTATGCAAATGCGTTTTAGAATAAAACAGAATGTGCGAGGCCTTCTGAGGATGGGGGAGGAAGAGAGGAGCAGCAGTTCTAGACACTGTGCTTTGGGGGGTGGGGCACAGCCAGAGCCTGGGGCCACTCCGCAGCCCTGAGCACGTTCCAGCAGAGAGGGCACGTCAAAAACCACTCCTTTAAAAAAAAAAAAAAAAAACTCTCTTATGTTCAACCGAGAACTGGATGCCTAATGAATTAACACCTGTTAAGATCTCTCTTTCCCCAGTGCTTAACCTTGAGCAAATCCGCGCTTAGGGTGAACCTCAGGACGAAGACATTAAATATGCAACTCTCTTTTCTGTACTGGGTCATGGAAAAAATTATATGACCTGCACAGGAAAGACTAGGGAGGGCTATAAAGAAAGCTCCTGTAAAACCACTTAGGAGTCTTTGCGTCAAAAATTAGCATGGATGTCAAAGGAGCCCCTGAGGGCCCCAGGTGAGTTACTTGTGAAAGAAGGAGGAGGTCATTACAGGGCTTGACAGGGTCTGTTTTGACCAAGTGCTACTTATTCCTACATATCTGTGTATCTGAAGCAAGTATTAAAAAGAAATTGGGAAAAGGTCTGCATCTCTATGCTGAAGATATTTAAGCAAGCCATTTTGAAAGTGTTAAAAAAATTAAAATTGTAGAGAGCCGAACCATAGGTGCCATGTTTTGCCTGAAGTGGTAAAAATACCATCTGCCTCCGTCTTTTAGCAGCAGGCTTGTTTCGAGGAGCAGTAGGCTCAACTGCAGGCATACGCTCAGCTCCAGCTGGGGAAAATACACAGACGTTTGTAGATGTTTTTCTAAGCAAGAGTAGTCAACATATTCGTTTTCTTTCAGACATGTATATGTTAGCATAGCAAACCAAGCATGAATGTGGTCTGAGAAGCTTCTCAACCAGTCCCAGCAAGTACCCACGAATTCCTACACTTCGATAGGTGATGCTCTTCCCTCTGGCACTGCACTGAAGCAGCAGGCTTGACCCTGGGGCCAGGAGCCTGGGGAACATGGGCTATAGGCCCAGAGACATGTGCCCAGGGCTGCAGACCCATCACTGTCATTGAGATCCCCATGGCATAGGAGATAAACAGCACCAGCTTTCCGGGTCACAATTCACTTCTGGTAATTATATTCCATCTCCTAAAACTTCTGCAGTTTTAACTTGGCTAAGATGCTCCTTGTTTTTCTATTTTAGGAGCTACTGGGTAGAATGGCCTTACAGTTGGTTACACAGCTCCCATCCTTGCCCAGACTCCAGCCAGGTGCATGAGTTTCAGCAATAGGTAGAGTGGCTCCCATGACTGTGTCGGCCACCTGACAGGGGTGGGAGAGACTAATGAATTAATAGTCGTCGAGTGCTTTGATATCTTAAGATGAAAGGCGCTCTAGCGGTGTAAAGCATTCATATCCAGACTCTATCGCAACAGGAACTCAATTAAAAGATAATTCAATTTCTCATCTGAGTGTTTGAGCACAGGCCACTGTTTTGCTGAATGTGATGGTCTTAAGATCCAGCTGAGACTGATTTTGAAATGACCAGCTCTTCCTTCCACCCCTTCCTCACCACTCTGAGGCTGATGGAATTTGGGAGGCGGCATGTGAGGCCACAGAGCACACAGCCAAAATAATTTGCGATGGTCCTCAGAATCTGATTTTTCAGGTACAATCTGGCTTTTGGGTAAATACCACTTGGAAACAACAAAATTTCCAGCGATAAATAAATTTCACGATGGTCTCCAGAAATGGCTGCCGAGTTTTTCAAATGTAGTTTTACAGATAAACCCACAAGGACAGTCCTAAGCTGCTAAGCGTGGTGCCTGCATCAGTCAGCAGAGCAACATGTTCATGCAAAACGGAGATGAACAGACCGTGGGTCATGATACTCGTTACTGCTACAGGCCCACAGCACTGCTTAAGAGACAGTATATAAACTGCACCCTGCAGATCTCTCCTGTACCTGGCAGAGACTGATATAATCTTTTTTTCCCATGTTACTCGGGTTTAGGTCTGTGTAAGGATGATAAGTCTATGGCCCTTAAATGTCAAGTGATGGCCCTTAAATGTCAGAATCGTACCACATATTCCAGAATGGTGGGGTTCCGTTTCCAGGCAGGGGAAATATTGTCACTAGGCACTTGGGAAGGCAAACTTAGGGCTACTGAACATTAAGACGGATTGTGTTATATAGTCTATAGACTATAGTTATATAGTCTCTCTCTCTCTATATATATATACACACACATATATTTTTAAGGATTTACTTATCTACCCATGAGACACATAGACACACACAGACACACAGACACACACACACACACACACACAGGCAGAGACATAGGCAGAAAGAGAAGCAGGCTCCATATAGGGAGCCCGATGTGGGACTCGATCCCAGGCCTCCCAGGTCACACCCTGAGCTGAAGGCAGGCGCTCAACCACCGAGCCACCCAGGTGTCCGTAGTCAATATGTTCTTAAAATGGTTCACTGTGGGATCCCTGGGTGGCACAGCGGTTTGGCGCCTGCCTTTGGCCCAGGGCGCGATCCTGGAGACCCGGGATCGAATCCCACATCAGGCTCCCGGTGCATGGAGCCTGCTTCTCCCTCTGCCTGTGTCTCTGCCTCTCTCTCTCTGTGACTATCATTATAAAAAAAAAAAAATGGTTCACTGTAGTCTATAATCATCCATTCTAGACCTCCCAGAACCTCCCACACTTCTAGAATAGTACTAATGCAACTCACGTGCAGTTGCCAAACCCTCCTACATCAAAGCCCATGCTGGATACTGATGATGCCACCATGAATGAGGCTCTGCCTTCAGAGCTCTTACGGTACAGTGGAAGAGAAAAAAAACAGAAGTGACTAAATGAAAATGATAATTTTATTATTTTATTTTAAAGATTTTATTTATTTATTCATGAGAGACACACACACACACACAGAGGCAGAGACACAGGCAGAGGGAGAAGCAGGCTCCCTGTGGGGAGCCCGATGTGGGACTTGATCCCAGGTCCCTGGGATCATGACCTGAGCCAAAGGCAGAAGCTCAACCACTGAGCCACCTAGGTGTCCCGAAAATGATAATTTTAGATTACTATAAATGTCAAGAAGAAAAAAAAAAACACAACAAAGGAAAAGTGGCTACTTCAGAGAGGTGTGAGTCAAGGAAAGCTTACATTGGTCTTGCTTACAGTGGCACGCACATGTGCACAGAGCCTTGCACATATGTGCATACATATGTGATACATAGTGGCTGGGTGGATAAAGTGGATGAAGGACTGAATCTAAACCTCAGGAATACACCATAAGAATGCCCTCCACCCCCCAAGAAGAATGTCTTCTCTCGAATGTGGAATGAACCCGAAGAACTGATTAGCACTGTTCTAAATTGCTCACTTTATAGGAAGGAAACTGAAGGAAGACCAGGAGGTTAAGTGATACTAGATTCTGCAATGAGTTGGCGGCAGAGCCACGGCTTCGTCCTGGGGTGTTCTATCTGTGCATCACATTTTTTCCTTTCTTTTAACCTCTTCAACTGTCATGTGTCTCTGCAATAAAAGACCCTGAAGGAGTTCTCTGAGTCATAAATAAGCATCAATGATGGGTCAGTAGTCGCTCTAATGCCAAATCGTGTTGTTTTCCCTTACTTTTTTGTTAGCTTTCCTTTACTATCACATGGTGAAATCCCAGCCTTTATCTCCAAGCTACTATATTACAACCTCCCCAAACAATCTTCTTAACCCTGTTGATACTTGCAGCGTGTCAAAAGCATCTTACCTCTCTGATTTGAGATTAAAAACCCTATACCAGATTTTCTCCTGAAACTAACTTCATGTGTCTTCTATTTCCTTACTCATTTCTTACTCTATTTTCTACACTCATCCACTCCCTTCCTCTCTCCCTCATTCACTCACTCACCATTTACCATGTGCCAAGTGCTGTGCTAGCACCAAGTATACAAAGACAAGACATTGCCCCTGCCCTCGAAGAGCTCACAGTGTATAGTCTGTCTCATCAGTGGGGCATTATAATATTACAGAGTAAGTACAATGACTGTGAGAGCTGCACACTGTATTAAAGAATGAAGGAGGGATGCCTGGGTGGCTCATTGGTTGAGCATCTGCCTTTGGCTCAGGTCCTGATCCCAGGATCCAGGATTGAGTCCCACATGGGGCTTCCTATGAGGAGCCTGCTTCTCTCTCTACCTATGTCTCTGCCCCTTTCTCTCTCTGTCTCTCATGAATAAATAAATCTTAAAAAAAAAAAAAAAAAAGAAAAAAAAGAATGAAGGCAAGCCCTTCCTCCAGGCTGGAGAACCAGGCAAGACTACCTGTAGGAGATGATCTTAACAGAAGCCTTCCAGAAAGAACATGGTAGCTGAAAAAGGGGGAGGGGCATTTCAAGCAAAGTGTGAAGGCATGGAAAACAGAAACAGTATGTTTTGTGTGATCTGGTGCTGCTGAAACACAGGGTAGGAAGAGATGGCACTGGAGAGTCCCTCTAGGCGGTGAAATCATCCAACAAGGTTTGAGTCAGCCTTACAGACGACATGAACCAATGAAGAGTTTTAAGCTGGAGGTTAAACTATCAGGTTTATGATTCAGGTAGACATACCTGAATGTTGGCAATGGACTTGGGGTGACAAGAGAGAGTCAGGGAGACCAGTCAGTAGGCTTTGCAGTGGTCAGGTGAAGAAACTCAATGTAAGTAATGGAAGAGAGAAGTCAAGAGAAGGGGTTGAATGGAAGGAAATGTAGGATACAAAAATGGTGTGACTTGGCAAAGAATCATTCTAGAGGTGAGGGAGTAGGAGGAGTCAAGGGTGACTTCTAAGTTTCCCACATGGTTAACTGGTGGGATGACACTGCCAACATCAGAAGACAGAATAAGTTAAAAGGACCAGAGATACAACATGAGTGGACACTGACATAAACCATGGGCTTTGGGTAATGATATGTCGATGTAATTTCACTGTAACAAACACATTACTCTCCTGCAGATTTTTAAAAAAATATTTTATTTATTTATTCATGAGAGACAGAGAGAGAGAGAGAGAGAGAGAGAGAGAGAGAGGCAGAGACACAGGCAGAGGGAGAAGCAGGCTCCACGCAGGGAGCCCAGTGAGGGACTTGATCCCACGACTCCAGGATCATGCCCTGGGCCAAAGGCAGGCACTAAACTGCTGAGCCACTCAGGGATCCCCATCTCCTGCAGATTGTTGATAGTAGGGAAGGCTGTGTGAATGTAGGGTCAGGGGGGATATGTAACTCTTTTGACACTTTTTGCCCAATTTTGCTGTGAACCTGAAACTTCTCTAAAAAGTAAGGTCTATTTAGGGGTTCCTGACTGGCTCAGTTAGATAAGCATGTGATTTTTGATCTTGGGGTCATGTGTTCGAACCCCACATTGGGTGTAGAGATTACTTAAATAAAACTTAAGGGCAGCCCCGGTGGCCCAGGATTTAGCACTGCCTTCAGCCCAGGGTGTGATCCTGGAGACTTGGGATCGAGTCCCATGTTGGGCTCTCTGCATGGAGCCTGCTTCTCTCTCTGCCTGTGTCTCTGCCTCTCTCTCTCTCTGGGTCTCTCATGAATAAATAAATAAAATCTTTAAAAAAAAACCCTTAAAACTATTTAAGGAAAAAAAAAAAAAAAGGACCAGAGATGTCAGGCAAGATGGGGAGTTCAATTCAAGATGCATTGAGCTTCCTTGTCTGTGGGAGACCCAAGGGGATATGTCCGCAGCCTGAGTTTGGGTACATAAGGCTCAAGCAGACATATGGAAGTCCTCAGTTAAGAGGTGCTCTTATGTAGCTTTTCTTAAAGGTAGCAGAAGTTTGTGAGACAGAAAAGGAGGAACTGCACCTCAGTCAAGGAAATGAGAGGAAAGGCACGGAGCCATGGGTATGCAGCTCACAACTGTCAGGAGAGCACAAGGTTCCGGATCAGCCCCGAGGCACCACTGTGGGTTTCAGCTGTCCCAGTGTGAGCAGAGCCCATACAGCTTGTATTTCTTCCTCCCTGTCTCTGGAGTGCAGGTGTGCTCCTACACTGGATATTCCTGATTGTTGCATAAACCAGATGGTTAGCATGTTCCTTTAGCCAAGCAGCTGTATGCATCCCGCACACCTGCTAAAATGTTCCATTTGTCCCTGAGGGGAAAACAGAATGTGACCCGACCGTGTTTGGAGGCTTGCATTGGTGCACTGAAATCTGAACTCCCACAGCAGTTTTTAAACGTGGCTGTGTGTCGGAACGATCTGTGGAGCCTTTTTTTCAAATACTTCCACCCTGCCCCTGCCCTGCTCTCCCCACCAGGGGATTTTGATCTCGGTGAAAGAGGGTGTGAAGCTGCACCCAGGCATGTGTGCTTTCAAAAGCTCCAGAAAGGATGCGAAAACTACTATGTTTAGGAGTCTAAGTCTGCTCTGTGTGGTGCTTCTCACATATTATCCAGTGGTGCTAAAAGCCAAAGATGCCAAAGGCTTCTTTCTAGCAATAGTGAGTGATCTTACCCAGTTTATTCATCTTCATAGCACTTACCACCACAGGACATTATATGATGTGTCCATTTAGTTGTTATTAGTTATCTACCTCCCACCCTGGATTGTAAACGTCCCAAAAGGAAATGCTTCCTTTTGGCTTCCTAAAGGCTTAATGTTGTAGTCTCAACACCTAACAGTGTCTGGAATGAAGTAAGCACTCGGTAAGTACCCTTACCTGCTCCTGCCTGCTACTTAACAGGGAATGCCCCTCAACTTTAATGGGATGATTATCTTTTGACCTTTCACACAGAAACATAAACCACACACCAAACAAATGTCTAAAACTGTATAGTATGTATAAAATCTACTTACCTTAGCATAGTCTAATCTTCCCTTCTCTTGAGCCTAAAATAGAAAGGGAGGGAATTTAATTTGTTAGTTCTTTAAAAATTATCTAGTGCTTCTATAACTTTTACTTCTCCATGAATAAAGGTCAACACTCTCTCCCTTGGTCCCCTACCATGTATCTCTCTATTCGTCTTCATATACAACTATATACATAGAACACTTAAACACATTGAGATGTTGAAAGAATAGTATAGTGAGCACAGGTATATACACCCTCTAGAGAGGACAGTGGCCGACATCATGACTCTTCACTCCACCATGTGTCACCACACGTCTAGTAAGCATAGGATGTCTCATACATAACCACATGACTGCTATCAAATGTTAAAAACTAACAATAATTCCATATTATCTAACATATAATCCATATTCAAATTTCCTCTATTGTCCCAAGAATATCTTTTATAGCTTCCCCCACCCCAACCAGAATTAATCATGATTTACACGTTACATATGATTTCGATTATCTCTGGTTAGTCTTTTAAATCTAGATCCTCCCCATTTCTCAAGAAGTGAAATTAAAGGGCAGCCCAGGTGGCTCATCACCGCCTTCAGCCCAGGGCCTGATCCTGGAGACCTGGGATCGAGTCCCACATTGGGCTCCCTGCATGGATCCTGCTTCTGTCTCTGCCTGTGTCTCTACCTCTCTCTCTCTCTCTCTCTCTCTGTCTCTCATGAATAAATAAAATCTTTAAAAAAAGTGAAAATAAAAACCATGGACTTTTTTCATGAAAAATCACTTTTTTTTAGATTTTATTTTTAAGTAATCTTTATTTTTTTTAATATTTTGTTTATTTATTCACGAGAGACACAGAAAGAGAGGCAGAGACACAGGCAGAGGGAGAAGCAGGCTCCATGCACCGGGAACCCGACGTGGGATTCGATCCCGGGTCTCCAGGATCACGCCCTGGGCCAAAGGCAGGCGCCAAACCGCTGCGCCTCCCAGGGATCCCGATCCTTGGTCTCCAGATCATACCCTTGGCTGAAGGCGGTGCTAAACCGCTGAGTCACCAGGGCTGCCCCTTAAGTAATCTTTACACCCAATGTGAGGCTAGAACCCACAATCCCAAGATCAAGAGTTGCACATTCCACTGGCTGAGTCACTCAGGCACCCCGAAAATCATGGACTTTTTGGGTTTGTCATATTATTTCTCCAGTACGTTATTTAACTTTGTCCTTGTTTTGCTTGCAAACTGAAAGTTGGGTCTGAAAAGCTTGCTGAAACATTTCTGTCATGAGTATTTTATAGAGAATATTATGTACTTTATATTGTAGCAATTCAGGAGGCACAAAATGTCAGGCTGTCCCACTCTTAGTAATGCTATAAATTTGATCACTTGGTTAAGGTGGTGACTATCAGATGGTCCCCTGTAATGACATGTTTCTTCCTGTATAATCTGTAAGTAATCTGTGGGGCCAGTTTCTCCCCCACTTCCTTTGGCATAATTTTTATTATGTTGTTTTATATTGAAAGACTCCCATCTCCACCCCCACCCCCACTACCATGATTGATAGAGAAGAAAGGTGCAATTGAAAAAAACATACTAGGGGTTTCTGGGTGGCTCAGTAAGTTAATCATCTGACTCTTGACTTTGGCTCAGGTCATGATCTTAGAGCTGTGGGACTGAACCCTGCGTGGGGCTCTATGCTCAGCCGGGAGTTGGCTTGGGATTCTTTCTCTCCCTCTCCTTCTGTCCCTCCCCTTCATGCTTTCTAAAATAAAATGAATCTTTTAAAAAAAGACATATCCTATATGGGGTCAGGCTTTATTTTAAAAATATTTTTAGTTTTTAAAATTAACACATATACTCAAATATATATTAAAGTCCTACAGTGATAGACAACCAATGTATTAATCTTTGTTGGTATGTTAGCTCATTTTGTAGACTTCAGAATATAACTCCTGCTATGTCTCTGCACACATTCAATTTGCAAATAGGTTAGGTCTTGAGACCATTTTGTTCCTGAGTAAAAAATGACACTTTATAGCTAATGAAGGTGGGCAGATTACTTCAGTGAGAGAAAAGAAGATTTTTTTTTTTAAGATTTTATTTATTTATGAGAGACAGAGAGAGAGAGAGAGGCAGAGACAGAAACAGACTCCATGCAGGGAGCCTGACATGGGACTCAACCCCGTGTCTCCAGGATCACACCCTGGGCTGAAGGTGGCACTAAACCACTTAGCCACCAGGGCTGCCCAGAAGATTTTTATATAACATTGGTCCTGACTCTTCCTGCTTCTTGATGATCCTTAAAAAAAAAAAAAAAAAAACAAACAAAACAAAAAAAAAACGTATACAAAGATGCCTGCATTTTGTTTTTCTTGTTTTCATAGTAAGCAACTTTGAAGAAGACACTGGTCATGTATAGCCATTGGCAACATCACTAACCACTCTTTTTTTTTTTTTTTTAAAGATTTTGTTTTTTGTTTTTTTTTAAAGATTTTATTTATTTATTCATGATAGTCAGAGAGAGAGAGAGAGAGAGAGAGAGAGAGAGGCAGAGACACAGGCAGAGGGAGAAGCAGGCTCCATATAGGGAGCCTGACATGGGATTCGATCCCGGGTCTCCAGGATTGCGCCCTGGGCCAAAGGCAGACGCCAAACCGCTGCGCCACCCAGGGATCCCCATCACTAACCACTTTAGCTTAAAATTGTGACTTGAATGTTTTCTATGAAACAAAAAGTTTCTGCAACCAATGCATTATATCAAAGAATTTGGGGTTTTCAATCTGCTCTTCAAATTTTTTGGGGAATCTAGATTTTCAGTGAACCAAGAAAATTTTGATCTTAGTCCTGAGATGCATTATACCATAAGTAATATGAGTTAGTTCTTGCAGAAATTTAAAAACTAAGTTTCTTCTCTCTTTTTTAAAAAAGATTATTTTTTATTTATTTGAGAGAGAGAAAGAGATAACCAGAGAGAGCACAAGCAGGGAGAGGGTGAAGCAGGCTGCTCCTGCTGAGCATGGAGCCCAATGCAGGGCTTGATCCCAGGACCCTGTTGGGATCATGACTTGAGCTGAAGGCAGATGCTTAACCAACTGAGCCACCCAGGCGCTCCATTAGGCTTATTCTTCTCTCTGCTCAGATATTTTATATTTCTTTGTATGTGTGTCTGTGGACATCTCCCCATATAGTTTTGTCTACACTGAAAATGCCTCTTTATCGTAATAATCTGCAGTTTGTAGGGACGCCTTGAGCACATCTGTACAGTGCACTCATGAGCTAGCTACTAAACTCTGTTAGTGGACAAATATGAACTGGCCTTGATCCAAGGAATAATCCATGGCTTGTGACCAAAATATCAGCAATAGCATTTCACAATTTGCTTAGTCTAGGTTCTCAAACTCCCAGCTGTCTCTTGAATTCATTTTAGGCTAAGAGATATCTGACATTGAGGCTGATCCTGTGGTCACAAGCATTCCACCTTTTCAATTGTTTATCCTTTTCCTTGCCTCTTGCTGATTAGTATGGATTGCTCAAACACAGCACTTTTCAAATGATGCACAAACTGGGAGCTCTAGAGAACTGTTCCTACTGTCAACCAACACATGCCTGCAACAAATTTGCCATTTCCTTACTACTTTCAATTTTGTTACTGTTCTTTATTTTAAAAATATTTTATTCATTTATTCACGAGAGACACAGAGAGAAGCAGACATAGGGAGAAGCAGGCTCCCTCTGGGGAGCCTGATGTGGAACTGGGTCCCAGGACCCCGGGATCACACCCTGAGCCAAAGGCAGCCGCTCAACCACTTACTCACCCAGGTGTCCCAATTTTGTTCCTATTCTAACCAGCTCATCATTCTGCATCTTTTGACATTCTTAACCTTCAGTGTTTAACACAAAAGGTATGTAAAAGTGTTGAAAGAGGTATTTGTTGAAAGTTTGGAAGTTGGGATCCCTGGGTGGCGCAGCGGTTTGGCGCCTGCCTTTGGCCCAGGGCGCGATCCTGGAGACCTGGGATCGAATCCCACTTCGGGCTCCCGGTGCATGGAGCCTGCTTCTCCCTCTGCCTGTGTCTCTGCCTCTCTCTCTCTCTCTCTCTCTCTGTGTGTGACTATCATAAATAAATAAAAATTAAAAAAAATTAAAAAAAAAAGAAAGTTTGGAAGTTGAAGAGCTTCTGTATCTTGAGATTGCAAGGTAAGGAGAGAGGGAGAAATGATCTAATTTACAATGACTTAGGGTAGACTTTTCCCTTTGGAGGTATTGAGCCACTTTCCAGTTTGTCTCATAAAAAAAAAAATCAACAGTCGTTTCTTCAGGTAGGAAGAGTGAATGTACTGCTGCTCATAGATAAGATCATTAGAGTGGTCCTATCAGACCTTTTTGTAAAACAATTTTCCCCCTATTTTGGTTATAAATTATCTATCTTAGAGAATTCTATTATTTTGAGCTATTTTCAAACTCCCTCTTTTATTTTGTATTGCTAGCTTGGTTACCACCCTTTCACCCAGTAGAGATATACTTTGCTGGGGACGATGGCAAAGAAACACTATGTACATAATCCACATCCATTCAATATCAGCTCTTACATGTTTTGAAAAGCTGAGAGATTAGAAGCCTACATAAAATGACGGCACTATTACCACAGCCCTTACAACCTGAACAGATTATAGCTGTTGATACACAGCCCACCTGAATGTCCTTTTTATTTTATCACAACAAACATCCTTGGTTCTGTGGAACCATTTCATCCTTGACTGCTTTAGCTTGTACATAAAAGTCTCAGTTATTTTGTAAAACAAATAATATAAATACTTAAATCTTTATAGGTATATAATATAAATGTATTTCCAGCTGCTATGTGTGTTAATATCTACAGAGGTCATATACATGCCTTAAGAAAGTACACATTCTGATACAAAATATTTTTTACAAAAGGCTTTAGAGCTTATAAAAATATAGCACATTAAAAAATACAGTACATTAGAAACCGATGGAAATGATGATTTAATCCCCTCTATTTCTCATTAAACATTACCTATTCTATTTCTTTTTGTAAAACAGTTAATTTGGGAGGACCCATAATTACTCTTTTATCAGATGACTCGTTGTTCACTAGATATCTACTGTGTACTGTGCATTAGGTACCTCAAATGTACTGGAGACAGAGCCATGAATAGAACAGATAAAAATCTCTGTCCTCATGGAGCTTGTACTCTAGGGATTGCACAGTCTTGTTTATTTACATAGGCTTCACTTACAAATTCCCTCTAGGCCTTAAGCTCTATGACAGTACAACAATTTTCTCTCCTGCTCACAAGTGTATTCCTTGTCCAAATATGGAGCACATGGTCAATAATAGCCGGTGAATGAATGCATAGATGGATAAATGCTTGTTTTTTATATGTGTTGGTTATGTACTGTCTATTCAGGAAACCAGGATTTAGTTAATTTGGAACCATTAGCTGATGTTCGACAAATCATTTTTTTTAAAAGATTTTATTTATTCATGAGAGACACACAGAGAGAGGCAGAGACACAGGCAGAGGGAGAAGCAGGCTCCCCACTGGGAGCCTGATGTGGGACTCGATTCCAGGACCCCGGGATCACGACCCAAGCCAAAGGCAGATGCTCAACCACTGAGTCAGTCACCCAGGTGCCCCCTTGACAAATAATTTTTACCTGTATTGAACAATACCATATTTTCACTTTACTGCCCAACTTCTGTTTATAAGTAGGCTAGGGAGGGAAATCTATGGGATACATATTGGAAGAATTCATGAAAATCGAACAACAAAAGGATAGAACAGAGAAGAGTGATCTAGTAGCCTTCCCATAGTTGCAGCAGGTTAGTGTAGTAATTAAGTGCCTCAACCTTGAAAGTAGTGTGTTAAAGTGAAGAGAGCCCGGAACAGAAACCTCAGGACATTTTAAGAGCCACACCCAAGGCTTAGGATGCTAAGTGTGCCTTGTGTATGGAGGAAAGTGAGTGACCTAATAATATCTTGATGGTGACCACTCCAGAAAAACCTCGTGGGAAGATGTGATATGCTGGGTATCAATCAGAAAATATGGTTTCTAGCCCGTAATACATTAATACCTCCAATAACTTTAAAACTTTTATGTGCATCTTCATTTTCTTATCTGTAAAATAAGACTACCGGACTAGACCTTATGCTCCCAAATGCTGGACTAGCTATCAGAATCATCTGGATAGTTTGTTAAAAATGCAGAGCCTCAGTACCCTAGCCCCGAGTTTGTGACTCATTTGAAGATCACTGGTCTGGACCACGTCTAAAGTCTTTTTCCATTTATGCTTCTGTGGGCGCTAGTGTTTGCTTCAAAGGCTAAACAACTATATAAACTCCTTAAGTCTCAAGGAGAATGGAGTGCTATAACTTTCCCCTCTTTTTCTGACATCTGCCACTTATCATGTATATTTCTAGCCGAGCAAGATATTATTAAAATAACTTTCTCACTGGGGCCCAAAATAGGCTGATATAAAATAAATCCAGACTGTATTTCAACAGCCAGCAGTCCTGAACCTCTTCCTGCCACACTGTTCATCTCCAGAAGCCACTGTAAAATCTACCACACACGGCAATTCCCTGAGGGCTTCATTACTAGGGTCTTTAAAAGGGATTCACTCATCTTTTTGCCTCCTGTAGGTATGCTTCTTGTCAATCCAGGTCATGAGAAAAGAAAGTAATTTTTCCCAGTCTTTAGCAGTTCACAGAGAATGTGTGGTTTGAACCTTGTTTTATCTTAAAAAAAAAAAAAAAAGTGAAAATAGACAAGACAGTGGACAGTGTGCCAGTGCTCATGACACTAGAGGCCTCCTTAGACAGCTATAGTGAGCACTGTAAAACAATATTCTGTACAAAAGCAAAAAAAAAAAAAAAAAAAAAAAAAAGCCAGCATTCTGAGTGAGAGGATGCACAGAGGGATTAATTCCAAAGGTTTATATACCAGTGTCTGCAGACCAAAGGCAGATAGATTCCCTGTTGGTAAGTAAGGGATGTACAATGTGGTCTTTTACTTTAAGAAACAAATGCTTTCTTATAAGTCAGGTAACAAGGAAGGATTAGATGACATAAATGAACTATTTCCAATTTTCAACTATGTTATCTGGACTTGAAAGTCAGATATGGAGAAACCTTTTTCTAAAAATAGAAAACTAATATTCCACAGCAGGGAGTCCAGAAATTGTTAACACTGATCATCTCTACTTATCATGTTATTCTTCCCAAATGCTAGCAGCTATATTTGGGGATAATAGTCATTTTTAAAAATTCTCTCTTTAAAATTCCAAGGAAAATTACCTTTCTCCTAAAACTTTTTAGTAGAAAGAACACTACGACCACCCATTTGCCCTCCACCTACATTAATCAGTTGCTAATATTTTGGCATCTTTGCTTTTTTTTGGATGATGATTTGTTGACTACCTGAGAATAAGTTGTAGACATCATGTCTCATCCCCTCATACTTCAGCATTTATCTCCTAAGAACTAGGATGTTCTTCTATATAACCACAAACCCATTATCACATCCGGGTTTAACACTCCCTATGATGTTTAAGAAATCCATACTCAAATGTTTCCAGTTCAATCAATAGTGTCATTCAGAGCTGTTTTTATCCCAATCCAAGATCAAATTAGAAACCATACATTCTCTCTGGGTGTCATGGCTTTTAAATCTCTTCTAATCTACAAGAGTCCCTACACAACTCCTTTTCTGTCTTTCATACCGGCATTTTTTAAGAGTACAGGTCAATTGCCCTGGAGAATGTCCCTTATCCTGGATTTGTCAGATTGTTTCCCCATGATCCCATGATTAGATTACAATTAAAACTTTTTTTTGGTGGTGGTGGGGCAATAAATAAATGCTGCTCTTTACTTCTCCATTACATCAGGAGTCATACAATATCAGTTTGTTTCATTATTGGTGAAACTAAGTTTATTCACTGCTTCCCTTTGTATTTAATAAGTAATCTGTGGGGTGCTTTGAGGCCATGTGAATATTTGGTTCCCTTCTAACCCCCTTCATCCAATTGTCTTAATCTATCATCCATTAATAATCCTTGTTTGAATAAAAGATTACCTTGGTGGCTGCAAAAATGACAACAGTTTAAAGGTCTTTTGCAGGAATATCACTGGCTCCTCTAGAGAAGACAGGTCTTACTGGAAATAAATTCTCTGTGCATTTGTATTGGTATGAAGAGGTGGAGTTTAGTTTATACATGAGAAGGTTTACTGGGGAAGGAAGAGGAGAACCTCCCTTCTCATCCTAGAATGATTTGGGTAGAGTGTATGAGGATTTAAAAAGCTTACAAATCAGAAATCTATTAGATCTGTTAGTTCCAAAGTGGATGCACTCGAATTTTGGTTTGGTAGGAGAAGCAGGACTTGTATCAATCCAGCTTTCCAGTTACGAAGTGGAAAAGGTATCAGAATAGACAGGAACAGGGCAGGCCTCTTCTTTGTGATCCTGATCATTCTTGCCTATTAATAAAACAACACAGAAGGCATCAGCAAGGAAGCCAACACCATTCAGAATTGGACTTCTTGGGAACCTGATGCTACCATCTCTTTCAGCTAGGAAGGCTAATCTTTGGAGGGAAATGTGAATGTTCAAGGATTAGCTTTTTTGTATTCTCTCCCTTTGGTTAACTGGGAAAAAAGGAAGCAACAGACAGGTGCACAGAAGGGTATGGTGTTCAATTAAAAGAAAGAGGAGGGTAGGGGCACCTGCGCAGCTCAATCTATTAAATGTCTGACTTCTGATTTCAGCTCAGGTCATGATCTCATGTTTGTGGGATTGAGCCCCGTGTTGGGCTCCATGCTCAGTGTGGAGTCTGCTTGAGATTCTCTCTCCCTCTGCCCCTCACTCCACTTGTACAGCTCTCTCTCAAAATAAATAAACGACATCTTTAAAAAATAAAAAGAGAAGGGGCTTTATTATCTATATAATAAATTTTTCCCTTTTCAGAAGGCTTGGTCATCCCCCTGCAAACCTTTTTCCTTGCTTTCTTCAAATCTGGAAGAGACGTGAAATTTAAAATGCACACACAGACAAAATCTACTCAGATTGCCAAAAAGCCATGAAAAAGGAAATCGGGCTAAAAATGGAACTAAGCTGTTTCCTCCAGTCGCCAGGTTCCAAGGTGATGGCCACCAGCCTTGATGGTACTCCTCAAAATCACCATGCCAAAAACCAAATTTATACCAATTTTCTCTCTTAACTTTCCTGTTTCTATTAACGGCATGATTCTTCCTGTAATTCAAGTTCAAAATCCAGGGTTTGGCCTCTGACTGCCCCTCCCCAAGTAGACACCCGCCAGCTTCTCTCTATCATACCAATTTTCAGGCCCTATACATTTTCTCTTTGAAACACGTCTCCCCCGACCCGAAGATTTTAAGTAATGTCTACACCCATGGTAGGGCTTGAACTCAAAACCACAAGATCAAGAGTCACATGTTCCACCAACTGGGCCAGCCAAGCACCCCTCTCTGAAATTAGTTTTACACCTAACCTCCTTACCTTCCCAATCTTGTTGCCAACACTCTGATCAGTACTTTTCTCCTGCACTTATCAACAGGTTCCCCAAAACTTAACTGACCTACTTCTGTCTAGTATTTCCTTGTTCCTTTTGTCCTATTGGATGTAGCCAGACATATTTCCCTGAAACACATTTTCAGAACATGGCATTACCTGGTTCAAAAACTTTTCTGTGTCTATTCCATGACCTGAATCAAGTTCATTTTCTGTAAGCAAATATCCACAGTCTTTTTTTTTCAAATTGAAGTAAAATTCATACACAACATAAAATTCATCATTTTAATTATTTTAAAGAGTATAATTCAGGGGCATTGTACATTCAGAATGTTGTGCAACCCTCACCATTATCTAGTTCCAGAATATTTTTGTCATATTGTAGCATGTATCAATATTTCATTCTTTTTTACTGCTGGATAATATTCCTTTGTATGGACATTGGGTTGTTTCTACTTCTTGGCTATTGTAAACATTGCTTATCTGAACATTCATGTATATGTTTTTGTTTGAGACAAACTCTTTAAAGATAGGTTTTATGTACTATTTCAGAGCAATTCTTTGCCTGTCTCTATCTGGTCCCTATACTGCCCTATAGTTTTCACATTTGACTCAAATGATAATACTTTTATTTCTTTGAATACAGTACACTTAAAAAAAATACAGTACACTTGCCCATCTGCATTCCTTTTTTTTTTAAGATTTTATTTATTTATTCATGAGACACACACACACACACACACAGAGAGAGAGAGAGAGAGAGAGAGAGAGAGAGAGGCAGAGACACAGGCAGAGGGAGAAGCAGGCTCCATGCAGGGAGCCCGACGTGGGACTCGATCCCGGGTCTCCAGGATCAGGCCCTGGGCTGAAGGCGGCGCTAAACCGCTGAACCACCAGGGCTGCCCTACATTCCTTTTTTAGGACTTCTGGTGCCTAGGAAGCCTCTCCTTCCCATCTTTGCTGTCACAATCTTCTTCTTTGAGGACTCTCTCAGATATCACTAATTTCACAAATCATTTCTTGACTTTCCTTTGTGCTCCCTAAATGACATCATTATAGTTAGTATTCCTTGTATTTGTGTGTTTCTCTTGTCCCCCTCTTTAAGAGGCCAGAGACAGGGGCAGCCTGGGTGGCCCAGCGATTTAGCGCCGCCTTCAGCCCAGGGCGTGATCCTGGAGACCCCAGATCAAGTCCCACGTCGGGCTCCCTGCAGAGCCTGCTTCTCCCTGTGCTGTGTCTCTGCCTCTCTCTCTGTGTGTGTCTCTCATGAATAAATAAATAAAATCTTTAAAAAAAAAAAAAAAAAGAGGCCAGAGACAACCAACAGGAAATTAACTGCTATGTCTCCTATAGTCAAGCAACCTTAAGAAATATTTTAACTCAGGAGATATCTAGAGCCATTTCAGTCTTTGTAGTCTCATATACAGTCCCTTCAAATGCCCACACTGTCCACCATCTGTGGTGGAGGATGTCAATATTTTTCCTTTTAAAACAACTCAAAATAACTTAAATAATTAGAAGAATATCAAGTGGCATTAATGAAGACTCTGAATGTACATTTTCTCTTTTAAGAATATATATGTTATGTTTCTGTACACCAGCCTTGACGAGCAATCTCTGCTTTATGTTTTGAATAAGAAGTACAGTAGAATACTTAGGGATGAGTGAGTTAAAGCTTAGCATTGGTAAAATGTAGTTCACTTAAGGTAGTTTATGGCTGGTTATGACAGTGTCAGGATGTCACAAGCCTAAGTGACATTTCAGTACTTTCAGAAATAGCCAGGAAAATATAATCATAATTCCTATCTCTTCAGTGACTTATAATGGCAGCAGAAAACTAGAAGGATCATTAAAGATAAAGCTTGCTGACCTGCAATAGCCTCTGGACTCCCTAAGAGAGTCAGAGCTCTGTGGTTCTCTGAAGGATTCTACTTTCTTTTATTAGGAATCAAAATGGTAACTGAGTAATGACTTCACCTCCCTAGGGTGAATCACCCATTCACTCAGTATTTTTACCTGATCATTATTTTTCAGCAGCTACAAATTTAAATTTAAAATTAAGGTAGAATTTAGTATGGAAACGTTGTTCAACAAATATTTTTCAGCTGTTTCAGGGCTGGCCTGGTGCTCTTAACTGCTTCTTACAAAAGGGTATGGTGTGTGTGTGTGTGTGTGTGTGTGTGTGTGTGTGTGTGTTTGTGTGTGTACGTTCACTGCCTGCTTTCAGGTGTGATGGAAGACAGCTATCTAAGCTATCTAATCTTAAGACTTCGGAAGTTGAAGAGGAGGTAGCAGTGCCCTGATATGAAAAATTCCAGAAGTTTCTTCTTCCTGGCTTCACAAGGATGTTGAATGCGTACTAAGGGTATGTGAGATGTTGAATGAGTATGTGATCTCCTCTTCCCTTCCCTGTCTAGTCATTAATTCTCACTCTCCTGAAGCACGAGATCAAAAGGGTAGATGGGACACAAACCTGTCTGCGTAAAGTAGGGAAGTGATTTTACATGTGATAATAAGAAATCATAGGTGACTTCCATCATTGGGAGCAAGACTTTTCCATTTCTCAGTGTCAAAACTAGTATTAAGCTTCTAATAGAGAGTAATATTTTTCTTATAATGCATCTCTTGCCTAAGAGACCTTTGTCTTAGATTTATTTGAGAGCTGAGAGGGACCTCAGAAATGATCTGGTTCAACAGCATCATATTACAGAAAATAATAACAAGGACATGAAAGTATGTGATTAAGGTCATACAGATGCTAGCTGAGTCCAAACCAGAATCCAGGTCTTCCAAAAACCTGGTCCTTTGTGGGCTGTTTCTGCTATTGACTTTTTCTATTCCAACTTGACTTTTTCTGTTTAACAAAACAGAGCTGCCATCAAACAGCCTAACTCTGTGAAAACCATACCACATATACTTTTTTTTTTTGAAAATATTAATTGGATGACTATTCCAAGTAAGTCACTACGCCAAGTGCTATAGATAATTCAAAGGTGAATTCACTGTTATCCTTAAGGATCTTTTTTTTTTTTTAATATTTTATTTATTTATTCATGAGAGACACAGAGAGTGAGAGAGGCAGAGACACAGGCAGAGGGAGAAACAGGCTCCACGCAGGGAGCCCGACGTGGGACTCGATCCTGGGTCTCCAGGATCAGGCTCTGGGCTGCAGGCAGCACTAAACCACTGCGCCACTGGGGCTGCCCCTATCCTTAAGGATCTTGAAATAAAATTCAACACCTGGGCAGGAAAGGATCACAAACATGCAGTGGAAGGAAGAGTCACTATGCTAATCGCATCCCCTAACTCTGACTAGGGGGGAATCTATGGAATAACATTATCTTCATCTAGGGGTTTATATAAACATGAACAATATAATTTCAAAGACTAAAATAAACTCAGGTGAAGAGTCTTTAACCTGAGGAATGTTTCCCCTTTCATGACAAAAACCAACTTCCTATTTCTTGTTTCAGATGAATGAATCTCCTCTTCACCAGTGATCCTGTTCATGACGTAGACATGGAGCTATAAGGAGGGCCTCAAGCCACTGGAGCAAACCACAGCAGCCTGGCGGGGCTGTGGGATGGGCAATAAACTGCCAGTCTTTTCCTGAAGGATGAAGATCTAGATAGTATCACAAGGAACCTAGGTTGGTGGACAGGACATCATCTGCTCACAGACATCATCTCGGCAGGGTGCACTGACCTCTGGAGAAGATCTATTTGATTCATTTGAGTTACTGTCTATGGCACTGGTTATTTGGAAAGGACATCCCTTTGAAAAGTTAAAATCAAGTTGCAGGTAGTGATTTGGGAATATTTCACCAGCTGTTTAGGAAATCCTAGGTTCTCATGTTGTCTACATTTATGACTTTGTATACTTGCAAAGAAACTAAAAATTAATATGTCTCTTTTCTGTGAAGCTTCTTTAAAATTCACATCTTCAATACTCTTATATATACATGAATATATGTAAATAGCCAAAGGAATATATGTAAATACCAACTCTCCTTGGTAGTTTCCATTCTACATATTTAGCTGGATCTTTTCAACCAAAATGTAAATCTGCAATGTATTCTAATGTAACCCAATTAGAGTACTAACACCATCTGTATATATATTTTTGGTTCAGCTGTCAAAAAACACACAAATACACCCCAGTAATACAGTATTCAATAGCTGTATGATATTTCATTGTACTATACTTCATTTAACCTTTTGTCTATTTTTAAAATGAATCAATTTTTACTTTTTTCCTTTTACAATTAGTATTTTAGTGCATATTTTAATAGATAAGTATTCACATCCGATCTTTTTTGGAGGATAGATTATTAGAAGTGGAATTACTGTTGCAAACTATGAAACTATGTACAATTTTAAACTATATATTTTAAATTTTTTTTATTTTTATTTATTTATGATAGTCACACACAGAGAGAGAGGCAGAGACACAGGCAGAGGGAGAAGCAGACTCCCTGCACAGAACCTGTGGCAGGACTCGATTTCAGGACCCCAGGATCACAGCCTGAGCCAAAGGCAGATGCCCAACCACTGAGCCACCCAGGTGCCCCTAAACTATACATTTTTAAGTAAAAACAAACACATGTATTTAAAAAGTCAACTACAAGACTTCTAACAAAACAGCCTACCACTCTCCAGACCTTATCTGTTCTGTGTCCCTCGGTTTAGCTATTTCTTCTGCTATTTAACAGTGCTTTTCCTTGATTTTAAATTTTAGACATTATCTACTGATCCTACCATGAAAGGAATAATTACATTTCTTACATGATGAAACATACTCTTTTTCCCTACCCTCCTCCCACTGATGACACTCTTTGGTTTAATATTCAATATTCTGTATTTATATTTTTATGCTGTATAAATATTATTCTCAAAGCCACGTAGAGTATTATGCTGTATTTCCTTTCTTATACATTTATAATTTTTACACAACAGCTAATAACTGCTTATCTTCATCCATATGTTTCATGTGGCTGCTTTAAAACTTGGCCCCAAATTCCTTGACATTCTTCCCATTGCTAGGTGAATCTACAAACTGTTCTTTATTGCTGGTGGCCTTGTGACTGATAAGAAACGATGGAAATGACTGTGCGCGCTTTCTGAGACTGGTCATAAAAGAAGATGCAGTTGGGATGCCTGGGTGGCTCAGTGGTTGAGTGTCTGCCTTTGGCTCAGGGTGTGATCCTGGTGTCCTGGGATCGAGTCCCACATCAGGCTCCCTGCATGGAGCCCACTTCTCCCTCTGCCTATGTCTCTACCTCTCTCTTTCTGTCTCTCTCATGAAAAAATAAATAAAATCTTTAAAAATAAATAAATAAAAGAAGATGCAGTATCCACCTTGTTTGCTGGAACACTTATGTTTGGAATTTTGAGCTGACAAGTAAGAAATGCGACTATTCTGAGGCTGCCATGCTGCAAGGAAGGCAAGCTAAATGGAGGACCCATATGTGAGTACTCTGGTTGGTCAGCAACATGGTCTCGACATTCCAGGTGCCAGTATGAGTTGAATCTCCAAATGATTCCAGTGCCCAGTACTGCTGAGTCACCTCCAGCCTCTGGGTCATTCCAGCTGAGGCCCCAGTTGTCATGCAGTAGTCACCTTTGTGTGCTGTCCAAACTCCTGACTCACAAAATTCACGAACATAATTACACAGTTATCTTAAACAGCTAAGTTTTGGGGTAATTTCTTATGCAGCAACAGTAACTGGAACACTTAGTTTTCTATGTCTCTGTTGTCAATTTGTCTTTAATTCTCAACATGGTTGAGGCACCTGGGTGGCTCAGTGGGTTAAGTGTCTGCCTTCAGATCAGGTCATGACCTCGAGGTCTTGTGATGGAGTCCAGTGTTGGGCTCTCTGCTCAGTCTGGAGTCTGCTTCTCCCTCTTAATTGCCCCCACACCCAATTCATATGTGTGCATGCACATGCTCTCGCTCGCTGTCTCGCAAATAAATAAAATCTTAAAAAAATATCCTCAATATGGCTAAGCATGTTAGTTCCATTGTTTTCCTTAGAAAAATTCCTCCTGGAGACCTCTGTCCTCTTCTTCCAATCTGGACTAGATGCACAGCCATTAGCCCAGCACTTGCTTGGATGAGAGACAGTGTAGCATGTCACTTGCTACTTAAGGATGTGGGCCCCTTTGCAAAACTGCCTGGATTTGAATCGTGGCTCCACTACTTGCTAGCTGTGTGACTGTGTGCAAGTTCATTTCTCCATACCTCAGGCTCATTAGTAGAGTGCTTGGCACACAGTAAGTGCTCTTACTATTGGCATTATTATTATTCTTCCTTTCATGTCATACTGGGAATTCCCACTGCCCCGAGCCTATGTCTAATCCTAGTTCCTAGATTCCATGTCCTTCTCTTTCTTGGTTACTTCTTTGTCTTAATAAAATACATCACCCAAAATATATCTCTTGAGAAAAGATGCTTGGGAGGTAAAGTTTTTCGAGACCTTGTGTATCTGTTTTGAATTGTCTTTCTTTAACATCGCACTTGATAATGTGACAGTCATAAAAGTCTAAGTTGGAAACAATTTTCTCTTTGAATGTTGAAGCTATTAGTCCATTGTCTTGAAGCTTTCATTGTCACTACTGAGAGGCTCAGTATGTCGGGTTCTGATTCTCCATCCTTCGTATGTCGGGTTTTCTTTTTCTTCCTGGAGGTATTAGGTTCTCTTTTCATCCCCATTGTTTCAAAATGTGATAATAATGTGACTTGGCATGAGCCTTTTAAAATTAATTATTGAGGGCACTGTTTCAATTTGGAAACTTAGGTCCTTCAAGTCTTAGGATTTTTCTTTTCTTAGCAATTTGTTGTTGCTGTTAATCTTCCTACCTCCATTTTCGGTTTTCTCTCTCTGGGACTCCTAATAAGTATTGGATCTGTTGAACTGAATTCTCTTATTTTCTCTTCTATTGACTTTTTGTTCAACTTTCTGGGCGATTTTCTCATTCATATCTTCTGTTCTTCTGATTTTAAAAAAATCTGCTTTCAGATTTTTCTGTTTTATGATTCTGATGTCTTACTCTTGGACTGTCCATATTTTATGTATCATCTGTTCTTCCTTCATGACTTTAATGTCTTTTCTCACTGAGTAGATTGATGATAGTGCTTTGGAATGTCTTTCTTTGTTGCACGGTCTGTTTCCTCTAAATTCCCTTTCCATCAGTTTGCTTTTGACCCCTTCTTTCATGGCAGAGGCTTTCCTCAAATGCCCAGTGGTCCTCTCTTACCTACTCTATTTCAGTGGGATATACTGTGCACTTGGATACCCTAAGGCTCGTCACTCAGTGGGCCTCCGTGTGGGATGTAGGAGAGCTGTGTGGATATGTGGCATGAGGGAGCCCCAAGCATCCATGTCCGCAGGTCTCTTCTCCTGGGCTTGAGATTCCCCAGAAATGAGTCCTCTCATTTTCTACCAGGTGAATATGAGGGATTTTAAGCCTGCTGATGGCATTTTGAAAGCCAATAAGGGAAGAGGGTGAGAAGAGAGAACATCTTATGGTTCCAAAAGCAGATATCACTTAGGCTCTCTCTGCTTTAAGTATGGCTGCTCTCCCTGCCTCAGCTGTGCCTGGTTCCCCAAGTCCAGTCTCACATTAACCCAATCAATTAAAACAAAGCTACATAAATTCCATGAAGCTGTGGGTAAAAGGGCACTACTTTATCATTCTAGAGTTTCTGGATTAAAAGGAAATAAAAAAAATTCCCTCTCAGCCTTTATGCCTTCTCTTCTGCAAAAAAGTAGGAAATTCACCCAGTTTAAACCCCTTTCCCCCCTCTGTCTTCACCACTTTTTTTTTTCTTTTCTTTGATAATACCTCAGGATTTGAGTATTCAGGGTCCAAGTTTGTTTTAAAATAACCCAATGAGCTGACAGACGGAGCTTCTGGAATTCTGCAGCTTGTGCTAGAGTCTGCAGATGGGAAATTGCCGTCAGTTAAAGGGTGGTGCTATTAGCATAGCCCAATTTTTGAAAGCCTTTAGGAAAAAAAAAATCCTCTGAGTTAATTAGCATCCACCACAGGCACTGGTTTTGTGTTGCAGTATTCTAAGAATTCCGATAATAAGAAAACAGTATTTCAATCTCTAACTTTTAACTAACACTTGCCTCAAAGACACATATGATAAAGTACGAATGTTACCTGTTATATGAAAATGGTCTTATTATATGGTTCATCATGAAATACCAATTACGTTCTAAAATCAACTAAATACAATTCTAGTGATACCTAAAATAGGAACAGTTTTGTTTTACCTCTCCAATCTGCTTCATCCACAAATCTCTTCCAAGAAACTCCTGATGTAAGACCACGGGAGCTGAGTTTAGATTAAAAGTCACGGAGTCACTTGTCTTTTCTTTAATGAAAGGCTGGAGATCAGAATTTATCTGGGAGGGGTAGTCAGAAGAGTTAAATTGGTAAAATGCATACACATTAGCCTGTTTTAGTTACTTCAGAAAGACCCAGTTCATGCAGTGAAAAATGGAATATAGCTCTTAGATGAACTTTTTTTTTTAGATGAACTTTAATAAGCAAAAGAACAGTCATGTGAGTAACAATCTTTAAAATTCTTTAAAATAATTTTCCTCTGACATAT
Source organism: Nyctereutes procyonoides (assembly GCF_905146905.1). NCBI lineage: Eukaryota > Metazoa > Chordata > Mammalia > Carnivora > Canidae > Nyctereutes > Nyctereutes procyonoides. The sequence goes on from NW_026575051.1 coordinate 64,458,003, forward strand.
TTCTTTTCTCTTTGGCAACAGATTTTGTTTTACTTTTTAAGCTAAAAGCAATAATTTAAATAAAGTTTTAATAAATAGAATTGCTTAATAAATAAATCTAAGGTTTAATAAAATATACAAAAACTCATCTGGAGATATTTTACATGTATTTAACATATATATATATTCTCATCTCTTAAGAGCTATGTAAGTAACATTTAAGAAATATATACTAGGGGATCCCTGGGTGGCTCAGTTTAGCGCCTGCCTTTGGCCCAGGGCGTGATCATGGAGTCCAGGGATTGAGTCCCACATCAGGCTCCCTGTGTGGAGCCTGCTTCTCTCTCTCTCTCTCTCTCTCTCTGTGTGTCTCTCATGAATAAATAAATAAAATCTTTTTTTTTTTTAAAAGAAATATATACCAAATGGAATTTTTAGGTTACATATATAGAAGAGAGCTAACTTGAGACTTTTATTTATTTATTTTTAAAGATTTATTTATTTATTCATAAGAGACACAGAGAGAGAAGCAGAGACATAGACAGAGGGAGAAGCAGGCTGCTTGCAGGGAGACTGATGTGGGACTCGATCCCCGGACTGAAATCTCGCCCTGAGCCAAAGGCAGATGCTCAACCGCTGAGCCACTCAGGCATCCCTAACTTGAGACTTTTTATATTTCATTATGTCCATTCAAAAGAATCAATTATTAGAATTAAAGCTTTCAATTTTACTCCGTATACTTCTAAATTTCACTAACTTTCCATAATTTGTTTTATGTAAGAAACTGCAGGGAACTGTAACAAAAATGCAAATTCTTTCATTCTGTAAATGGCAACATTACATGTTATTTAATAATTTGGAAGAGTTCTCTCAAGAACCCTTTCAGGTAGTAAGAAAAGACAAACACCCCAAATATGGTGTAAGTTGTAGCTTTCTATCAAAATTACATGGTATTTACCAAGCATGCTGTTTATATTACATAACAATCATCATCTTATGACTGATAGATTTTAAGCGTACAATAAACATTTTTTTGAGATATAAAAGCAGCTTATTAAATGGCAAGAAGTTTCTTATGTATCATTTTAGCTATTTAAGTACTGGAAAAGGAGAAAATGTGCAAATACCTTATGACTCATGGCCATGTGCTTCCCATACTGAAATGCCATATCCTGAACGTCAGCATCATGCTTTGCTAATTCCATGGCAGCTTGGCAGCTCTTTGCTAATAAGGCACCATGGGAGAGAAAAGTCTGCTCCTTCCAAGTCGATATTCCAATATCTTCTGTGATATGATTTTCCTAAAAAATGCAACAGAGAGGATTCTACAACATGTTTTAGGAGCAATTTTATTGTTTTGGTTTTTGAAGAATAGAAGAATTAAGAAATTAACTATTTAAAACACTCAGGCTATTGCATCAAGACAGAACTAGAGGATGCTAAACCCCAGTTCTAACTAAAGAAAACTAAGGGGGTGGGAATTGCTGTTTCAGGGTATTGGCGGGAAAAATGAAATGCTGAAGTCAATTTTATTTTGAACTAGGACACTTCTATTAAAATTTATTTGTAGGATATGGCAAAATTAGAAACTCAGACCTCCAAACTAACTCCCTTCTATACTCATGTAAGTTTTGAGTGCAGTATTCCAAAACACAAGAAGCCTATTGCCTTTAACTTATGTGGAAATGTCAAGGGCATAATGAAGAAATGGCATTCTCTTAGAAACAGTTAAAAAAATCACAGAGGAGGTAACACATTACAATGGAGTATGATTGATATATTATCCATCCAAATTTATTCCCATAAATAGAAACAAGGACATAGGGAGTATGTAAGTATAGTTTTTTTAATTTCATCTTTTTAAATTATGAAAATCATTGTAGTATCTATAAGTATACACACATCTACTGTACTGCCTCTAGACCAGTAATGTCCAATAAAAATATAATGTAAGCCACATATGTAATTTAAAATTTGCCAGTAGTTACATTAAAAAGTGAAAAGAAACAAGTGAAATTAATCTGAAATTAATCTTTATGACATATCTATCCTAATATATCCAAAATATTATTTCAACATATAACCAATATAAAATTGAGATATTTTATACTTTTCATACTAAGTTCTCAAAAATCAGTGTGTAATTTACACTTTCAACACATCACTAGCCACATTTCAAGTACTTAGTAGCTATAAGGAATTAGTGGCTGCCTTACTGGACTAGTCTGCTCTAACTGTGGGCTCCCTGAGGATAAGAATGATGATCAAGGTATATAAAACAATGTTCATTTTTTTGATAATTTAAACTAACTAGAACCCATCCAGAAGGGTTAACTAAACCAAACACTTTCTTCCTGCTACCATACCATGATCTTCCTTCCATCATCATTTGAGGACAAAATAAAATAATAAGAAGAGAACAGGACCATGAAAAGGTCAGTTTAGATCTAGCCCTACTTATTTCACCATGCTGAAGATAGGTATCTTCAGCCCACTGGTCAGATCAAATTCTCAGCTTAGTTTTATTTATTATGACTTAAACAACAAAAAAGTTCCACTTATGGTAACAGTTGCAAATGTGCAATATAACATTTTGTAGTAATAAAAAAGGCCACCCAAGGGAGAAACAGTACATAAGAGGTTTTATCAAACATTAGGTATATTATACCTAAATAATAACATATTTAATTTTAGGTATCTGAGAATATATTTTTATATGTACAAAGTTAACATACCATATTAAGAAATCAAAGATAAAAACCATATTACCTCTCTCTATATATATATATTAAATAGGCATTTAACAAAATTCAACTTCTATTCTTGAGGGGGGAAAAATCTAAATAAAATAGGAACAGATGTATATTTCTTTAATATGATGTGTTTGTGTCAGCCCCAAAGTCAGCAAATACTTCTAAAGAAACATGAGTCTTTTTCACTAAGTCAAGAATAAGAGAGATGCACAACACCACTGTTGTTTAATAGTGTAATGGAAGAGGCAAGAAAAGGACAGATATACTAGAAAGGAAGATTTTTAAAAAGATTTTATGATTTTATTTATTTATTCATGAGAGGAACAGATAGAGAGAGGCAGAGACACAGGCAGAGGGAGAAGCGGGCTCTCCACAAGGAGCCCAATGCAGGATTTGATCCCGCATCTCAGGACCATGCCCCGAGCTGAAGGCAGAAGCTCAACTGCTGAGCCAACCAGGCATCCCTAGAAAGGAAGATTTTAACTCTCACTATGTGAACACAATACAACTGTATATTGGAGAAAACTAGAAGACTCAACTAAAAACTACACTAAATAAGAAGATAATTCAATAAGTAGCAGCATATAAAATGAGTATAATTGATAATATGATAAATGTATTAACCATAGTTTTCATGCATAAACAATAATAGGAAGTATTATAAATAGGGTCTTTTCTTCCATTATATCTATGAAAAGATTAAAAAGCTGGGAAGAAACTTAGAAATGTGAAAAACCGATACAAAGAAAATGTGAAGGGACGCCTGGGTGGCTCAGCACCTGCCTTCGGCTCAGGTCATGATCCTGGAGTCCCAGGACCGAGTCCCACATCAGGCTCCCTGCATGGAGCCTGCTTCTCTCTCTCCCTATGTCTCTGCCTCTCTCTGTGTCTCTCATGAATGGATAAATAAAATTAAAAAAAAAAAAAAGAAAATGTGAAAATACTAGTAAAGGAACACAAGTAACTTGAAAGAATATAAAAACATATCATGCTTAGAGACAGTACAGTCCAACTCCATAAAGTGTACTCCATTAAACTAAAAAAAGGGTGCCTAGGTAGCTCACTCAGTTAAGCTCCTGCCTTTGGCTCAGATCGTGATCCCAGGGTCCTGGGATGGAGCCACTCACAGGGTTCCTTGCTCAATGGGGAGGCTGCTTCTTCTCTCTTTCTGCCTGCCACTCCCCCTGCTTGTGCTATCTTTCTTTGTCAAATAAATAAATGAATCTTAAAAAAAGAAGAAGAAGGAGGAGGAGGAGGAGGAGAGCAGTGTGTGGGGGCCTGGGGGAGGGAGGTGGATGGGAACAGCAACAGATGTCTAGCCCTACTAGACATTGTAACTATAAAGATATCACATATTATACTATAAAGCCTTATTTATTTATTTATTTATTTATTTATTTATTTATTTATTTATCTTTTAAAGATTTTATCTATTTATTCACGAAAGAGAGAGAGAGAGAGAGAGAGAGAGAGAGAGAGAGGCAGAGACACAGGCAGAGGGAGAAACAGGCTCCACGCAGGAAGCCCAACGTGGGACTCGATCCCTAATCTCCAGGATCACACTCCCGGCTGAAGGCGGCACTAAACCGCTGAGCCACCCCGGCTGCCCAAGCCTTAATAATTAACAAAAAATGTGTACTTTTTTATTTATTTATTTAATTTTTTTTAATTCATGATAGTCACACACAGAGAGAGAGGCAGAGAGAGAAGCAGGCTCCATGCAGGGAGCCCGACGTGGGATTCGATCCCGGGTCTCCAGGATCACACCCTGGGCCAAAGGCAGGCGCCAAACCGCTGTGCCACCCAGGGACCCCAATGTGTACTTTTTATACAGAAAGACAACTGGACAAATGAGAAAGTCCAGAAATCAAACTATATATAAGAATATATTAAATTTTAGGAAAAAAAAAGGACTTTTCAGTAAATGGTGCTGGTACAACTGGATAGCTGTCTGGGGAAAAAAACAGACTGTTCTGCATTATACCATTTATAAGGGTAAACTCCAGGGATGCCTGGGGGGCTCAGCGGTTGAGTGTCTGCATTTGGCTCAGGTCGTGATCCCGGGGTCTGGGGATCGAGTCCTACATTGGGCTCCCTGCATGGAGCCTGCTTTTCCCTCTACCTATGTCTCAACCTCTTTCTGTGTCTCTCATGAATGAATAAATAAAATCTTAAAAAAAAAAAAAGACTGTTTAAAAAAATAAGGGTAAACTCCAAATGGCAAATGGCAAAAACAAAAGCAAAACAACCAATCACAAAACCATAGGCAACGTCAGAAGACAAAGGACAAGGAGGAAAAGTATTTGCATTTCTGATCCCAGACAGATGGGCAATCTTCCTGTGGTAGGCTAATAATGTCTGTGCCCCCTGCACCCGCCTCTCCCCAAATGTTACCTTAACATGGCAAAAGGGACACTGTGGATGTGACTGAATTGAGGATGCTGAGATGGAGGGATTATCCCAGATTAACTGGGTGGCCGTGCAGTCATCACAAGGATCCTTGTCAGAGGAAAGCAGCAGGGTGAGTCAGACAAGGAGAAGTGGTGACAGAAGAGAAAGAGATTAGAAGATGCTATGCTGCTGCATGCAAGATGGAAGGTGGGGACATGAGCAGAGGAATGAAGGCCGAAACGAGAAAAAGCAAGGAAATGGGTCTCTCCTACGGCCTCCAGAAGGAAAGCGACCTTGTTGACATCTTGATTTGGGGGCTTCCAACCATTAGAAAAATTTGCCACCTCCTCAAAGCCTTACTAAGTGCTGATGAGGCTGTGAAGAAACAGGCCTCTCAAGCACAGATAAGGAAAGTGGAGACTGGATGGAAATCTCATGATTTATCCATGAAAATTCCAAATGTATTTGCCCCGTGACCCACCAATCCCACTTCCAGGATTGAATCCTACATATAAGCCAACACACACATGTGAAATGAAATACATACAAGTCTACAGTCTATTGTTCACTCAGTTGCAAGGGTAATCCTTTTACAGCTTAAGCCCGAGAGATCCACATCAGCCTTCAAGCTGTTTCTCTAACACTTCAGGCCTGCTCTTCTGAGGCCTCTGAACTTGCTATATTTTCTGTCACGCACTCTCCCCAGATGTTTGCAAGGCTCCGTTCCTCATTGCTCTGGGCTCTCTGCTCAAATTTCAACTCATCTTTCAGTCTCCCTGCTTCCCTTACCATTTCCCATTTCCTTACTGTGCTTTAAATATCTTTTCCTTGATACTACCAGACTCTTCATATAGTTATAGGTTTAATGGTTTATTGCTTGTCCCCTTCACTAGAATATTGGCTGCATGAAAGCAAGGACTTTGTGTGTTTTGCCTTCTGCTGAAATCATCAGCATTCAATAGAGTATATTAAGTGTGCAATAGATAGGCGATGCCTGGGTGGCTCAGCGGCTGAGCATCTTGCCTTCAGCTCAGGGCATGATCCCAGAGTCCCAGGATCGGGTCCCACATCAGGCTCCCCTCAGGGAGCCTGCATCTTCTCCCTCTGCCTTTGTCTCTGCCTCTCTGCATCTCTCATGAATAAATAAAATCTTAAAAAAAAAGTGTGAATAAATATTTGCTGAATCTTTATCTTTCTTTTGGTATTGTTCTCTTTCTCTCATTTCCACCTTTCTCTGTCCTTCCTAACTTGGAAAAAATAAAGAATTGAAATAATTCTTCTGGAATACCTTCCTACCACTCACAGAATCAAAATAAACTTTAGTAACCTATTAAGGCACTCTTTTTTGGTACCAAGAAATATTTCTAGCCCCATCTCCTCCCCAAAATAGTCCTTTGAGGCCTGCATTCCAGCAACACAGAACAATTTGCTGTTTCTTGAATAAAATATGTACTGTCACACTTGTGTGAATTTCAAAATATCATTCCCTTCAAAAAGAATACCATTTCTTCCCATTCTCTCTCTACCTATTACATTGAACACATCCAGCTCAAATATCACTTCTTTGAGGAGCTTTCTCAAATACTCTCACAAATACTTTCCTCTTTAGACTAAGGTTACCTTACTTGTATTACAACATAGCATTTAATTCTTTCTAAATTGTATGATTGCTTATTTGTCTTTTCTTGATGAGGTTAGACCTAATATCTTAGGCATCTTTATATACTTTCAATCACTTAGGCCATATTTCATGTCCAACAAAGGTTTGCTCAAGGAATAGAATCATATTTGTCTGTTGCATTTATTAAGTATTTATATGTTCTTTAAAATTTTTTTTTAAACTGGGCAGCCCGGGTGGCTCAGCGGTTTAGCGCTGCCTTCAGCCCAGGTCATGGTCCTGGAGACCCGGAATCAAGTCCTGAGTCGGGCTCCCCTGCATGGAGCCTGCTTCTCCCTCTGCCTATGTCTCTGCTTCTCTCATTCTCTCTCTCTCTCTCATGAATAAATCAGTAAAATCTTAAAAAAAATAAATTTTTAAAAAAACTAATGAGTAGATCTACAACGAATGCTATTCAGCAACAAAAGAGAAGCAACTACTGACACATGCTCTATAATGGAAGAATCTCAAAAAAACGTTAAGCCAAGTGAAAGAGGCAGGCACAAAAGGCCACATATTGTATGACTTCATTTAAATGAAATGTAGATTAGTGGTTGCCTAGGCTGGGGGTGGAAACTGTGAAGGGGCATGAGGGACCTTAGAGGGTGTGCATGAAAATGAAAATGTTCTAAGACTGATTTATGGTGATGGTTGTACAATGTGATACAGTTTTTTAAAATCACTGAATTTTATGCTCAAAATGGGTTGATTTTAGAATATGTAAAATGTAGCTCAATGAAGTTGTTAAAAAAGAAAAAATGGATGAGTAATATTTTACATTTCTTGGTCTCAAGAAATGCTTAAATTGTCATTTAAAAAATTTATATGACTCTTGGGACCCCTGGGTGGTTCAGCGGTTTAGTGCCTGCCTTTGGCCCAGGGCATGATCCTGGAGTCCTGGGACCGAGTCCCATAAGAGGCTCCCCATGTGGCACCTGCTTCTCCCTCTGCGTCTCCTCTCTCTCTCTGTCTCTCATGAATAAATAAATAAAATCTTAAAAAAAATTTATATGACTCTCAATTAACTTTTTGTGGTTTGTTCACTATCCTCACGTATTCTTACAACAAACTTTACTAAGGTTCTATAATGGGTCAGGTTCTCTGCAACACAATATAGATATGAAGATTAATAAATAGTCTCCTCAAGAAGCTCATAGGCCAGGAATGGCATCTATAAATATATGTTTATAAGGATATAAATGTATAGATATAATTCTATTTCAGAATAAGTTTTGTAGGATTTCCAATAAAAGATTCAGTTTGGGTCATTGTATTTTCCTTATTGTGATTAAGATATTTTATTGTTCATTATTTCTACATTTTAAAATAGGCAAATGATATATGATCACTAAAAAAAAATTAGAAAATTCAGGTGACCAAGAAAACAATTAATTTATAGTCCCCAGAAATCTACTACCATAAGTTAATAAGGGTGTAAGTTAATAATTCAGTCCCTCCATTCATTTCCATCAGCTTGCCATGTATATATTATAAGAAGAGCTGCTGTATTACAAAGGAAAAATTAATGTACAATTATAAAATACCAAGGACCTGGTTTGATAACCACATTCAAATCAGTATCTTCACACATTAGATACAGAATTGTGTGAAATGAATGAATGTAGTCAGACTAAAATGAGATTTAGATATTCTTATAGCATCGACTTACATATGTGTAGTTTTTACTGGATTTATTATCTATAAAAGGATTGATGGGATTTCCTTTTTTCCATAAAGGTAACATACACCAACATGCCTATCGAATGACTGTCAGACAGAAGGACATTAATTTAAAAAACGCATGTCTCTTATTCACCATCACATGACCTTTTTGCTCAAGTAAGGCTGGTTCAAATAACACACACACACACACAAACTGAAGACTGCAAGACGATGTTTGCCTGAGATAGTGGCACCGGTGGTTTTGCTCAGATATAATATGCTGTTCTGCTAACTGAATTGTCTGGGGGACAAGTACTTTGAGTTGCTTTTCTAATGAAAGTAATACATTCGTACATAAGTATTCACAGGAGACCGAAGTGTGTTTATAAAGTGGCTTGTCAGGATGAAAGGTCTGGTCCATGGCCACAGAACAAAAGCAAATTAACTGATGCAGGAAGATGACAAAGCCCCAACTAGAACTTTGCCAAGTCAAACTTCTACCTTTCACATTATCAGAAAAAGAACAGTTTGGGTGATTAAGGAACTGGCTATCTGTGGAGTTAAAAGCACTTTAAAGAAAGTAGGCAAATATCCTCCATTTTCATGTTTCCAACCTCTGATCCATACTTGGAGCCACTATCTTTATAAATGCAGCATAAATTTGGGTTTGGTGAGAGACCAGATCTCTCTAAATGTATGCTTTCAGTTGCCATTTTCAGCTATTTTGGAAGTTAAACGAGAACCTAGCCTTATTTTAAAGTAAATTAAGTTCAGGAAATTTTTATTTTTTATTTATTTTTTTTAATTTTTTTTTTTTAATTTATGATAGTCACAGAGAGAGAGAGAGAGAGAGAGAGAGAGAGAGAGAGGCAGAGACACAGGCAGAGGGAGAAGCAGGCTCCATGCACCAGGAGCCCGACGTGGGATTCGATCCCGGGTCTCCAGGATCGTGCCCTGGGCCAAAGGCAGGCGCTAAACCGCTGCGCCACCCAGGGATCCCAAGTTCAGGAAATTTTTAATAAAGACTCTCTAAATTTAGGAATAAAAAGGAAGTAAGGGGGAGCATGAGACCTAGTATTTCCTGGGAACTAGCTATGTGATGGCACTTTTACATTCGCTATTAAATTAGCTCTCAAAAATCTTAGTTCTCATTTTTCCCATTTAAAAGGTAAGGAGGTTTGGGGTGCCTGGGTGGCTCGGTTGGTTGGGTGGCTGCCCTAGGATCAGGTCATGATCTCAGGGTCCTAGGATCGAGACCCCCTTGCCAAGTCCATCAGGCTCCGTGCTTGGTGGAGTCTGCTTCTCCCTCCTCTTCTGCTCCTCCCCCTGGCTTGTGCTCTCTCCTCTCCCTCCCTCTGAAATGAATAAGTAAAAATCTTAAAAAAATAAAATAAAATAAAAGGTAAAGAGTTTTGAAGACTATATTTTGACCCAAATCAGATATTAGTAAGTGGCAGAGCTGGGTTTCAGAGGTATAGCAACTAAATTCTATTTTGCTTAATACATAATAGAAATATATGCAAAATCTTTTGTAGTTGAGAAACTAGGCTGTATTTAAGAGTGAATGACATGTTTTATCTACGTATCAAAAAAGCATTTTCAACCTGTAAATTAAGTCTTTTAATAATATCTACTGAAAAAAATCCAAGAGTCTAGAGCATGAGTAATAAGATCAGAAACAGTAGACATCACAAGCATTTTTTTTCTCCCTAGAGAGTAAAAAAAAAAAAGTGTAGTATTTTAACAGAATCATCTAACAAGGTAAAATAATTCGCTCTGATTTATAATCCAATCACATGGGAGACAGTAAAGAAGCTTTATATCTATGTAAATCATGGGAGAGAAACTGGTAAGATCTGATACATGCATATAACTAAATACTGTTTTTTAAAAAAATCCTTTTTTTAAAAAAAGATTTTATTTATTTATTCATGAGAGACACAGAGAGAAAGGCAGAGACACAGGCAGAGGAAAAAGCAGGCTCCCTCTGGGGAGCCTGATGTGAGATTCAATCCCAGGACCCCAGGATCACAACTCGAGCCAAAGGCAGACGCTCAACCACTGACCCACCCATGTGTCCCTAAAAAAATGCTTCTATACAATTTAAAGCTATTAAAACTTCACTCACCAATTAGAGAGAAGGGTTACCAGGGAATCCTTGGTTGAGAGCCAGCCAGTTCCTTCCTGGCATCCTCACTAGTTAGTTCTTGCTGAGATGTATGGGAATGACCACGCTGAAAAGGGGTCAGGATGGAGAAAGGCTTTTACAGCACAAATCCTTCAGCAGGTGGTATCTGCAGAGCTAGAGGGCAGCAGATAGTCTTCAGATGGTTTGCACAGTAGGGTATGTAGTAGGGAATACTGAATAATTCTTTGAGATGAACAGACTGGTCAGCACCGAGAGGAAACATGGTCTGCTTTGAAATGCACAGCGTAGGCTGGTGTTTGATATACCACACATCCGTGCAGGAGATGCGGGTAGCTGATTTTTCTGTGAGCTTACTATATGCACCACTATATGTGGATATAAAAATTAGAAGTTCAGCAGAGGAGAAACACAGTAAATAGAAAGCAGTTTGGTATCTGAAAAGAGAGCCATGCTTACAGTACAAAGAAGGGAGCAAGTACTTCTATTAAGGAAGAGTTAAAGGAGGCTTCAATGGGGGGACTGCTGGAACTGAATCTAGTTTTGAATGATGAACCGGAATAAGCCAGGAAGGGAAGGGAAGGGAGAGGATAACTTTGGGGCATCAGTATTAGTTCCATACTGTTGAAGCATACAGTGGGAGGTAGGTGAAGAAAGAGGAGACTAGTTACGTAAGAGGTCCAGAGGTTTGGATCTTATCATTTAGGTGTTAGGAAACTGTTTTTGGCAGGGGAAAGGATATGATTACACGTGCAATTTAGCTGGGTTGTTCCAGAGACAGTTTATTTTTTTTTATTTTTATTTATTTTTTTTTTCCAGAGACAGTTTAGATGGGAGGGGAAGCAATAGAAAGAGAAGATCCATTAAGGGGTGAAGTATTCTAGTCTAGGTGAGCAGATAGGTGAAGTGGTAGCTAACAGAGACAGAGAGGCAGGAACCAGAGAAGTTGCTCAAAAAGTGAAACAAAATAGCTCCTTGTTGTGGACAGGATGCTGCTCACCCAGGATCCACTTTCCTCCCTTTCCCTCCTTACTAACAAGACCAAATAATTTTGTTCAGGTACTTGCTGCTCTGATGGTAAACCAGACTAATATCACCCTGGACAAATCTGCCATGACGACGGTTCTGGGACCTGAAGCCTCCTACAGAGCAGTCCCCTTCCCTTTCCACATTCTTTCCCTTTATTTAACCACACCCTTAAGTATGCCCTCAGGGCACAATGCCCTGGATCTGCCCCCAGGAGATATGACTAGGATCCACACCTACTCTTAAATATTCTCCTCCTGGTGGTTCCTTAGTATGGACTCCCAGCCTCCAGGCTATAAAGATAGGTCCTAAGGGAGGTGGAGGTTGCACCCTAGCTGCTACCAACACGTGCTTCTGTCCATGAGTCCCCCTAAAAAGCCATTTCCCACCAAACTGAACTTGTCTTGCCTTTTTCTTCAGTCTTATAGCTCTTTCGGCCTTTGGGGGTCATTTTGCATGTACCTCGTTTCATGGAATACTTGCCAATGATTACTTTAGGAATGGCACCTGGTTTACTTCTAGCTAAGGAGACAGGAGGGAAGTCTACCAGGAGACTCCAGGGAGAGATCCAGGGGGAACTAAGCAACTGTTTCTTCTGGATGTTGCTCTGTCTTGGTAAGACACACCCAGGACAACTATAGCCAAACTGCCACCAGCCTGATAATACACAGGACACTAGGAGGCAGGGCAGAGAGACAGAAAACCTTGATATCATGGCGTTGTCAGGTTAACTGTGCCCCATGCCCCAAATTGGCCAGAACCTTCACGTGGGACTTCTAGCCTCCAGAACTGTGAAAAAATAAAATTGTTGTTCAAGCCTTCCAGTCTCTGGTATTTTATTGTGGCAAACCAAGCTGACAAACATAAGCACCTTCTGCATAAATGTTAGGACTTGATCAGTGATATTCTGAAAGCACATTTAGGCTGTCCCTCACAGTGTCTTGCAGCAGAGTCTTCACAACCATCATATTAACATACCACCTTAAAATATGTTGAGAAGATCTATACGGGGATTATCTATTTCTGCATTACAAACCACCCTACACCTTAGTGGCATAAACACGGCAACCATTTGATTATGCTCACAGATTCTGTGGGTCAGGAATTGGAACACAGAGGATGGCTGGTGTCTGTCTGCTACATGATTCCCCTGGGGCCTCTCAGGAAGCCTCGAAAAGCTGGGCATGATCTATCGACTAGGGGCTGGAACCACTGAGTTATCAGAGATCCAATCCCCATAAGATAGCTTATTTACCCATACCTGGGTGAGGTCCTTCTGGGACTGAGGATGGAGCGCCTCCTGCGGGCTCATTACATGACTTCTCCCGGAAACGCAGCTGAGTTACTTGAGTTCTCAGAGAGACCAGACAGAGGAAGGGTTTCAAGACAGCAAGCATCCTAAGAGACCTTTTTATGGCTGAGCCTGAGAAGTCATGTAGCGTCACTTCTATAGTATTTTATTGGTTGAGGCTCTCACAAGCCCATTGAGATTTAAGGGAAAGAGACATAGATCCTCACTACTTGATAGGAGACAATGGGAGGAAAGTAAAAAAAAATTGGAATAATAATTGTGGCCTTTTTTTTTTTTTAAACCACCACACTGTACCTCTGAAGAGAGCTCAGGAGGGCACCTGCTTTCTCTGCTCCCTTGCAGTTATGTGCCTGGCTAAGGTGATGATACAGAAGATGGAGCAAGGCAGCCATGGGGGTAAGCTAGGTGAGTGGCAGAGGGGTTAAGGATGATGCCTATGTTTCTGACCTGATAATGTGGATAAACACTGGTGCCCTTTAGGAAGACAGAGAAGAATGGAGTGGGTTTGGAGGGAAAGATCATATATCAGGTCTTACATATACTGAGTCTGATGTGCCTGTAAAGAGCTCCAAGAAGAAATATTGAATAAACAGCAAAATATCTAGCACTAGAGCTCAGGAGTGGTCTGGAATGGAGATATAAATTGAGACTCGCTGGCATATAGACAACTGGTAATTGAAGGCTTGGGCTTCATTTTCTGAAAGGTCTATTCTTGTCCTGTGATCAGAATGGTATTCTATTAAACAATTTACATGCTTAATAGTCATGTTTTATCTCTCAGGCAAATAAACTGCCTCTTAAGTTGTTTTGCTGTGATAGCTATCAGTGAGTGACTTAGAGTACCTTTAAATGGTGTACAAATTCAATTTAAACACTGAACAAATAAAAACATTCACCAACAGACCCACTCTAAACGTGAGGGTCTACTTAATTGACAGGACCATTATATGTACTAAGCTGTCTCAGTCACCAATAGCTTTTTTGCCTTCTCAGTATGTGTATCAACCTTCACTTTTCACCTCTATATATTTAACTTAATACTCCTACATTTGATTCTAATACACTTACTTCACAATACATTTGCTATTTCCTTTAAATAAAAACACTGTGCGGATTAAAAAAGATACAGTACTATTGCTTAAATGCGATGGTGAGTACCTTTATTATTCTTATTCTTCTTTAAACTACATGTATCTGTTACATATACTCTTTTGTATGAATGATACATTTCATAATTAAAAAAAGCATTTTAAACCACTCTCAGGGCAGCCTGGGTGGCTCAGCGGTTTAGCGCCGCCTTCAGCCCAGGGTGTGATCCTGGAGCCCTGGGATGGAGTCTCTTATGCTCCCCGCATGGAGCCTGGTTCTTCCTCTGCCTGTGTCTGTGCCTCTCTCTCTGTATCTCTTATGAATAAATAAATAAAATTTTTTTTCTTTTAAAAAAACCACTCTCAGTAGCCTTTAAGTCGGAATAAATTCAGTATTTTTATTTGCAATGAATGATTTAAGACTGTGCCTACTTTATGAAAAAAGGATGTTAGTAAAATTATAGGTATTTATTATCACCACTACTAGTATCTTCAAAGTCTTGGATATGTGAGTGATATAAGCTTGAACAGATGCCCAGCAAACAATAAAACATGACATGGCATGTTTTATTAGCTCGTTAATACATGCCTTGGGTGCAATGTGAGGGACAGGTTGTGAGTAAATGTACCAGTGAAATATACCCCAGAGTATCTTAATACTTTTATATAGCACTCACTGTTTCACTTTTAAATCTCTTAAAATAGGTTTTCTTTTCAATATAGTTTTTACACACACACACACACACACACACACACAATTTTTAATCCCACAGAAAGGAAAATAAACTCTTCCTATTTCTAATCTACAAAAATAAACTTCCAACATGAACTCCCTTCCACTTTGAAAAGGTTAATTAGCTTCTTTGAACTCAAACTCACTGATTCTCTAGTTAACCTTCCTTGCCCACTTTCATCCATTTTTATGGGAAGAGTCTGCAAAGCCCTGGATTTTCCACATTATTTTATGCTTCTGCTTGCACGCTGCACAATGACGTCCCCATAGAAACACTGTATTCCTCTCTGGCTGCCTGAGGATGACTGTTATCATGAATAACATGAAGAAATCCACGACCAACTAACTAGTGGAAAGGAATGGTCATCAATGTCCTTCAACCTAGGAAGGCAACAGTAACTATGACAGAAATTTAGGAAAAACTTACTAAAATGTACAAGACCACATCGGAGGTCATCTTTGCATTTGGATTCAAAGCTCATTTTGGTGGCGGCAAGACAACTGGCTTTAATGACTTATGATTCATGAACCCAAATACAGATTAGTAGGATGTGGCCTGTATGAAAAAGAAAAGATCTCGAGAAAACACTGAAAGGTACACAAGAACAGACTGAAAAAAGTCAGGGGAACTGCAGAGGCCAAAGAAGTGCTAGGAAAAAGGAGCAGATTCTGCAGTGACTTTGTCTGTGGTGATTGTGCAGATTATTCATAAAGATTAACAAACTAGGAGAGCTTTAACAAATGCACACATACACACACACACACACAAAACTCCCACTGTAGATGCTTCCTGAACAGCCATGACATGACCTTCCTGAAATCCTAAGGACAAAACCTCTGCTCTCTTCAGCCTGGGGAGGGTTGACAATCCAGTTACTTGGTAGTTTCTAGTCCTGGAAGGCAGGACTTGGGTCCTCAGGCTAGAAGCCTCCAGTCAACTGCTCCAATCAGAACCCTAATGACAGGATTGGCCTAGATAGACCTCCAGGTCTCCAGAGATCTTTTGACTCTTTTTTTATTTTTTTCAATATTGTATTTATTTATTCATGAGAGACAGAGAGAGAGAGGCAGAGACACAGGTAGAGGGAGAAGCAGACTCCTGGCAGGGAGCCCGATGCAGGACTTGATTCCCGACCCCGGATCACACTCTGAGCCAAAGGCAGACACTCAACTGCTGAGCCACTCAGGCGACCCCCCCGGACTCCTTCTGACTCCCAATTCACTATTGGTAAAGCTACACCCAGACTCTGGGGCTTCAAAACAGTAATCAGTTGTATCTGCGGATGAGCTATGTTCAGCTAATCTAGACTGGTGGCTCTGCTTCTCACCGTATGTTTCTGGGTTGGCTGGAGAGGCTCTGTTTCAAGTGTTTCTCATTCTTACTGGACCAGAAGTCTAGCCAGAACAGATTTTCTGCATAGTGAGCACAGAAGCCCAAGAGAGCCTCCTATTGGCCAAAGGAAGTCAAATGGCTGGGTGCAGAGTTCAAGAGCATAGAAATACACCCTGCCCACCGTGAGAGAAGATTGCGCTTAAATGACAAAGGACATGGAAACATTTATTATATTTCACAATTTCTTTGGTTCAGAATTCAGTAATGGCTCAGCTGGGTGGTTTTAGCTTGAGGCCTCTCATAAAAGACTAGAAATACTATAATCTGCAGGCAAAGACACGGAGACCAACCTGTATAAATACCTACATTTCTAATTATTGTCTATTACTTTTTAAAACATATTTTTGTGGGATCCCTGGGTGGCGCAGCGGTTTGGCGCCTGCCTTTGGCCCAGGGCGCGATCCTGGAGACCCGGGATCGAATCCCACGTCGGGCTCCCGGTGCATGGAGCCTGCTTCTCTCTCTGCCTGTGTCTCTGCCTCTCTCTCTCTCTCTCTGTGACTATCATAAAAAAAAAAAATTAGGGATCCCTGGGTGGCGCAGCGGTTTAGCGCCTGCCTTTGGCCCAGGGCGCGATCCTGGAGACCCGGGATCGAGTCCCACGTCGGGCTCCCGGTGCATGGAGCCTGCTTCTCCCTCTGCCTGTGTCTCTGCCTCTCTCTCTCTCTGTGTGTGACTATCATAAATAAATAAAAATTAAAAAAAAAAGTTTTAAAAAATAAAAAAAAAATTAAAAAAATAAAAAAAACATATTTTTGTGCAAAGCAGTAAATTTTATGGGAAAATGCTATTTAGATGGTACTTAGCACTAAAACAAAAGGCTGTGATACATAAAGAACAGGTTAAAGGATGATGAACATTGACTTAATTCCACAAAATACACAGTGAGACAGTAAGAAAGCAGGAGACATAAATTTTCAGTCACTTAATAACTTGAGAAAGAAAACACCTGTTGAACTCCTTGGCCCTTGACCTGCATGTACTTCCACTGCACAGGGCAGGGTACTCAAGATAGGAGAGGTGCACAGAGAGTTCTGGAGATCTACAAAGGGTTTCCCTGAAGTCTTTAGCTGAGTATTACCAATGCATGGGTGCAAGAATACTATCAAAGTGTGAGGAAAGAACCATTCAGAAGGTATTGAGGGAACAATCCCTAGAGCTCATACAGGGCTGGGATTAGTTCCTGTTCCCACTAGTCAGAGTGGAAAGCCTCATAATTCACAAGGTATCAGCAGAGTACTCAGAAGGGTTTTGCTGTAGAAGTGGGGAAAATTAGACCTAGACTAAATGCTATTCCAGTCCTGCCTAAAAAAACTTAAAAGACCTGAAAAGATCAAACGTTTTCCAGTAACTAAACTGTATTCCAGAAGAGCACTCAAGAATATTTATAGAGATACAAAAAGATCTAGAATCCAACGAAGTAAAATTCAGTGTCTGGCACCCACTCAAAAATAACCAAGCATATGGGCAGCCCTGGTGGCTCAGTGGTTTAGCGCTGCCTTTGGCCCAGGGTGGGATCCTACAGACCCGGGATCGAGTCCCATGTTGGGCTCCCTGAGTGGAGCCTGCTTCTCCCTTTGCCTGTGTCTCTGCCTCTCTCTCTCTCTCTCTCTCTCTCTCTCTGTTTCTCATGCATAAATAAATAAAATCTTAAAAAAAAAAAAAACAAGCATGCAAAAAAAAAAAAAAACAAGTAAGGGGGCTAGGAAAACACAATGCAAAATGAGGAGAAAAATCAGTCAATTGAAATCAACTCAGAAATGACACAGATGATAGAATTAGGAGACAGGGATATTAAAACAGTTTTCATAACTGTAGTCCATATGGTCTAGGAACTAGAAGAAACATTGAGCATGTTAAATAGAAACACAGAAGATATAAATTGGTGAACTTGAATGTACACCAATAGAAATTATCCAAAATGAAATGCAAAGAGAAAAACACTGAAAAAAAAATACAGCAACAGTGGGCTCTGTTAAGCAACCTATTACAGAAGTAATTTGAGACCCTGTGAGAAGGAGAGAGGAGGACAGAAAAAGTATTTGGAAGAAATAATGATCAAAAATTTTCCAAATTTGATGAAAACAATAAACTCACAGATCTAAGAGGCTCAATGAACCCTAAGCACAAGAAACATGAAAAATATGACACCAAGGCACATCATAAATCAAATGCTCAAAACCAATGGCTGAGAAAAAAATAGAAACAGTGTGAGAAATTTAGACACAGTTTGTATAAAATGTGGACAAAAATAAGCAACAAAAATAAGGATGGCAGCAACTTTCTTTTTGGAAACATATGTAAGAAGACAGTGAAGTAACATAAAAATTTGTCAATCTTGAATTTTATATCCATTGAATATATCTTAAAAACAAGGTCAAAATAAAAGTTTTTTTCTTATACAAAAGCTGGAATAATTAATCACCAGTAAACCTGTACTAGAAGTAATGTTGAAAGAAGTCTATGAAGGAGGAAAATAACACCACACAGAAATTTGTATGATTGAATGATTGACAGAAAGAAATGAAAAGCACTGAAGATATTAACTATGGGGATAATATAAAAGACTTAAAAATTTTTAAGACCCTTTAAAATATAATTCAATGTTTAAAGCAAACATAGTAACATTATGTTGTGAGATTTATACTATATACAAACTAAATATATGAAAATAACACAAAGCCTGAGAGGGAAGAAGTAGAAATAACCATTTGTAAGCTTCCCCTATAAGTAAAAGTATATTATCATTGAAACTAAACTGTGATAAATTAAAGCTATATATTATAAATTCAAGAGTAACTACTAAAAATGCAGCAAAGAGTTGTAGTTAACAAGTAAAAATGGAGGCAAAAGGGCATTGTAAAAAAATAATGTAAGGGAAAGCAGAAAAAGAAGAAAATGGAAAAAAGAACAAATGGGATAAATAGCAAACAAATAACAAAATAGCAGAGTTAAAAAAATAGCAGAGTTAAACTCAATTGTTTCAATAAACACATCAAGTGTAACTGATTTAAACTCACAGATTAAAAGGTAGAGATTGCCAGACTGAATAAAAGAGCAAGATCCAAATAAATGCTACATATACAAAGCCCACTTTAAATATAAAAACAGTACAAGAATGGAAAAAGATATACCTCATTTCAATTAAAAGAAAGCTGGAGTGGTTAAATTAGTATCAGATAAGGGAGAGATCAGAAAAACAAAACAAGACAAAAATCAATATAAAGAATATTACTAGGGCTAAAAAAAGATCATTAAAAAAAAGATAATGATAAAGGGATCAAATCATCAAGATAACATAAGGATCCTAAAGGTTAATGTCCCTAAAGCAGAGCTTTGAAATACATGATGGAAAAACTGACAGAACTATGGCCAGGAGAAAGCAAAAAAATCAATAATTATAGTCAGAAACTTTAACACCCTTCTCTTAGTAATTGAGAAAACGAGCTGAATGAAAACAATTACAGATATAGAAGACTTTAATGACACTGTCAACCAATCTGACTTAATTGATATTTACATAACACTCCATAAAAAATAGCAGAATACATATTCTTTTAAGTGAACATTTCCCAAGATAAATCATATCTGGGTCATAAAACAACTCTCCATACATTTAAAATAATACAAACCATATAAAATATGCTCTCTAACCACAATAGTATTATAAATCAATAACAGAAAGACATCTGGAAAAAGTCTCAAAATACTTAGACTAAATAACAAGGTTTTATTTTTTTATTTTATTTTTTTTAATAACAAGGTTTTAAATAATCCATTTGTCAAAGAAAAAAAATTAAGAGAAATTAGTTTGAACTGAATGAAAATTTAAAAGCAACATAATGAATATTTGTGGGATGTCACTAAAGTAGCACTCAAAGAGAAATTCATTGCACTAAATATCATATTAGAAAAGAAAACCGGTCTTGGGGAGCCTGGGTAGCTCAGGTGGTTAGGTGTCTGCTTTTGGCTCAGGCTATGATTCCAGGGTCCTGGGATGGAGCCATAGAGCCTCATGATGGGCTTGCTACTCAGCGGAAAGCCTACTTCTGCTTCTCCCTTTGCTTGCTGCTCTGCCTGCTTGTGCTCCCCAACCCCCACCTCTGTCAAATAAATAAATTAAAAATCTTAAAAAAAAAAAAAACAGGTCTCAAATAAACGAGACCTTAAAAATTAAAAAAAAAAAAAAAAGGAAATAAACCAAAGTAATCAGAAGAAAGAGTAGAGAAAGGTGAAAGAGAAAAAGTCAGTGAAACCAAAGCTGGTCCTTTGAAATCAATAATATTGTTAAGCCTCTTAATGGGGGGGGGCGGGGGGCATTACCAGTATTAGAAATGAGAGAGGTGACAGCACTACAAATTCTACATATATTAAAGGATAATGTGGGGATATTAAGAACTTTATGCCAATAAGTCTGACAACTTAGATGAAATAAAGTTTCTTTATAAGACATGAACTACCAAAGTTAAGAAACACATAACCCTAAACAGTCCAATAATTTTTAAAGCATTAAATTTGTAATTTAAACCCCCCCCCCAAAAAAAATAAAAAAACCCCAACTTTCCCACAAAGAAAAATCCAATGGCCTAACTAATGAATTCTATCAAACAATTAAAGAAAGAATAATACTAATTCTACACAAAAATCTTTCAAAAAAATAAAAAAGGAGGGTCACTTGGGTGGCCCAGTCAGTAGGGAGTCTCACTGCTGGTTTTGGCTCAGGTCATGATCTCAGTTGTGGGACTGAGCCCCCCATCAGACTCCACACTCAGCATGGAGTTGACTTGTCCCTCTCCCTCTGCTTGAAGGAGGAAATATTTCCCAATTTATTTTGCAATAATAAAGATGGAAACATTAACAAAATTTTAGCACATCATATTTGACAATATATAAAAAGGAGACTGCATCAAGATCATGTGAGGTTTACTCCAGGAAAGCAAAGGTGGCTTAACATTTGGTAATTAATCAGTTTATTCACCATATTAATAGGTTAAAAGAGGAAAACCTAAAAGAGAGAAAAAAAAAAAACAGGAAAAAATGATCACCTCAAAAGCTGTATGAAAAAAATGGTCAAAATCAACATTAATTCCTGATAAAGAACTCTCAGGAAATTAGGAATACAAGAGAACTTCACCACTAGTCAAGAGCTTCTATTAACAAAAAACCCTACAGCTAACCTGGCAATTAATGGTGAAATACTGAATGTCCTCTTCCTACCATCAGAAGCAAGGGAAGAATGTCCATTTGCACTACATCAACATTGTGTTACATCTAGCCGTTGGATCAGAGGTTTTGCTTTACCTTAAATACAAACTAATGAGTTAGTCTGTGACTGGGGATGCTACCAGAAGACACAAGATTCCTGGATCAGAGACAAAGGACTTTATTATTCATGCACAGCAAGAAGCATTTGCATCGGCATATTTGTGCTGGTGATCCTTGGTCTCAAGTCCTGCAGGGGCAACAACGTAGGCTCAGATGGATGCTATACTTCAGTGGATTTGTGTTATAGATTAAAAAAAAAAAAAGCCACTGAGTTTTGGGGATTACTGCTCTTGTAGCAAGCAGTAAGCAAGCTTGCTTTTTTTTTTTTTTTTTTTTAAGTAATGGACATGTTCATTATCTTGATTGTGATGACAGTTTCACTGGTGCACACATAGATCAAAACATATCAGGGGTACCTGGGTGGCTCAGTCAGTTAAACGTCTGCATTCAGCTCAGGTCATGATCTCAGGGTTCTAGGATTGAGTCCCTCATTGGGCTCCTTGCTCAGTGGGGAGCCTGTTTCTCCCTCTCCCTCTACCTGTCGCTCCCCCTGCTTGTGCTCTTTCTCTCTGTGTCAAATAAATAAATAAAATCTTAAAAAATACATTTAAAAAACCCATCAGATTGTGTACTTTAAATATTTGCAATTTACTGTACATCAATAAAGCTACATCATTAATTTAACAACTATTTTTGAGTAACTACTAATGTGTTAGGCACTGTTCTGGTATTGGGAATACAATGATAAACAAAATCCCACCTCCCATGGAGCTAATATGCTTGTAGGAGAAACTATAAGAATAATATCAAATAGTTACAACTGTGATTAATAAAATAAAGGGAATTAAGTAGGGTGGCTACTTAGGATTGGGTGGGGGGCTCGTTTCTGAAAAGGTAATATTGATGTAGAGATATGAATATCAAGAAGGGGCCAACTATGTTAAAGTGGAGGAAGATTACCCCTAGCCTTTATTGTTTTGGCTTTCCAATTGTTTTTATATACCTCTAACCCCTGTAAATAAATCATCATAATGACAACTGATGAATTAGCTTTCCCAAAGGTTATTTTGATCATGTAATTTATTTGTTTAAAAATCTTCAATTCCCCCCCCCCCCCCAAAAAAAATCTTCAATCCCTGGGTGGCTCAGCGGTTTAGTCCCTGCCTTTGTGCCCAGGGCGCAATCCTGGAGTCCCGGGATCCAGTCCCGCGTTGGGCTCCCGGCATGGAGCCTGCTTCTTCCTCTACCTCTGTCTCTGCCTCTGTCTATCATGAATAAATAAATAAAATCTTTTAAAAAAATATTCAATCCCTCTCTTAAGTACTAAATCTGGTTTTAGCTCTGTATCTGGCATTGAAAGTCTTCAATCATGTGACAAAAGATACTTTTCCAGTATTTTTATGATTTTTCTATTCTAACTTGGATGAATCCCTAATCTTAAATATGTCTCCCAACTTTTGATCATGTTTCCTCTGCCTGGAATGCCATCCTCCTCCATCAGCAGGCATCCTTTCCATCCTTAAATGTCCATCTCATATATTACATTCTCCTTCATGTCTTTTCTGATTTTCCCAACCAGATGTGACTTTTGTTCACATTTTCCTCCTGTTAGTTTTTTTCTTTTTTAAAAGATTTTATTTATTTATTCATGAGAGACACAGAGAGAGACAGAGACACAGGCAGAGGGAGAAACAGGCTCCTTGCAGGGAGCCTGATGTGGGATTCCCAGCACCACGGGATCACACCCTGAGCCAAAGGCAGGTTCTTAACTGCTGAGCCACCCAGGCATCCCCTGTTAGGTTTTTCAGTGGACAAACTCATCTTGCTCATCTTTTTCTTGTATTTTAAAAGGTGGCATTGAGCTTTGCAGGTAGGAGCTAATCTATAACTTTCTGGTGGCCTGAATTATCTTTTTTATATTTTACTTGAAAGCTGCTAAGGGACTAATAATAGAAGATAAGAATAAAGAAATAAAAAAAATAGATGGACAGAAGTTATCTTTCCTATCTCTCTTAATCTACTGACAGCATAATCTACACTTGGAAAAAAAAACCATAATGGATCTTTGTAATTTTAGTGACTATGTTCAAACCAGTTCTTTTCCAAGAGAACTGGATCCTCTTTAAAACCCTCTCACTTTCTGAGACTGGAGTCAAGCCAGCATTAACAGAATCTCTGAAGACAGGAAAGAGGTTCCCCATTTCAAATGCTGTTCCCCATTTCAACACCAACATAAGAGTTGTAGAGGACCGTGGTTAGATTCTCAAGGAAGGAATAGGAGAGGGTGGGAAATAAATAATAAAGAACCAGAGAAAGAGTGTCTAGGGGTCTCTAAGACCACTCCAAGGTTTCCATGCCTTGTTTGGAGGAACTCCTAGAACTCAACCCACAGTCGAACTCATGATTTATTACAGCAAAAGAATACAAAGCAAAACCAGCAAAGGGAAAAAGCTGCAAGAGATGAAGTCTGCAGGAAGTTGGATGCAAGTTTCCCAGAGTCCTCTACCAGTGGAGTCACACAGGATGTGACTGATTCCTCCAAGAATTAACACATACTATAACATATGAAATGCTGTCTACTGGGGAATTTATTGGAAACTCAGAGCTCAGTTTTTCAGAGGGGTTGGTCACCCCCTATCTAGCATATGCCAAATTTTCAGACTCCCAGAAAGTAGGTATTCAAAATAAACCACAGTGTTTGCAGAAACAGTTTGGGTACAGTGAGCTTCACTTATCAGTTAGATAATGGTAGAGACACTCCTAAAATCCAAGTTCCTAGATGGCAGCCATGGGCCAACCTTATAAGCAGGTTTTTCTTTTCTTTTTTAAAAAGGATTTATTTACTTAAGGGGGTAGGGGCAAAGGGAGAGGGAGGGAGAGAATTTCAAACAGGCTCTCCCCTGAGCACAGAGCCTGATGCAGGGCTCCATCCCATGACCCTGAGATCATGACCTGAGCCAAAATCAAGTTAGATGCTTACTTGGCTGAGCCATCAGGTGCCCTATAAGCTGGCTTTTCTAAGGACAGCAAGCTTTTTCTGCATAGGAATATATTGAAAATATTCTTAATTTTGATTAAAAAACAAATCTCACTTTCAGATTTTTTTTTAGCAAATAGTATGAAATAGAGCAGAGTCATATACACTAAGAGGTTCATCATAATATATAATATTGCTAAAATTCATTACAAAAAAGAAAACAGGGTAAGTATCTAAAAAATTGTGCAATGGTTCCGTAAATTATAGTATAGTAGTAGGAAGAAATATTAAGTAGCCATTAAAATTAAATTTTGAAGACTTTTAATGACAAATCCTAGGGAACAAACCAGGGTAAAAACATATACAATAATAACTCTAAAATGGGAAAGATACAGAATGAAATCTAGAAGGAAATACACTGAGGAGTAATCATGATTCATTTCTGGGGAATGGTTTATGTAGAATAATTTTTATTTTCTTCTTGACCTTTTTCTGTGCTTTCAATTTTTATTTAATGAACATGCAGTTACTCTTCTAATTAGAAACAAAGTATAAGATAACTATGTTAGAAAGATTATTTTAGATATAAAGGTCTGTGGATTCAAAGCCAATTTTACTAAAACATAAAATATTTATTGGGTATAGTGAGTAACAGGAATACCACGTACAAGGCAGAACCTTACTGGGGAACTCTTAGAATGGTAAACAACCATTACATTTAATATGCAATTTTTCAGGATGCCTGAGTGGCTGGGATTGAGTGTCTGCCTTCTGCTCACAGCTTGGTCCCAGGGGCCGGGATCAAGTCCTGCATCAAGTCCAGCATCGGGTTCCCCACAGGGAGCCTGTTTCTCCCTCTGCCTGTCTCTGTCTCTCTCTGTGTCTCTCATGTATGAAATCTTTAAAAAATATATGCAATTTTTCTATTTAATATGCTTTTTTTCCCCAATTAGCTAACTAACAAAAACAAAACAGGTAGAGGGAGGGGTGATACTATGAATGCTAAAGAAAGCACATGGCTAATTTTTATTATAAGGGAAAAATGGCTCACAGACTAGCAAACACAAAAATAAAAATGTTGTTTTTCAATGGCTAGAACAAGGGATGAATTTCCGAAATCACTTCGAATGCTTACATGATCACAATTTACCTATTATCTGTCGAGTGTTACCGACAGAAGTCACAAAATTTTCATTGTTTAGAGGAGGATTAGGTAATTACTCTACAAACTTATGGAGAAGGTGATGTTGAACCTGTTCAGTTGTAATTCCCCTCCGTTTGCTTTTAATGCATCTCCCCTGGTCACATAGATATGACTCCACAAAAAGCTATTTTTGTACTACCCAGGTTCTCCATCACTGCATTAAGTAGCCATATAGAAAACAGACTGCTATTGTATTCTCTTCTCCCTAAGGAGATGAAATGGTTTGCAGCTGATTTTAAATCACAAAGCAATTCTTTTGTGTACTGAATTGGCCCAAGGCTACGGAGGTTGTGCCACTCGCTTCCCGCATGACCTCCACTTGTGGCTGCTACCCAGTCATGCCAGAACATGAAAACCTTGAAGGCGCTCCATGTGGGGCGGTGCTCTCTGCCTCTGAAGTGATTCCTGGGCCAAGTCAGAAAACCCAAATTCTGAACTGCCATTGCAATGGCAAGCACACGTAAGAGGAGGGGGAAAATAAAGAGCGCCAGGATTTTTCTGGTTAGGAAGGGAAATGCGGTTAACCTAAATTGGACCTAGGGCACAAATGGAGACATCAAGAAGCACCCCCACAGCTTCAGTTCAACTATGCATTTTGCTTCCGTTATAAAAAGAAAAAAAGGAAAAAAAAAAAACCCAACAAAGACCCAAAACAGCTCTTTATATGGTTTGGCTATATTCAGGAATGTAATTGCTTAAAGAAGGTCTCTAGTGCTTTCAAGGGCTGTGTTTGAGGAGTTGGTAGGGAAAGAGGGCAGACGAACAAAGCATCGCTACAGATTCTTTTGAGTAAAACTAGCTAATCAAAGTCAGCAATTAGTGCTTACTAAGTGGCAGTGCACAGATCAACAGTCTTTCAAAGACTTTTGTTGCTTCCTCTTTTCTCTTTCCCAGGAAGAAACAGATTATGTGGGACTTGGACTCAAAAAACCTGGGTTCAGGTCATGTCACTGGGAAACATGCATCCCCAAATAGTTTCCAGACACTGTGCTTTCCTGCTTTTTGTCATCCCTGAATTTCAGGCTTTTCCTCTATAAAATGGGCATACCAACCAATGTCCCCCCTTTCATGGTGATTGTATAGAAAGAAAATATTAGCACGCTGTAAAGTACTCTCGGAGTGTTTATTATTGTTGTTGCCATTAGGTTGCCTGACACATAGTGTCAGTGCTTAACAAATGTTCACGAAATTATTACTGAATTAGGTTAGTTATGGTGGACAAATGGTAGGAGCGGATAAATCAAGAACCCTAAAACCAGTAATAACACTTTCGCCTAAGGGCAGCCCCAGTGGTGCAGCGGTTTGGCGCCACCTGCAGCCTGGGGTGTGATCCTGGGGTCCTGGGATCGAGTCCCACATCGGGCTCCCTGCATGGAGCCTGCTTCTCCCTCTGCCTGTGTCTCTGCCTCTTTCTCTCTGTGTCTATGAATAAATAAATAAAATCTTAAAAAAAACACTTTCGCCTAAAAATTAAAGTACTTAACTGTAAAATATTAATATCTTACATGGAACTAAGTTGAACACCTAGAACTATCCCAGGGGAAAACAATGGCTCAACCACCAGAAGAGGTCACTATAATCATCAAAAATGGTGGGATCTCAGGTACGGCAGAGGATGCTAACGAATTGGGTTTCATTAAGGTAGAGAGGCAGAAAATGAGAAGAGTCTGAGCTCTGAAGTTCAAATCTCAACTAATAAGTTGTATGACTGTGGGCAAATTATTTAATCTTTTCTAAACCTCAGTTTTCCCATATATAAAATGGGGAAGCAGTAGTGTCTGCTAGCGGACTTCTGTGAAGATTAAATGAAGAAACATAGATGAGTTGCTTGGCAGTGTTATGTACTCATCTATCATCATCTTTATCATACTATATATGAGGCAACTTTTTATGAGTGGAGCTACATTAGGGATCCTCCATTTTACCATCTGGTATTAACCCTCAGCTATGGTATAGTGAAGTATGTTAGGTTTTTGAAAAATGCAGCAAAGGGGGGTCCCACTGTGGTCATATATCCTTGCCAGGTCTCCACATACCACTATGCTGCTTAGGTGAAGCTAGATATGCCTACTGGGAACTGTGGTTCCTTGAACCAAATGTTAGCAGACGTTCAAGGTATAATTCCTCATATTTTACTTACCACTCTTTGAACCATCCAGAGTCCCTGGGTTATACTTTAAAATTTTCTATCCAAGTTGCTCATGCCCTATGTTTCATTTCCAGGAAAATTTGTCTTTCTTTTTTCAAATGGAAATGTCAAAAAGCCTAAGATGTGCATACGTGCATATTTTCTCTAATTTGCAGTGAATCAAATCTTGCTAATACAGATGCTAAGAAAGTTAGAATAATGAAACACTAAGACAGGAATCCTGTATAACAGTATATACCATGTTAAATGATGGTGGTGGTCAATGAGGCAATTGCTTCACATTCAATATCTTACTGAAATGAAGTAACTGCATTTTAAAGAAATAAAACCTAACCCATAAGATGTCCTGTTAAATGAGTCAAAAAACCTTAATTCTAGGTCCATATAATTAATCCAAATGATCCAACTGCACAACCATCCTACTTCTTATCACAGAGAAGTTAATAATTGTAGTAAATTCTGGATCTTGTAAAAGACCTTCCTCCCTCAGGCCCCCAAAAGTGGTCTTCTTCAGATCATGTCCACTCTTCTGGGACATGGAAAGCCCCTTCCTCGGGGGAAAGGCTGGGCCCAGCCACCTCAGCACGAGTTGTTTCTCCAGCCTGCCTGCCTGGTGACGGTGCTACCTGCCAGCCAGCAGCATCCTGGTGTCTACTGGGCTGCGGCAGATTGAACAGACTGTGAATCCAGCCAGAGGATAAGAGGTTGTTTTAATTGGCTAAATCTGCTATGTACTAAGCGTATGGCCATGAATTTGTAGCCAAAACACTAATCTAAAAAAAATGTCATGTACAATTTAAACACAAAACAAGAATGACATTTTCGCTCGTCAATTCTAGTTTTGCCACGAGGGTTTTTAACTTAACATTTTATAATGAATACCAAATCCTTACCTTTGCTGAAGTAGAATTTTCATGGTATACTCCTTGGACCAAGTCCATAAGAGCGCTTGCTAAAAGTTCCACAACCTAAAAAACAATAAAAAAGAATCAAGATAAATAATTATAAAATTTTGCCCGCATTTTTACCTCAGAATGCCTCAGAAGGCTTGGTAGGCAAGGCAGTATGTGTGTTTGATAGAAAAAATAGGGCTATTTACAAAGATCCTGGCAAATGGCATTGCTCACCTGGATATTAGAGCTGTGATCCAGTTTTTTTCAGGCATAATTCAAGAAAAAAAATCTTATAAGCATAGCATTGAACTAATATACATGAAAATCCAGTAATAGCCATTTTGAACATAAGCTTAAATTTTAGATACCTACTGAAATCTTTAACTCGATTTATTTTCTGTATGTTAATTTCTGTCAGGTGGATAATTTTTCAATATCTCCATTCCGGGAGTCATTACAATGCTAATTTTCATACTTAATACAGAAAGAAAAGCAAAAGCAAAAGAATGGTTAACCTTTCAAATGTGTTCATTATGTAGTACTTAAAATGTACTGTGGATATGTTTGGTGTAGGGCCCCTGGGTCAAATGTACCATAAACACTAAAAATTTTTATAGAACTGCAATATTGAAATCATATTCATCAAACCTGCATTATTTCCAAGACTCAGGCTATTAACAAAAAAAAAAAAAAAAAAAAAAAAGAAGCAAAATCAAAAGCTTTGAACTTGTTCCAGAATGTAAAACAAGCAGAAAACAGTCTCTTTGGAGCTACTGCACAATTTACAGTTGTTTGCATAAAACATCTTAATTCAGGAGAATAAAATAGTGGTATTACTCTAATGTTCAATGCAGCCATTTCAAACGGAATTCCTCAAAGCAGCCCCAACCACTTCTCACAAAGTCTTAATATCTTGTATACTTAGCTTCCTATATTATGCAGTTCCCGTATCTGATTCCCACTCTCTGCTTCCTAAAATTTAGCTCAGTTCTGATTGAATTAAAGGATTTTGTTTCAGCTTTTATCATTCTTGTAATTGAAGACATTATTAAGCCAAAGGATACAGACCCAAACAAGAAGGTACTTTAATCTCAGGTACCTTACATTTAATAAACATTTTCTTAGAGGCAGATTATATTAATTTGTGGAAAGACTTGCTTTAAAATTTTAATACATGGGCATTTATCTCCAAATTTATATTTACATTCATACTATGTAACACAGACAAGGCTGCTGATATGGAAATTTTGCTGATTAAAGGCATATTTTTTTTTCTAGCTCTGTAGATGGGTTAATTTGTAAGACCTATACAAAGTCTTTTTTTTTTTTTAATCACATTGCCCTTTAGGTAACCAAATACTTAAGAAATATTGTAGCAATATGAGCTGCAGAGGAACTAGAAGGACAATGATCCTACAGTGTTACCAGATGTGTTGAGTTATTTAAGTGGGGAGAAAAGAAAATGAATGGATTTTTTCCCCCTGAAGGTATCAGATAAGCCCTATTCCCAAATCCAGAAGGATAGAGTATCGCCAATAGGTCTATGAAAGATTGTAACTAAATGCAAAGCATCAGATTGGATTACAGTTTATACAAGCAACATCCCAAGATCCCCCTGATGGCTGGACACGTAATACAGATCAATCACTCACTAAGAAATGTTATGGTTTTGAAACAGTTTGAGCTCTGAGACCAGTACTGGTGAAGCGAAGAGGGATTTCAAAGAGGAAGTCCAACATTCAACGTCAAAATGATGGCACGAACTTTTAACAATGGCTCTGGATAACTAGATTATGGCCTTTACTTCCCCGAAATTTCAAACCAGAGAGAAGCAACAGAAACATTTTATTCTCTCACTCTTTTTCTCTTTTATGTAATTAGCAAATATAGGCAGACCTACACTTACATGTTTATAATTTATAAATGACCCATACTTCCAAATAAGCCACTCACTCAAACAGGATACACCTTCATACTCAGTGATGACCACTGAGGAAAAAACTTTCGACTTCTTTGGGTTAACAAGTCAAGGATGGTAAGAGATTATGAAAAGCAGGAAGAGCCTAAGGGAGTTAAGTGTTTCCCAGGCAAGGGTGACTGACTCAGTGCACACATAAGCCTCTCTCCATTGCCTGAAATGTTTCCGTTACTTTTATTTTTTTAAAAAGATTTTATTTATTTGACAGAAAGAGAGAGAGAGAGAGAGCACAAGCAGGGGGAGCAGGAGAGGGAAAAGCAGACTCCCCATTGAGCGGGGAGCCTGATGATGCGGGGCTGGATTCCAAAACCCTAGGATCATGACCTGAGCTGAGGGCAGAGCTTAACAAACTGAGCCACCCAGGTGGCTTTTACTTTACGTTTAAAATTATACCAAAGACAGATGTGTTTAAGTCTCATCTTCCTTTAAAATTGTTATATTTCTAGAAAGACCACAGGACTAACAACAACACATACTTTAACAAGGCCATTTAATGATCTGAACCTTCTTTTTTCCAATATATGGCTTACCAACACAGGCATTCACCTGTTTAGACATCTGTTATACTTAAATATAAGAAAGCACCTGCGTAATAGTTTTCTCCCTTAGATTCTTGTGAAATGACTTGTTCCAGCAGTGCCAAATGGTAGCAAGGATAGTGTCCGCCAGGGAATCCAGAAGCCTAATTGCCATCTGTCCTGGGACTAAGAGCCTAAGCCCCTACTTCTTGGCGCTCTAGACAAGACTCAAGGACTTCTGTTCCTTAGGCCTAGGGGGGATGGGGTGCAAGTGAACACTTTCTACTACAAAAAGAAGACAGACTTAAAAGAGCATCAAGGTTAGCCACTCTTGGAAGGTCAACAAATTAGAGGGCTGTAATGAAAGAAAGTAGAGCATTAAGAGGCAGAGGATCTAGATTCTATTTCAAGGCCTACTACTAATTTCATTGGGAGATCTGGGGCAAACCGATGCATTTCTCAGAGTTTGAGGGAAGTTGCAAAACACAACTCTTGAGGGTCCCTTCCAAATCTGATTCTGAGCTTCTAGAAACGCAAATCTTAGTATTTATAATTAGGCATGTAAATTTGAAAACTGTTTTTTTTTTTTTTTTTTGGTAAACTTTGATGAGTTATCTTTGCTCAATTATTTTTATCTGTTTTCTTCACATGGACCTTTCTCTCTGTCTGACCTCTGATGACTTTCTTTGTGAAAGTGTCTGCACCCAGTCCTCCTTGGTTCCAATACCTAGAATCATAATGAAACAATTTCCATTTTCTGAACCAGTTCCATTTTTTAAACGACTGTAACTGGTAGCCCACCCCACCAGCTGACAAAAACGTCATCTGTGGGGCAATTAAAGGTCAACATTGCTGAGTTCTGGGTCTTGAATGGCTCTAATGCTTGGGAAGAATCATACTACCAGATTCAGAATGATGCCAGGTTTAAGTGCAAAATTGAGTCAAACAAATAATGGCTCTACTTCGTTGCATGGCTTCCTCTCTACTGAGGACACATGCAGAACACATAGAAGAGGATCTGTCACCATTAATGTTACAGAGTTTACTTTAGCTGTCTAGAGAATAATCAAACAGGAGATAAGTTTCTTTATTTCTGCATTTCTGGGAGGTGCAAGAATGGGAGAATTCCTTACCTGCATGTGCCATACAAAAACACTTTTCTGATTTGTCCTAAACCTGACTGTTCAGCAATGCCATATGCTATTCCCCAATCTTCTGAGTAACACCCTAGATTTCAGTGAGCCTGAAGTGGTAACTGCTCAGACTGTCAATGTTATGGGCTGGCTCATTGGGCAACCTTGTATGAAATAAATTTATTATTATTATTATTTTTATTGAGGTATAATTGATGGATTGAATTTTTTAAAATAAGTTTTATTTTTTAATTTTTAAAAGATTTTATTTATTTAATCATGAGAGACACAGACAGAGGGAGAAGCAGGCTCCATGCAGGGAGCCTGACGTAGGACTCAATCCCAGGTCCCCAGGATCATGCTCTGGGCTGAAGGCGGTGCTAAACTGCTGAGCCACCCAGGATGCCCTGGATTGAATTTCTTAATGGTTAATTTAGAGGACAAATTTCATCAGTCTCAGGGGAATATGTAATTGCTTCATTCTTTATATTTTGGAAACGGTAACTACAACTCAAAGATTCTTCTTAACTGAAATGCAAAAGTGATGCATACACACTCACAAAAGGTGTTGTGGTGATTATGGCCCTAAGCTGTACTAAAATTCTTATCATAAAGAATAGGAATTGGGAGGAGTAGGGGTGGTAAGAGAACAGCAATGACCAAAAAGCATCCTCACACTGCTATATAAAGATACAATACCTTAAGAACAATAAAAAAGCTGGTTAGAAACAGAACAGTACAATAGGAATTTTTAAAACAAAATGAGGTCAATCTATGTGTTTATATATGCTGAGAAAAATGTCTGAAAGGACAACAAAACAGTAATAATGATAATGTATAAGTGGTAAGCTCTTCGATGATTTTTAATTAAAAAATGTTCTTTTCAACTTTCCTGAACTGCTTAAATTTATAATTGCTACACTTATCATGGCTTAAATTTACAATGTATTACATTTTCTCCCTTTTTTTTTTTTTTAATTGTACTGCTTTTCTGATCAGGGAAAACAACCAGCTGGGGTACCTGGGTGGCTCAGTTGGTTAGGTGTCTGCCTTCAGCTCAGGTCACAATCTCAGGGTCCTGGGATTGAGCCTCACATTGGGCTCTCTGCTCAGTGGGGGGCCTGCTTCTCCCTCTCCTTGCCACTCCCCCTGCTTGTGCTCTCTCTGTGTCAAATAAATAAATAAAATCTAAAAATAAATAAATAAATAAACAAACAAACAACAAAACCTATTTCTGTGGGCTGGGCTGGGGTGCTGGGGAGAACATCCTGCTTTTCATCTTGGAGAGCCTTCCTAAGCTGTCTCCACAAATGGATTTCTGGAATATATTGATCAATCATTAGTCCTTGGATTAGCAAAAATAAAACCAGTAAGTGGTGGTTAAGCATTCAGTGGAGACAAGTTGTGCCTCTCTCAATAAATGTGATCCAGGAGTACTGTCAGTTAGCATTTGACAGATGGAATAGTATCGACTGAGTTGTAGATGGTTAACTACTAAACCAGACCACTTGATAGGAGCAAAGGATCACCTAGCCCAAATTGTAAGTAAATTCAACTACAGCTTTAGAACAATGTTAACCAGAAAGTAACGTGGCTCAAGAAAAGCTCAAGCCAGCATTAACTTATCTGAGTTGACATGGTAAGGCAGTATGGTTGGATCCTAACTCACTTTAAAAAGGTTGCTATGTACTTAAACTTGTTTAGTATACAGAAACTGTGGAGGCTATTACAGATTTATAATCATCTTCTAAAAACTTGCGCTGGAAAGGTTATTTTAATGACAGTTTTTACTACAGTGTGGAATGACAAGACAATGTGTGATCCATCACTCTATTTAGGAGGCAAATGAACACACAGCCCCTCAGCCTTTACTACTCTTAACAGCTGCTAGCAAAGGAAACAGTCATGTGTGTGCACGCATCTGCAGTGCTGATGGCATTAATTACACACAAATTTATTGCACCCCTTCCCCCACCTCCAAGAAGAAACAGCAATTCAGGAAACAGTAGCAAAGGTAAAACGCCCTTGGGGAAGAATTAATCTCATATATATTTTGAGAGGAACAAAAGATAGGTTTAGAGTAAATATGTCCTTTCCAAAGAGCTTTGATATTTGAAGGGATGTTGTCAAGATTTTAAGGCACAAAAAACTGTATTGTCAGTAATTATTATTGTAAAAATGTCTTAGGAAAAATACTTCCATAGATAAAGGATGCGATAGCTTGCTAATAGTAACCAGGGCCATTAGCTACACTCTTTAGTTCCTCTTCACACAAATGATGCACAAAATATTTGAGAGATGCATTTAAAGATGCAAAGATTTACTTACATTACCAAGGTGAGGTAGAAGAACTTGTTAAGGAGTAGCGCTCTCCCATAGAGACCAATAAGAACATCTAACATTTGTAAAGCACTTTATCATTTACAAACTGGGTTTAAGCAAACTATTTTGTTCCAGGTGGATTGAATCCCCAGTGCTCAGCCAGAGCTTTCAGGCTGCCAGCCTCAGTGGAGAAGCGACCTCTGAAGAACACAGGGAGCAGCGCAGTGGCCAAATAAGGGGGTAAATCTACTCACCCACCACCTGGGCACAGACAACCCAGATGAGTCCTAATCTGCATGCTGATTAATATAAATGAGTAGCTTTAATAAAGCCATTGATGAAGTCTATGAAAGAATGGTTCTCTCCACTCCTTCCTATGAGACAAGGACCAGGTTTAATGAAGACAATGATGAAAGGTCTGTTGTAATAAACACACCACTAACTCACAGGAGTTCTGGAGGAAGCTTCTAAACTAGGCTTTTTGAAGAGAGCCTCTTCAATGCTGCCAAATGTGTAAGACCGTGCTTATTTGTGGGAGGGATAGCAATCTGTTCTAGTGGAGCTGGAAGTTCTTTCTGGCTAAGGGGGAAGAGCAGAGAGAGAAATGGCACAACCAGTAGGACAGGTGCAGCAAAAACTAAGCAAATTGATAATCTTAATTTTTAATTTAGAACAGCTGATACATTGGTTTATCGCCTCTAACTACTGGTAACATTTGTCAAAAAGGGCTCCGGAAATTCAGTGAACTAAAGAAAAGTTTAAAAATCAAGGCTGGTAAGCCTCAAAAGAAATGGGCCACAAGTTCAAAAAAATGGCTTGAGGGGCACCCGAGTGGCTCAGTGGGTTAAATGCCTACCTTTGGCTCAGGTCATGATCCCAGGGTCCTGGGATCCAGCGCTGGACCCGGCTCCCTGCTCCACAGGGAGTCTGCTTCTCCCTCTGCCCCTCTCCCTCTACCTGTGCTCTGTCTTTTGCTTTCTCTGTCTCAAAACAAATAAATAAAATCTTAAAAAAAAAAAAAAGAAAGAAAATGGCTTGACTAGGAGGTGATGAAATTTAGTACTATATTAGCTAATTCATTCCATAAACATTTGCTGATAGCTTATTATGTTCCTGGTACTATACAAATGCAACTAGTACTAATGACCTTATAAAGATAAACAATATTACTTTGTCACTGACCACTTAACAAGGTTAATGCATAGATGAGCTGCATGACCTTGGGCCAGCCATATCACCTCTTCGGCCCTCAGTTTATCTAGGTAGGAGACATTTGCATTTTATCAAAGTAAGCCCCATGACCAGAAATACCTAAATGTGTAGCTGTATACATTCTTTATTCATAACAATTGTAAGGATGATGCCAAAATATGGGTTTCTTTCAGTAGCAATAAAGTGATTCAAAAATAGAGTTCACTTTTGTTTTTAAAGATTTTATATTTATTTATTCATGAGAGACAGAATGAGAGAGAGATGCAGAGGCAGAAGCAGGCTCCCCGCAGAGCAGGGAGCCCAATAAGGAATTCAATCCCAGGACCCTGGGATCATGACCCAAGCCAAAGGCAGATGCTTAACCAACTGAGCCACCCAGGTGCCCATGAGTACTTTTTAAATGAAAGTGCATGGTTCTTGGCTTACTATTCACCACCGAATAATGATAATCATTCACTGATTTAAACCATGATTAGCTTCCTGAAAAAGTGGCAGATAATTTAAAATGCTTACACCAAAATGAAACTTTTCATAAGAAATCAAGGGAAAAAAGAGAGAGGCTTTCCAGCAGGTTATAAAAAAGTTGGTTAAGTATCTTGCATTATTACAAAAACTGTAAATAGTTGCCGGGAATTGAATGCTTAGTCATGAAAGTAATTCCAACAGTACTGTACAGCAGTTAGTTGCTTTATTTTTCACTTTCTCCAATGTAGGAATGCCTGTACATGAAGTCTGTTGTACTTAGATGTTCCACACTTAGCAGCACTGTTACACTTTGTTCTGAAAACTTCTCAGAGAGAATTATGTCTGCCATTTCAGTGATGTGCTCACTTTTCCCCATGCGGCTGATAACCTTCATTTTGCTTTCACTGCTTCTTCCTTTGATGGCACTCTCAGTGATGTTAAGTGATATTTTCCAAGTGTGATTTTACTTAACAGCTAATCCCACCTTTGAGAAACACAAGTTCACAATGTGAAAACTTCAGAACGCCAGAATCATGGTACATTATTTCATTCAACTGAAAGGATGCTGCGGGCTAGAACACTGCCTAATACCATCAACTTTCGAGATTTTAAAGTTGCAGCCTACAGTAAGAACTGTATTTTATATCATGACACGGTGTATGAACACATGCATATGTATAAAAATGAGTGAAAATTTTTGTAAAACAAAAATTTCATTATTGCCCTATTTTCTACTGTGTTCCATTAAAAAAAAAAAGTGTTCATAGTGATTTGCTATTGTGATTTCACTACCACCAATAAACACCATGTGATCTGTACTTTGAAATATTACTTTGTGTTATGCTGATACATGTCATGTATAGTTCATACCTTGGTTAGGCACCTTAACACCTTAACAGGGTCCCCAAATTTTTGACAGGCAGTTTACATTATTCTTCTGTTATAAAAGTGTTGATTTCTTTATCATTTTATTTCAAAAACATTTAAATTAATAGAATTGAAACAGAGGCAGAAGGCAGGTTAAAACAGAATTGTTCTTGGGTCCTATGGGGTATAGTGTTAGGATGCAATTCCAACTTGTATATATCATTAATATGGACTCTTAGCTTTCATCTTACTAGATTCATGAAAAAAAATTAGTTTAGACCACATCTGACCAGAGTTAAAAATTCCAGGATTTTTCCAAGATTCACAAACACATCTTGCAAATTCCAGGGATCCCATGTCTTTCAGAAACATAGTTCAATTTTTAGTTCAATTAGTTCCTTTTCAAACTGGGCT
This sequence comes from Nyctereutes procyonoides, assembly GCF_905146905.1. Classification (NCBI taxonomy): domain Eukaryota; kingdom Metazoa; phylum Chordata; class Mammalia; order Carnivora; family Canidae; genus Nyctereutes; species Nyctereutes procyonoides. Next base: position 64,495,540 of record NW_026575051.1, read on the forward strand.
ACACTAAAAGACAGATGTTTGTAATTTAGAGACATCCCAAGGTTTGCTTCAAAGGCAGCCACAGAAATAAAAGCATGACTCATATGCATTAAAATCCATGCATCTTGTCTAAAACTGTAATTGTATTTCTTCCAAATATGTTTGCAGCTCTTCAAAATCTGTGAATCAATGGAATTCTAAAAATAACTGGCTCTACTGGTACTGTGTTCTAGAAAATTAGGTAATCCTTTTTTCCCCCTCCTTCAAAGAAATCAGGTTATAGAAACTTGAGACTTGCTGTATTGTACTTTTGAATAAAAAATGAATACCTTTGGGTTAGAAATTCCCCAATCTATAGAGATACAATTGGCTTTCTTTCTTTTTTTTTTTTGGTTGATATAATTTACATGAAGACTGAAAATAGGTGATACAATTGGCTTTTCAACTGTTATTTCCAAGGCTTAACACAATGCACACAAACATTTTTCTTGCACTGCCAATACTTTTTCCAATAGATGAATGAGTTGTACAAATCATAGCTATTTTAAAATAAGTTTGCAAAACTATTACTTTGTTTAATCACTATTTTCAGAAATTTACATTTGCATATCACCTTATGGCTTTTAAAATATGCATATATATATCTCTAGATCTTAGATATTTATAAAAGATTTTTCAAATCTCTAATACATTTCTGAGTTTATAAACAACTTTTTCTTGATTCCTTCGTTTTTCTTCCTATTTCACGACATTTTCAGGATCTAAACGTATTGCAAGTTTAGACTCTTTCCTACAACACCAAGAATTGTAGACTATTGCCGTCAGTAAGGATATGGAGATGGAATTAATGCCTTTATTTTACAGATGAGGAAACTAAGAAAACAGGTTGTCTCTACTTAATAGTTATTTCTCTAAAATGTTTCATAAAGCTCCTATTGATGTTTGTATTGAAATATTTATTCCAATATTTTAAAACTACTAGTTGTTTAAGATACTATAAATTTCAATATTGGTAACTGCAAAATTGCTGGCAAAAAAAGGTATCATGGTTCTTAGATGGTTTGTTTGAGTTCTACTACAGTTAAGCATGAGGATTTGGAGCCAGATTGCCTATATTTAAACAGCAGCTCTACTGTTTCCTCAAGGAAATTACTTAACCCTTTCCTGTGCCTTGGGAGAGATCAATACACACAAAGCACCTACAATGGTGTCTTCTACATAGTAAGGATTCATAAATATAAGTTGTTCATATTATTTTGTAAATGTTTTGTACTAATTTTAATAAATATTAAACATTATACATCACAAAGTTTCTAATTTCACTTGAAAAATGGAATATTAATACACTTAGAGACCGCATTCCTGGCTGGCTCAGTCAGTAGGGCATGCGACTTTTGATATTAGGGTCATGAGTTCAAGCCTCATGTTGGGCATAGAGCTTACTTAAAAAAAAAGACATTAGATAGACAGTCTGGAGAAAAAAGATGAATGATCTAAACTAGAATTCTGAGATAAAATGTTCCATCCAACATTAAATGGAGAATTAAGAAAAAAAAAAGGCAGAGATAGAAGCTAGGTCCATAGACTTCTTCTTAGTTCTTTCCACTTATGTGGCTTTATAGGTCATCTCTGAGGAGTATAAAATAGGTAAGTGTACACAACTCAACACACCATGAAAACATAAGTGATCCACACAGAAGTGAAAGCTGAAGCAGTTTAGGAATGACATAGTTAATCCAATATTCTAAATATGAAAAACAGGAAAACTATCCTTTAAAAATCAAAGATTGGCCATACAGTATAGTTTTGGTGTTTACTCATGTCTGACTAACTTGCTATGCACATTGAAAATGGCCCCAGAACAAAGACAATTAAGCCACATGAATAACAACAAACAATGCATTTTCCAAAATGTTTAAAAAGAAACTTCCTTGGCACAGTCATACTTTCCAACAAACTCACTTTAATGTTTTCACAGTTTACAATATCAGAAATGACCTCAGGGTCAGGCATTTGTCAGTTAATGGCCTGTTGGGCTAATGGCCTTCAGCTTTGCCTTGGGCACACAAGTCCTCCAGTAGGTCATTAGCTGCCAGGAAAAGGCTCTTCCCCAATCACTATTGCTAAATAAATAAAATTTGCTCCTGGGTTAAGGACTCATAGCCAACTCTGGCTTAGGGTGATTTTTTTCCATGAGTATTTACAACTCTGAGGAATCAGGAAAATGATGGAAATGCTAAAACCAAAATTATATCAGTACAACTGAGCTATATATGGCTACTAATGACAAGTAGCCACATGGATCCCTTTGAATGCTCTTACCTGTTCTTCTGCTTATGGTGTTCAAATTTGGTATCAATCTAATGCAACCAGGCACTGGATTACAAATGCACCACATTTTGGAATTTTATATTTAAGTCAGTTGTTTGGAGCTCCAACCTTTTTTTTCCCAACATTTGACGTTATAAATGGTAGGTAGGTTCCCAGGGCAGCCCACTAAAGCTTGGTTAGACCATAACATTAGAAATGCCACGTACTTAAAATAGAAAATAAAATAGAAAACCAGAATCTTATAATACCTGCAATTAAACAAAACAGGAAAACAAAACTAAATAGGAAAAATTTTTTAAATGGCCTTTAAACATTGACAGTTATAGGGAAATTTGGTTTAATGAGATAATGAGGGTAGAGCAATGGTTCTTTCTCATATCTTTTTCATTTCTAATTATATAATTTTCCTTATTCTTAACAAAAGACCATTCCAAGCTTTACTCTGTTTGCCAACTCCTAAGTAAAGTTTTTCGGCTGATTTTTCCTTTGAAAGTAGCACAGAGAAGGCAAAAAGATGGATAACAATTTTTCTGAAATAACAGGCAAGATAAAGAATGAAAAATGAGAAGAAAAGGGTTGAAGAGGATGTGTATACACTCTAGGGATTGCCTGAGATAAAATTAACTGATTTGTGAACAGAAAGAGACAAAGAAAGAAGCATTGAGGACAAATCTATGGGATAAAGAAAGGATGAATGAAGAGATGTGAGGTCAGGTAGCTGACAATGTAGAAGAAGGAATCTGTTGTGCATCTATCTACTCAGTACTTTTGTTAACCCCTAACTCAGGAGGTTCCTTGAGGAAAATCATAGAAAGGCAAAAGGAAGAGTACTGAATAACTCGAGCTGTAGATTTTTTTCCTCCCTCTGACTTTAAGTATACTATAAGATTACCATAATCAATGTATTTCTATCTCTTATGGCCAACCATGGTGTGGGCTTCAACTCTACCCATTTAGAGAATATATTTTTGTAGAACCCAGACTTTTTTTTAACGGGCTTCTTTGAATGCCAGGCATATGGAAGAAATTCCCTTCCTAGTCACCAGTTTTCTGGTTGACAGACACGCAGAGAAGTGTCCATTTTGCCTGATGGCATTTGACCTTCTTATGGCAAAAAGACACTTTATTCCATTGTTTTATGGCACCCAAAGGGCAAAGTTCAAGTTTTTAATGAGATCATAAATTTTAAAAGAACATAATATTGTATTCTTGTTGCTAGTACACTTCTCAAACACTAACCATTTATCACTTTTGCTTTAAAGATCAAGGAAGTGGTTTAGAATGGATATAATGTCTGTTTAATAGGTAGCCGTGTTAGCAAATTATAAGAAACTGGAAAAATCTGGGGATTTTGAAATTGTAATTTTATGATGGCATCTTGGCTTTAATTGATAGGGAGGATAGCTGCTTTTATTGCTAGAACATATGACACCCCACTTACCTTCTGCACACATTTACTCTAGTCATGAAAATCTATACTTGAGTGGGCTATGTGTAGAAAAGAACATTAGGGATCCCTGGGTGGTGCAGCGGTTTGGCTCCTGCCTTTGGCCCAGGGCGCGATCCTGGAGACCCGGGATCGAATCCCACGTCGGGCTCCCGGTGCATGGAGCCTGCTTCTCCCTCTGCCTATGTCTCTGCCTCTCTCTCTCTCTCTGTGTGTGACTATCATAAATAAATAAAAATTAAAAAAAAAAGAACATTAATCTTGGGTGTCAGACTAAAGAGGCTAAAAGATATTAATAATTTCTATAAGTAAAATAGTGTACACAAGATCACAATGTGTATTTTAAATGAATATGATAGAGAAAATCTCAAATTTCATATGATATAGCATGTTTCTAGGTTTCACTTTTCTTTTTTTTTTTTTAAGGTAGGCTTTACACCCAAAATGGGGCTTGAACTCCAGACCATAAGATCCAGAGTGGCATGCTCTATTGACTGAGCCAGTTAGCCACCTCTAAATTTTTCTTTCTTTCTTTCCTTCTTTCTTTTTCTTTCTTTCTTTCTTTCTTTCTTTCTTTCTTTCTTTCTTTCTTTCTTTCTTTCTTTTCTTTCTTTCCTTCTTTCTTTCTTTCTTTTTAAGATTTTATTTATTTATTCATGAGAGTGAGAAAGAGGCAGAGACATAGGCAGAGGGAGAAACAGGTTCCCTGTGGGAAGCCTGATGTGGGACTTGATCCCAGAAACCCAGGATCACGCCCTGAGCCAAAGGCAGATGCTCAACTACTGAGCCACCCAGCCCCCTGCCCCTTTTTTTAAGAAGAGAGAGAGTGCACATGCATGGGGGGGGGGGATTCAGTAGGAGAAGGAGAGAGCATCTTAAGCAGGCTCCATGCCCAGCATGAAGCCTGATGTGAGGCTCAATCTCACAACCCCGAGATCATGACCTGAGCTGAATCAAGAGCTTAATTGACTGAGCTAGCCAGGAGTTCCAGGTTTCACTTTTTATTGTGAAATTGAAAGTAGAATTAATATAACAGATAATACAAACCTCAAGTAACCAATACCAGTCTCTTTATTAAAATATATAGATGATGTAAAAGGGGGAGATTTATATGCATAAATTGAGCATTATTTATACAAACAAAATTCTTCCTTGTAAACAACATATTTATGCCTTTAGGAAAACAAAGTTAACATAAGGAAATACATCAGCTATGTAAGGAGTACATCTGTGCCCTGTTATTTAGAAATATAAATCACTAATGCTTAATAGAACAGTCCCCAAGACTGACATCATAATGTTCTGGGGTGTTCAGATGAGAGCCAGGCTAACTCACAGTCTCCCACCTGATGTATATAATGATAGGTCCATTACATGAAAATGACTATAAAAGTAGAAAAAAATAGCATGGTGAATTCAGTTTTTTAAAGACTACGGTTATCACTATACATGTAAAATAAAGGACTTAAAAAAAAAGTGACAGGTAGCAATCCACACAGCCTTATTTGTACTGTGGCTTAATCCTAAAGTACAGATCCAGTCTACAAAATAAACAGGGACCTGAAAAAAGCCTCTAATGGTCAGCCAGATTTCTAAATTATAGTGCTTTTCCATTTCATGTTTTTTCCCCAATTATTCATTCAGTATGTCTCACTGATAGCTTGATGCTCAGACACTAAAATTTTAGATTCTGGTATGACCCCATCATTTCAGGATTCAGTGATGTTCTACATGAACACAATATAGAGCAACTTATTTCAATGGAGTCAGGGAATTTATGGCTTAAAAAAAAGGCATTCTAAGGTCTCTAAGTCTAGGGTCTGTGTACAGTGAAGTACTAAAACAAAAAAGTATACCTTAGCTCCCATAGTGAAAATGAATGAAAATTCAAACAGTAATTTTTAAACTTACTCTTGAATTCAAAATCTTGTTAATTCACATTTCTGTGACTACAACCATAAAATAAGAAGACAATTACCAGAGGATTAATATACCAATTTCTATACTTAGAGATATTTAAAAATCTAAGTGTTACCTAAGGCAATTACCTTGAAGACCCCTAAATGTCTTCAGGGAAAAGCCAAAGGGAGAATAATTGACTTTGCTAATTTTACCCTTGGCAATTATGAAACAGCTCTGAATTTCTTATGACTGCAGAACCCTTCATCTATGGTCTGCCCCAGGAGAAGTGTAGACATAAACACATAACACAGAAATTCAGACAAGAATCCAGTAACACAACAAAATAAAAAATTGGTAGAATGTCATAAAAAATTAAAGTTGCTACAAATACACTGACTTTACCAAGTTAAATACACATCCTCAAAAAAAAAAAAGCTGTCACTGTGAAAAAACTGACATACTATATACAGATATTCTGTATTAATTTCTATTTGCTCCCTTACTGCTCTGGTCTTTTTATTGCTATTGTTGACAAATTTTTCTTTTATTTTTTTTGGGGGGAAGTATACTTGACATACAATATCCTGTTAGTTTTAGGTGTATATAATAGTGATGCAATACATTTTTTAAAATATTTATTTATTTTAGCGAGAGAAAGAGAGAGAGAGAGAGACACACACAGCGGGCCAAGGGGAGGGGTAGAAGAAGAGGAGAGAGAGAAAATCTTTAAGCAGACTGCACCGAGTGCAGAGACAGACACAGGGCTCGATCTCACAACCCTGAGGTCACAACCAGAACTGAAACTGAGAGTCTGACGCTCAGCTAACTGTGCCACCCAGGTGCCCTTGTGGAATTTTTATACATTGCAAAATAATCCATACAGTAAGTCTAGTTACTATCTGTCACCATACAAAGTTATTACAATATTATTGTATTCTTCATGCTTAACATTACATCCGTATCTATAACTTACTTATTTTATAACTGGAAGTTTACCTCTTAATCCCCTTTATCTATTTTGCCCACCTCAACCCCTTCCGTTATGGAAACTAAGAGCTTGTTCCTGTATCTATGAGTCTGTTTCCGTTCTGTTTGTTCATTGGTTTTGTTTTGTTTTGTTTAGATTCCACATATAAGTGAGATTATACGACATTTGTCTTTCTTTGTTTGACTTACTTCACTTGGCATAATATCCTCTAGGTCCATCCATGTTGTCATAATGGCAAGATTTCATTCTTTTCTATGGCTGAGTAATATCCATACACACACACACACACACCCTCATATATATGGCATATGGTATGTATACCACACCTTCTTTATTTTTTTAATTTTTTTTAAATTTTTATTTTATTTTATTTATTTATGATAGTCACACACAGAGAGAGAGAGAGAGGCAGAGACACAGGCAGAGGGAGAAGCAGGCTCCATGCACCGGGAGCCCGATGTGTGATTCGATCCCAGGTCTCCAGGATCGTGCCCTGGGCCAAAGGCAGGCGCTAAACCACTGCGCCACCCAGGGATCCCCCCACACCTTCTTTATCTGTTCATCTATTGACAATGCTTCTTACAAGAGAAAATTAAAACATCATTAAATAGAAATCTAACTTTACTAAGGCATTAACTACATATATAAAACTTAAAAAAAACTTAATGTTGCCCCAAAGACATATTTATCACTACCTCCTGCTCCACCTAAAAAATGCTTATTAATGATTAGTATTATCCTTAATCAACTTAAGCTTCTGAGAACTCATATAAGAAAATTAGTTTACTTCTGAGACATTACTTTCCTCAAAAAAAAAAAACTGTCAAGTATTTAAATGAAAGGAACTGGTTCTGAGTATGAAGATTTGCCTTATCAAAGAGAAGTCTTGACTTTCAAGAGCTTTGTTACCCCTATAATCTCCTCAGTTTAAACTACTGTTCACATGGCTTGGAAACCATCTATTATGATTAAAACAGAGCTACTGGAAGACTAGATTTGTAGAAGATCAATTATGGACCCCTGGACGTGGTACTCAAGGTCTTTCACAAAAACTGATCCCTGATCCAGTGAAGCATCTTTTGAAATTGACCTTCATCGAACCTGCAAACTTTGAAGAATAAGGGACAAAAAGATCCTTTTTTGGATGAATAGAATGGTTGCATAGAATAAAGGCTTCAATTCAACACACAACTATCAAATTAAAACAAAACAAAACAAAAAAACAACAAAACAAAACAAAACAATTTACCATGGCCTAAAAAGGGAAAAAAAAAATTCCTCACCAGAAAGGGTCAATAAAATGAAAATCTAAAAATGCAAAACCTGTGCAGAGACCATGAAGGATTAGGGCTCACTGAAGAGGGAAGAAATGCAGGATCATTCTTATTTCAAGGAGAAGCTTCAGGCTGAACTGTTTGCTTGGATATGCTGTTTTTGGTGTGTGTGTGTGTTTGAATCAAATACTGCCACTGAAATCCAGTGCCTAATGGAGCAGATGGTGGAGGTCTTAGACTGTGGAACATTTATAGTGATGCTTCTGAATGCAAAACAGTAAGAGTGGATTTCACAAACTACGAAACTGAATTGATTTTAATGGGAGTAAAGCCTGCATTTTCTCTGAACTTGAACTACACTGAAAGAAAGAATGTGTGGACGATACAAGCTAGCTAAGAAAAAGGAAGCCTCATTCCCATAAATGAGTGGTTAAAGCAAGTGAATGTTTGTGTCATTACAGTGTGATTAAATTTGTGTGAAATACCACCATCTAAACCTTATATAAGATTTCAACAGAATAGTTTAAAGTAAGTTAAAACTAATAATTAGAGAAGATAGAAATTTTTCTAAAGGCAGTAAGCCTTGCTTTTAATGTAGGGGCCAGGCTGAGGCTAATTACCGAAATGTGGATCTAATTACTAAACCCTATCTCTTCTTAGGTATGTGAGTCTAATCCATGAGTGGCCAGTGTGTGTGACTATAGCTAATCATGTGCGGCACCAGGCACCCAGAAACTACACCAAGCCTGCATTTTCTGAGGCCTGCTCCCTCTCCAAGACCCAGAGTTCATCACAGACCACAATAGGTACGGTCAAGAGGAAAGATGGATGATATAGTCACAGCGTGGCTCTCAAAGGCAATGGATCAATCATCCTTCTACTAACATATGAATTCTGGTAAAGGAGAGAATTTAGTGAGACCCATCAAAGTAGACTATACACATAGAAAATAGAGCAATTCGAGGATAAATAAAAATAAAAGGATGCCCAAATGGTAATAAATCTCTGGCAGGAGATTTGAGATTCTCTATTATTCTATTTTATATAACCAATTCATTTCTTTTGCAGTTTTTTTTTTAAGATTTATTTATTTATTTATGATAGACAGACAGAGAGAGAGAGAGAGACATGGAGACACAGGCAGAGGGAGAAGCAGTCTCCATGCCGGGAGCCCGACGCGGTCCTCGATCCTGGGACTCCAGGATCGCGCCCTGTGCCAAAGGCAGGCGCGAAACCGCTGAGCCACCCAGGGATCCCCCTATAACCAATTAATTTCTATGTGAATATAAACTATATATTAAAGGCACCTTACCATTTTTTCCCTAAAAATCAGCAGGCCCATCTCATGAAAATATGTGCCAGCCAAAAGTCTGACGAGAAGATAGAGCAGAATGCTATCTGTGTCCCACTATCTTTATCTGTATCTTCCAGAGTTTTGGCTGGGCACATGGCTACCCACAAGAAAGTTTACATTTCCTAGTCTCCCCTATAAGTAGGTGTGGCCATATCATTAAATTCTGGCCAGGAGGTAAGCAGATGATCTTTTTCTTTTTTTTTAAGATTTTATTTATTTATTCATGGGAGACACGGAGAGAGAGGCAGAGACATAGGCAGAGGGAGAAGCAGGCTCCCTGCAGGAAGCCCGATGTGGGACTCAATCCCAGGACCCTGGGATCATACCCTGAGCCAAAGGCAGATGCTCAACCACTGAGTCACCCAGGCGTTCCTAAGCAGAATGATCTTAAGTAACTTCTGAGAAATGTCTTTAAAGTGGTGATACTATATAATTTATCATCCAAACTCAGACACCTAAAAGGGAGTGCTAAAAAAATTAAAATTTTATACTTTATTTTTGTAAAGATTTTATTTATTTATTTGACAGACAGAAGGACAGAGAGCAAATGTAGGTGGAGCAGCAGACAGAGAGGGAAAAGCAGGGTCTCTGCTGTGTAGAGAGGATAACCCTGGGATCATGATCTGAGCTGAAGGCAGATGTTTAACCCACTGAGCCACCCAGGTGCCCCAATTTTATACTTTTTGAAACATGTATTTAGTTTTGTTTGCTTAAATTTTATTTAAATTCCATTAATTAACCTATAATACGTTCTTGGTTTCAGATGTAGAGGTCAGTGATTCATCAGTGTTATGTAACACCCAGTGCTCATTACATCACAGACCCTCCTTAATGCCCATCAGCCAGTTACCCTGTCCTCCTACCTGCCCCCCCTCCAGTAACCCTCAGTTTGTTTCCTATGATTTGGAATCTCTTATGATTTGTCTCTGATTGAAACATGTATTTATTAACTAACAATTGACTTTATTATGTTGGTAGACTTGTTAACAAGTTCTCTTAAAAAACTATTTTCAAAAATGAAATTTAAAAACAAAGAAAAATAACATACATCCATGTACATGAAAACAAAAAAGAACTTTATATTGGTTATCTGAATATTAAAAAATAGTTAGTAGAATAATTATTCTTGGTATATATTTACATAGTTTAACTATTTCTTAGCCACATTTGTCCCTAATATTGTGCAAATGGCATTTTTCTGAAGAATGTGCTTTTTTTTTTTTTAAAGAATTTAAGTAATCTCTATATCCAACATGGGGCTTCAACCTACAACCCAGAGATCAAGAGTCACATGCCCTACCGATTGAGCCAGCCAGGTGTCCTGAAGAATGTGTTTTTAAAAATACGGCACTTGAAAATAAAACTGCCAGCAATATTCTTCACAGTTACACTTTATGACTAATTTGAAATTATTCATACCTTCAATTGATTCTTATTGGCAGATCACAGTATTTTTTAATTGAGAGAATGCTCAATCTATAGATTCTGAGTTACCTGTAGGCTCTGAGCAAATTTGCTAAATGGAAGAGGAACTCCATTCTAATTATTTTTAAATATTGTAAAATGTAACTATTCTAGTCCAAATATTTTCAAGGTACTTGTCTTTGCTTCCTTCAGAGTACTTTTCTTTGACAAATATTTTTATAAGACAAAGCTTGTCAAATAAATTGCCTATATGATTCTTTTGAATGTTTTGCTAAAATTAGATGCTGCAAAATCTAGGCCTTCTCAATTTCATTTTATTCATGTGTGTGTGTATAATTTATTCAAAATAGGAACACTACCAAAAGATTCTTCTTACAAGGTGAGATATTCCAAATCACAATTACAGAACTGCAAATTTTAATCCTGGGTAGTATTTGAGATCTTACTATTTATTTTGTTCTCTTCCTCCTTTGCTTTTGTAAGGAAAAATTCCAATGGAATTTTCATTAACTGTAATTCATTAATTCTTTTCATTATAATTCCCTAAAAGTTTCATTTGGTGTTCTATTTGTTGAATGCTTGATTTAAGATTTTGAATGGATTCTGAACAAGATGTCACCAAAACTTTAGTGACTCATTCAATACCATTTTTGGTTACAAAGATTTTGAAAGTCTGATTAATGATAGGCAACAAAGACAGAAGGCGCATATTGCTGTGCTGACCCTGTATTTTTGTACTCAACACAAAAATCCTCAAAATCTTAACAGTTCAAAGACTTGAACATTAAAGATACTTGTAAATTTTTATGGGATCCCTCGGTGGTGGAGCGGTTTGGTGCCTGCCTTTGGCCCAGGGCGCGATCCTGGAGACCCGGGATCGAATTCCACATCGGGCTCCCGGTGCATGGAGCCTGCTTCTCCCTCTGCCTGTGTCTTTGCCTCTCTCTCTCTCTCTCTCTCTGTGACTATCATAAATAAATAAAAAAAAATTGAATTAAAATTTTTATAACAATACTTTCTATTTTAATTAACAGAATGTTGATGCTTGTTTGGATGTGATTATGAATTATGGGTATGCCACAGCAAATTCCAACTATTCCATAGGTTTTGTAATGTAGTAAGAACATTGTGTGTGCCTCACCAAAATGTGTACCTGTATTGTTATTACCACAACACTGTGTGTGCCTCACCAAAAAGTGTACCTGTATTGTTATTATAAACTAATAATTTTATCTCCCATGTTGTACTTCCAGTGTGGGGCTTGAACTCTTGACCCTGAGATCAAGAATTGGATGCTTTACTGACTGAGCCAGCCAGGTGCCCCTTCCATGTTGTACTTTATTTATTTATTTATTTTTTCCATGTTGTACTTTAAACTGAAGTTCCAATCTCACTCATAATGGCTTTACCTCTGATAGAATATACTTCCAAAAGCTTTACCTTGATTTCATGAATGGATGGAAAAAATAAAGCTTTTCCTGAATTAACTAAAATGATTTAATTGCTTAAAGTACCTGAAGACACTCAACTAAAATGGAATTATTTAGCTGTTTGCAAAGTTCTCTTCTGCCAACAAATGGAAAGTTATTGCTTACCCTTGACCACGTGCACATAAAAACTTGTAGTCGAAAATGAGTGAAATTAATTTAGAAAAATAGACATTTGTCTAAAAGTTAGGCTTCACAAAGTGGAAGGAATATATACCTTCTGTAGCTATATATGTTAAGTTGTCATCTTCAGGAAATCTTCTGAAAGTAAATACTAACTTCGGAAACAGATCGTGATACTTTTTCAGCAGATCTGATGCTTCTTGTTTTCATGTGGCCAGTGATAATAGTATGGCCTCCACAGTGGCTAGTGAATGTTCACATTTTGCGTAAATTATGCATTCCTTATCAACTTTCTCAGTATTTAAAAAAATGAAATATATAGTTTTTAGCTTATTGCTGCCAAGAGGGTTTATTGCAAAAACAAAGTGTTGCCAAACAATTAAACAGTTAGAGGTTTACATTATACAGGCAAGCGTGGTCAGTCTACTCTCTACCTTCTCTGATCAGCCTTGATTTCCCATAGATACTTGACTGATGTCCAACTTCCACCTTACTATGTTTCCCACTGAGCTTTTGGACTGGTACCTGGTGGCTTGGTGACTCTTGAAGGCCATGCACAGGCCTCATAGGTTAACCTAGACATTCAGTGCACTTTGTTCTATCAGCAATTGCCCTGCGTTCTGTCCTTGATTGGGAGGTGTCTGAAAGGGCTGGGAAAAGAGATAAGTTATTGCTGGTTGTCCTCTAGATTTAATATCATGTTAACATGAGAGCACTCTCTCCACTGTACATGGGTCTCACATACTATTAGCCTACACTGGACAAAAACTGAGGCAGAGGTTGGAAGTATAAAGCAGACATCTACGAGACCTATCCTGGCTCATCCTAATGTAACTATTCATAATTGTTTTCTCTTAAAAAAATCCAGGACAAATGTTAAATCAGATGGTATTCTGGGTCAGCACTTAAGACTATCCTAAGCAAACCAGGATGTCCTCTCACTTCACCTTCGAGAGAAGGAGATCTGTCTTTCTCTGTACTTCCTCCTCCTCCTTTCCTGTGGAATGGAGTGAGAACATGATGGCAGCCATTTGAGGCCAAAAATAAAGCGTAAGATAGGGATGGCGGAGCAGTAAGACAAAAAACATCTTGGTTCCTGAGTTTGTAGAATTAACCCCAGACTGCCTACTCCTGGATGTTTTTACATGAGAAAGAATAAATTCTATCTTGTTCAGGCTACTGTTATTTCATGACTAAACTGATTCAAACTCATATATAAGGAATATTTCTATCATCTTTCTAGAAAACAGCTTGGCAATATGTATCATCAAGAATGCTAAAAATGTTTAAACCCTTTGCACCACTTTTAGGTATTTATCTGAACAAAATAATCTGAAATGAGGGATATGGCTGTGTAAAGATGTTTATTGAAGATCTATTTATGACAATAAAAAATTAGAAGTGACTTAAATTCCCAAAACGAGAAGTCTGTTAAATAAATGATATTACATCTAAATAGCTGAATATTACACAACCATTACAAAGTGTGTGAAAAATGTTAATAACATAGGAGAATACCCACATTATAATATGATATAGGAAAAAACTGTCAGGATTAAAAAAAAAAAACCTTATGCATGTTAAGTTCTCATCTATGTCACAAAAAATTCACATATATAAAGGTAGGAGTAAGCAAACAAAAAGCTTGAAAGGAAACACACTGCAATATTAACTAACAGTGATTATCTCTGGATAGTGAAGTAAATAGGTAATATTTGTTTATATATCTTCTTTGTGTTAAATATTTGACAGTATTTTATAATTAACAAATAATTATAACCAGAAAAACGGAAGTTAATTTCAAAACTCCTTGCTAGCATTTACTGGTTTTACCTGGTGCTGACACTGCCACCATCATCACAATTTTACTGAGCATCTATCTACATGTGGGGAATTGGGGCAGCAGGGTACACAGACCTCCATAGCTCCAGTAGAGCCTCCTAAAAGCCATCAGATACAAATAAACTGCCCAGTATTACCTTGGTATTTTGTAGCAGAGCTAGTCCGTTGCAGGCATTTGCTAGAAGAAAGTCTCCACTCAGGATAGCTATTTTATTTCCAAATTGCATGTCTTTCAGTGGTCCATCAGAAGATTGCAATTCGTTTAAATTTACTATCCCACGATGTACGAGGAGAGCAGTATGGATAAGTTCTGTGATCTCTGCCAAACTTCTTTGACTAAAATATGAAGGTAAGATTTGTCTGAGTTTCAAGAATACCATCATATCAGTAATGCCAGTTTTCAACAATAAAATATTTCAGTGACTAGTCTCTTTCTCTCTCTCTCTCTTTTTAAAATATTATTCCTTTTTAATGAAGTTTTTAATAGAGGGCTCTCCACTGAGCAGTTTGGGATCTATAAGCAGATCTTGACATGTTCCTTCCGTATAACATTCCTCACCTTCCATCCCATGAATAACCAGGATTTTCCAGAGAAGCTGGCCAGTGCGGCCACCCTCTACAGTTCCATTTAGATACTTGTTATTAGTATACCTTTCCCACCTCTGTGATTTTAGGATTACTGAAAATCCTTACTAGTACCTAATGAAACTCCAATTTAAGGGGAAACAACCTGTGTCAGGCATTATGCTAAGCACTTTTATACATTATCTTTTTTAATCCTAATGCAAAGCTATGGTATTTACAGAGCTGAATAAAATGTGGCCTCCTTCCTTAAAGATCTTACATTTCAAAATAAAAACCAAGATATATACCTACAGTAGTAAATAAAACAGAGAAGGCCCTGGAGAAGTTTATAGTATAGTATTGTATCAGATGGGATGTCAATAAATGTTTTTCTTTCCTTTTTTTAGAAAAAGACTTTATTTATGTATTTGATAGAGGAGAGAGAAAAGAGCACAAGTGGGAGGAAGGGGGAGAGGGAGAGGGAGAAGCAGCAGAGCCTGATGTGGGGCTTGATCCCAGGACTCTGGGATCATGACCTGAGCCGAAGATAGACACTACCATCTGAGCGACCCAGGCACCCCAAAATGCTTCTTTTCTTATACTTTTCTATAGTTTATACATTTTCTACAATGACAAAAGTATTATTTTAATATCATAAAAATCCAATTTCTAAAATATTTAAATTCCATAACCATCCTATGATAGGTATTAACTTCTTGTTATATGTGAGAAAATTGTTGCACACTGTTAAATGACTTTCCCAAAGGCACACAGTAACGTAGGGCTGGAAATCTGTTGGAATTTGTTACAAATGACTTCATGGAATCAGACTACCTGGTTTCCTTGTCCTTGGTTGTCTCTTCCACGCAAACTCTGGGCTTAGCCATGTGACTGACTTTGGCCAAAAAGACCTTAGCAAATGTGACACAAGCAAAGCCTGAAAAATGCTTATGGATTAAGACTTGTCCAAAGCAGTCACATGAGTGATCCCAGGCAGAACTATCTGGTCAATCCACATATTGCTAAGAAATAAAATGACTGTTTCAAGTTACTCAATTATAGTTTGCTACGTAGCAATAGATAACTGATACAGAAACTAGCATATCTGGGTGTGCTGCTTAACAAAAGCCTAAAATATGTGTCAATGGCTTTGAGTCTGAATGATGGGGGGCGGTGTGGGGGGGGCTAAATGGGAAAGCTGAAGAAATGGCAAATTCCTAGTGGCATCTGGAAAGGCAGTGAGAAATTGTTATTGGAGACTGAGAAGGGACATACTGTGTTAGAAGGTAGTGAAACAACTGGGAAAACTGTTGCCTATGGTAACTTGAAAGATAGAAAATATATATAATGAAATTATGTATCTGGATGGGGTGATTGATTCTCAGGCAGAATGGTGAAATGTCATTTGGATTATTGTAGCTGTGCATGCCAAGGTACAAGAGAGATGAGCTAAAGAGAGAATTGTTAGTTTGGAAGCACAATTTACAGGACTAGTAAGGGAGCAAAGACTCGCTATGCTGAAAATAAAACTTTTGGGACACCTGGATGGCTCAGTTGAGCGTCTGCCTTCAGCTCAGGGTGTGATCCACTGGAGTCCTGGGATCGAGTCCTACATCGGGCTCCCTGCCTGGAGCCTGCTTCTCCCTCTGCCTGTGTCTCTGTCACTCTCTCTTCTCTCTCTCTCTGTGACTCTCATGAATAAATAAAAATCTTAAAAAAAAAAAAAAGAAAACTTTCACATCTCCAGTCTCTCCAGAAAAAATCCTGCCAAAGAAAGAAATGGTACTAAGAAAAAGATAAAAACAAAACTGTGGCTATAAGACCTTTTCTAGAGACCTAAAAATATAAGGTGGTGCCCAACAGATTCCTTTGCTAGACAAAAGGTCTTCTAAGAACCCCAAGGGTTCTGTCCCACAGCAGCCTTACACCCAACTTAAAGTTGAGATGTCCATCTCCAAAAAGAACTATGGATGTGGCTTTTAGGACATGAAAAGAACATTAATGACATTCAAGGAAAAAGCAGTTAAGGGAGTTGTATGAGCTTTAAGTGAAAGTGACAAGAGACAGTCCAAAAGGAAAACGAAAAAAAAAAAGGAGCTTCTAAATCAACTTCCATGGACAAGAAATCAGGCTGAGACGGCTACTCAGTTACAAGTATAAATCTCCCCCTCCTCCTCCTCCTCTTCTTCTTCTTCCTCCTCCTCCTCTCTTCTTCTTTTCTTTCTCTTTCTTTTTCTTTCTTTTTCTTTCTTTCTTTCTTTCTTTCTTTCTTTCTTTCTTTCTTTCTTTCTTTCTTTCTTTCTTTCTTTCTTTCTTCTTTCTTTCTCTTCTTTCTCTCCTTCCTTCCTTCCTTCCTTCCTTCCTTCCTTCCTTCCTTCCTTCCTTCCTTCCTTCCTTCCTTCCTTCCTTCCCCTCCTCCTCCTTCATTGAAGTAGAGTTGACACAGTGTTACATTAGTTTCAGCTGTATAACATAGTGATTCCATACTCTATGCTATGCTATGCTCACAAGTGTAGCTCTCTCTGAATTGTTTCTTATTGCAAATGTTCAGGGAAAATAGTTCAGAGAGTAAAGGATTCTGGAGGACAGTGGATCAGGGAACCTCTCCTGAGAAACAGACTGGGTCCTAGTCAAGAAATATTCCTTGCTTCTAGAGACAGAGGTCCTCATGCTGTATGCCCAGTTGGATTTCAGAATTACTATGGGCCATTGATTATTATGTGCTTTCCATTCCTCCCTCTTTGTCAATGGAAGTGACTATTGTGGTTATCTTGTTCCTGGCTCACCATTCTATGCTATGTGTAGTGGCGGTACAGGTAGGTTATAACTCATCCTTTTTGTTCTCTGGATTAAGAGGAGTCGCATCTACAAAGGAACCTAACCAAAATTATGAGATCGTGGACCTTGAGCTTGATGGCATGAAATACATGAGACTCTGGGGTCTTGGGAAGTGGTTAAGTATATGTTGCATAAGGAAGGAATGTGAATCATGGGGACCTGAGGGTAGACTGTGGCAGACGATTATACCAATGGCCACTGACAAATCATACCTCCTGACATCCATGTCACGTCTCCTCCTCGATTAGCTCTGAGTTGATTATATGACTTGTTTGGCTAGTGGGATACCAGCAAAAGTGGGACAAACAAGCTTGGTAAGTGATTTTGCACTGGGGCTCACCATCTTGGAATGTTTTCCCAAGACTACATGTGAAGAAACCTAGTCTAGCCTCCTTCACGATGAAAGGCAACATGGAGAGAGGAAAACCCAACTTTCCTAACCATGCTTACTTTCCAGTTGACCTCCCGGTAAATGCAGCCACATAAATAAACCCAGGGGGAACTAGCAGAGGATCAGTCCAGCCAATCCACAGAACTATGAAAAATAAAATGTTTACTGTGTTAAGCCAGCAAATTTTGGGGGCAGTTTGTTATATAATAGAAAATTGATAGAGACTTCATTTTTTTGACTTTTTTTTTTTTTTAATTTATGATAGTCACAGAGAGAGAAAGAGACATAGGCAGAGGGAGTAGCAGGCTCCATGCATTGGGAGCCCGACGTGGGATTCGATCCCGGGTCTCCAGGATCGCGCCCTGGGCCAAAGGCAGGCGCCAAACCGCTGCACCACCCAGGGATCCCTGATAGAGACTTCAAAATCCTTTCTATTTTTACTATACTAGGCTGCTTCCTAGATTGCCAGCTGCAAAATTTTAACATTTTCTCTGAGGAAGGTAAATTTGTGCTGGGACTTGAATGGCAGGTATGGTATCTCAGCTAGAGAGGAAGGGCAGACACAACAGTAGAGATTAGGAATCCCAGAATAACGAAGAACAGGAATCAAGGTTTGGTGAAGGCAAGAGGGGGAGGAGGTCAGGTTGGCTAGAGTACAGGGTCTGTGGGGATAAGTGAGAGGTAGGAACCTGGAGCTAGATTACAGCAGGTTAAAGGGCCTGTATTTTGTTCCACAGGCAGCGTTTTTGAGGAGGGATGATATTTCTTTTTAAATGATTTAGGAAAAATATTCTGAAAGACAGCCTTAGACATGGAGACAAATAAATATAAAACAATCAGATAATAAATATAAGACTTTTTAATCCTAAATTAAAGACTACTGAAAAGTTAACAGAAAACATTTAAAAACAAAAGGAGCGAATATTTAAAAGTATCGTTTAAAATAGTAACTAGGGGATCCCTGGGTGGTGCAGCGGTTTAGTGCCTGCCTTTGGCCCAGGGCGTGATCCTGGAGACCCGGGATCGAATCCCACGTCGGGCTCCCGGTGCATGGAGCCTGCTTCTCCCTCTGCCTGTGTCTCTGCCTCTCTCTCTCTCACTGTGTGCCTATCATAAATAAATAAAACAAAAAAAAAATTAAAAAAAAATAAAATAGTAACTAAAGAAATAAAAACATATTTTATTAGCATTCTGTTCTCTAGTTTATAATACCAATCACTGGAAAAATCCATATAGTCACATTTCACAGAAATCACACAACAGGAGTGTCGGCAAGTCTATAACTCAGGAAGGGTTAAGGACTGGACAGCTGTCTCCGTCAGCCAGCTTATGAAAGAAAGTAATAACCAGGCATGCAAGAAGTTGTAGGTGTTTTTTTTTTCTTTTTTTTAAAGATTTTATTTATTCATGAGAGACATACAGAGAGAGGCAGAAACGTAGGCATTGGGAGAACCAGGCTCCGTGGGGGAAGCCTGATGTGGGATTTGATCCCAGGATCCTGGGATCATGCTCTGAGCCAAAGGCAGACACTCAACCACTGAGCCACCCAGGTGTCCCAGTTGTAAGTGTTTTGAATTACTCTGAGGCTGAAACTAAATGATCATGAGCTTTTAAGAAAGACATCTATAATCATAAAACAGCATTCATTAAATAGCAATCTTTAAATGCCATATGCTCAGAATCAACAAAAACAATTGTATTAGTAAAAGTGAAAAGCCATAATTTGTACAGTACACACCATTTACAAAGAACTTTCATTTATATTATCTATTTGTGCTTCTAATTACAGCAGGTCTGGTGAGGTTAAATACTTGATCAAGAACATTCAGTTTGTAAAGGACAAAGCTGGAACTTAGAGCCACCTTGTCATAATGACCAATGACAATTTAAAATGTTTATTTACATAATGAATAGTGAATGAGGAGGGAAAAAAGGCCAAAGTTACCAATGTTATCAACACTGGTATATGCCCATCACAACTTGTCCAATTTTTATCCCTAGTTCTAAGCACTACGGAAGAGTTTTTCTAGGAGAGAATATATTATGAATAGATTTGACTCTTTTTGTTTGTAATAACTGGGAAAAGTAATCAAGTTGTTTCCAAATCATTTGAGCAGAACCAAATCAAGTGATTTAGCTCGTCAAGAATCTGGATAATAGTTCTACTTCTGCCTCTAACATCACACAGTTCAGGGGCAAATCCCTTCAACTCTTAGGCACAAGGTCTTATTACCACTGAAAGAGAAACAATTCCTTCCAGTTCCCAAATCCTAAGATTCAGGGATTAAAAAAAAATTTACCTAGACTTCAGTTAACAGTTACAAAGAGACAAAAATATTGCTATTAACAGTTTTCTATAGAAAATAGAAATGAAATAAGTTGTCATCTTTGAAATCTGTCCTGTAATTCCCCTATCTGGTACTACAATCTCAATTTCTAAGATTTTATCATCAGATAAACAACTCCAGATCACATTATGCAAGAGTATAATTTAGTGTATAGCAGAGAAGTAGTGACAGTAGGAAAGAATCTGGGAAATTTTTCTTCTCATTATCTTATTCCTGTTTTAGCCAACCAAAGCAATCTAGTAAACTTTCAACATACTGGATTTTAAAAATTATCTTAAATAAAAGTCTTCATGCCATTTTATGTACATACATTTTAGTACTCTTGGGTATTTTTCATGCTAAATCTTGATTGGAAAAGAGTCACAAATGAATACCACTTATGTTAAATAATCAGAGTAGGGAAGTAATTACCACATTGAATGAAACTGAGGATTAATCAATGTTTCTACAAAAATTTCCCCCAAATCATATTCTTTCAGTTATATGAAACAGCTTCATCTGTTTTGATCCATTTTTTCGCAACATTTCTCCATATTTTCTTTTTAGCATCCTAAGTTTTAGATGTAAGTATGGCAGACACTGCTAGTTACCCATCCATTCTTATGTTCCTCACTACCAACATATCTTTGATTATACATGGAGTGACAATGTACTCACTTAAAAATACTTCCCCAAGACCCCCTGAGGCTAGTAGTGATCATGTAGCACAGTCCGGCCTAAGAATGTAAGCAGAAATCTACTAGGTGGAGTTTCTGAGAAATCTTCTGAGTTCCTGATGTTAGTAGACAGATTCAGTTGGCATGCACCTTTGGCAATTTGTTTTTTTTTTTTAATAATAAATTTATTTTTTATTGGTGTTCAATTTGCCAACATACAGAATAACACCCAGTGCTCATCCCGCCAACTGCCCCCCTCAGTGCCCGTCACCCATTCACTCCCACCCCCCCTCCCCTTCCACCACCCCTAGTTCATTTCCCAGAGTTAGGAGTCTTTATGTTCTGTCTCCCTTTCTGATATTTACTACCCATTTCTTCTCCCTTCCCTTCTATTCCCTTTCACTATTTTTTATATTCCCCAAATGAATGAGACCATATAATGTTTGTCCTTCTCCGATTGACTTATTTCACTCAGCATAATACCCTCCAGTTCCATCCACGTTGAAGCAAATGGTGGGTATTTGTCGTTTCTAATGGCTGAGGAATATTCCATTGTATACATAGACCACAGCTTCTTTATCCATTCATCTGTCGATGGACACCGAGGCTCCTTCCACAGTTTGGCTATTGTGGACATGGCTGCTAGAAACATCGGGGTGCAGGTGTCCTGGCGTTTCATTGCATCTGTATCTTTGGGGTAAATCCCCAGCAGTGCAATTGCTGGGTCGTAGGGCAGGTCTATTTTTAACTCTTTGAGGAACCTCCACACAGTTCTCCAGAGTGGCTGCACCAGTTCACATTCCCACCAACAGTGCAGGAGGGTTCCCTTTTCTCCGCATCCTCTCCAACATTTGTTGTTTCCTGCCTTGTTAATTTTCCCCATTCTCTCTGGTGTGAGGTGGTATCTCATTGTGGTTTTGATTTGTATTTCCCTGATGGCAGGTGATGCAGAGCATTTTCTCATGTGCGTGTTGGCCATGTCTATGTCTTCCTCTGTGAGATTTCTGTTCATGTCTTTTGCCTATTTCATGATTGGATTGTTTGTTTCTTTGGTGTTGAGTTTAATAAGTTCTTTATAGATCTTGGAAACTAGCCCTTTATCTGATATGTTATTTGCAAATATCTTCTCCATTCTGTAGGTTGTCTTTTAGTTTTGTTGACTGTATCCTTTGCTGTGCAAAAGCTTCTTATCTTGATGAAGTCCCAATAGTTTTTTTGCTTTTGTTTCTTTTGCCTTCGTGGATGTATCTTGCAAGAAGCTACTGTGGCCGAGTTCAAAAAGGGTGTTGCCTGTGTTCTCCTCTAGGATTTTGATGGAATCTTGTCTCACATTTAGATCTTTCATCCATTTTGAGTTTATCTTTGTGTATGGTGCAAGAGAGTGGTCTAGTTTCATTCTTCTGCATGGGGATGTCCAATTTTCCCAGCACCATTTATTGAAGAGACTGTCTTTCTTCCAGTGGATAGTCTTTCCTCCTTTATCGAATATTAGTTGACCATAAAGTTGAGGGTCCACTTCTGGATTCTCTATTCTGTTCCATTGATCTATGTGTCTGTTTTTGTGCCAGTACCACACTGTCTTGATGACCATACCTTTGGCAATTTGGACTTACCCCATCTTCCTGTCTGAAAGAAGGCCTACCTACCTGGGGGATGAGAAGGGACTTAGGATCCTAAAGGGGCTAATGGGGGCCCACAACTTAAGGATGGTAGAGTAGGAACAGCAGAGAAGCTTGCGCCCCAAATGGCTTACTTCTTTGAGGGATATACCAGCTCTGATGTGCCCTCTAGCCTTCTTAGCTGAGATAAACACTGCACTCTTTTAAGCTACTGTTGTTAAAAGTCTTATTATATACAGCCAATAACTTCCTGAAAGATGTGGTTAATAAAAGTTGCACCACAAAAGATGGCAAAAATATTTTATGTTCATATTTCTGCACTCTGGGTTTAATTCACTTAATATCATCTCTTGGAGGGGGCACCTGGCTGGCTTGGTGGGTAGAACGTGTGACTCTTGATCTCAGGGTTGTGAATTCGAGCCCCAAATTGGGTGTAAAGATTAAATAAGTTTTAAAAAAATTTTAAATATTATCTCTTGGGGATGCCTGGGTGGCTTAGCGGTTTGGTGCCTGGCTTTGGCCCAGGGCGTGATCCTGGAATCCCGGGATCGAGGACCGCATGGGGCTTCCTACGTGGAGCCTGCTTCTCCTTTGGCCTGTGTCTCTGCCTCTCCCTCTGTGTCTCTCATGAATAAATAAAATCTTAAAAATGAATGAATGAATGAATGAATAAATAAATATCTCTTGGAGATCTACATCATTTACAGAGAATCTTCTTGTTCCACTTAACATTTTTACAGAGGTCCACTGTAGAGATGTGCCATGCATTTTTTTTTTCCACACAACTTTTGCTAAGTGATAAATATACCTTTTTAAAAAGAATTTCTAGGACTCAGCCCATGTGTTACTTCTGTGAAGTCTTCTCTTACTGCCCCAGAATTAACTCCTTCTGTGCCGGAAAGCCTCTGAACACAGCTGTTTATTGTACTCTCCTGTAATTATTTCTTTAGCCATCTATCTTCCTGCTACCCCTCTCCCTTACTACACTGTAAATTATACTATCCTACTTCTCTAGGCTGCCCACACATATTTGTTAAATGAGTTACTCTAATTAGCAATCAATTTTATAAAGGCATAGTGGATTATTGTGATTCTTAGTTTCAAAAGGGAAGGATGATATTAATTACAAAGTCAGGTTCATAGAATCAGAGTTCAAAGTGACCCCAAGGGTCAATTAACCTCAATTAGCCCCATCCAGGGATGAGTGATAACTATCTCACAGGAGCCAGGTCTGTGATAAATAGTTCTAATTATTAGAAATTGTTCTTTATATTAACCTGAAATCTCTTAAAATGTTTTACAAGTTTAAGTTGGCATTAAAACAGTATAAGGGTCAATTGTGTTTCATTACACAGGTAAGGGAGATAAAAGAGAATGGCATCTTCTTTCTCTTTCTTATTTTTTTCTTCCTCCTTCCCTCCTTGCCTTCCTTCTTTTTGAGAAGTTTAAAAAAAAAAGCACAAGAAAGTACAGAAAATAATACAACAAATATATAATATTGCATTTAGAAATAATAATGGTTTATACTTTTTTTAAAAAAAGATTTTATTTATTTATGAGAGACACACAGAGAGAGGCAGAGACATAGGCAAACAGAGAAGCAGGCTCCCTGTGGGGAGCCCAATGCAGGACTCAATCCCATGACCCCGGGATCATGACCTGAGCCAAACGCAGACAGATGTTCAACCACTGAGCCACCCAGGTGCCCATGAAGAGTTTACACTTTGTCATTTTTAATAGTTCTTAAAGATGCATTAAAAAAAAAAAACTTTTTATTCTGGCAATTTTCAAATATACCAAAGTGGAAAATACAGCATAAAGAACCTCTGTGGACCCCAATCTTATTTCAGCCCCACCTTTCACTCTTCTTTCAGATTATTTTGAAGTGAATGCCAGATATCATGTCATTAAAATACTTCAAATGTCTTATTTTTTTAGAAGTGTAATAAGAGCAATTATGGTTCCCACTTACTAAATTATTACTAAAAATTAAAAAGATCATAAATTACTACATTAACTGTTAATTACTTTGAGCCAGTTAATTACTATATGCTGAGCACTTTATGTAAAATAATTTTGCAAGCATAACAGTAATTCAATTAACAGATTAATAAATAAAATAACATCAAACTCACAACAGCTTTCTGAGATAAGCATTATTAACCTTTACCATACAGAAGAGACAAGAGTTGGGCTGGCAGGCTAACTGACTCGTTCAAGTTCACATAGTTAGTGAACTACAGTCACAAGCTTGTGAGGCTCCCTGATTCTAAAGCCCAGGGTCTTTGCATATCAGTGGAAAAAACCCAAATACAAAATGTACAAAACTGAGGTTTTTCTAAAAGTATTAAACTGGGAGGTAAGGGTTATTTACTTAAAAACATTTCCTTTGGGTTTCTTTTTGTTTTGTTTTGTTTTAAAGATTTTAGTTTGAGAGAGGGACACAGAGAGAGAGAGAGCACACAAGCATAAGCAGAGGGGAGGGGCAGAGGGAGAAGCAGACTCCCCACTGATCAGGGAGCCTGACATTAAGCTCCATCCCAGGATCCTGGATCATGAGCCAAAGGCAGACGCTTAACTGAGCGAGCCTTCCAGGTGCCTCCTAAAATAATTTCTTTTGAATTCTAAAAGATTTTTTTTTATTGGAAAACTTTTACGATGTGAGAAGAATAAATTTGAAAATGTCATAGAAAATTTTGGAAAATGAACAAAAGGCCTACGATTCTGAATTTTAAAATTTATAATCAAGTTACTGCAGTTTCAACAAGTATAGTAGTATCATGAGAAAAAAACTAATAGATTAGTGTAATGGAATCCAGAAAGAGATCCAAATATATTTGGAAAACTAATTATTTATGGTAAAGATAACATTTCATACTGTTAGGGAAAGATGGACTATTCCTACAGAAGATGTTAGGGCAAATGGTTATCTGTTCAGGGAAAAAAAAAATAGGCCCCGATCTTGCACCATAGATAAAAATATATTTAGACAGATTAAAGATCTGTGAAAAACTCTGAATTTAGGAAAACATTCTTATGACCTCAGGGGGAGAAAGCCTTGTAAAATAAAATGGGAAGTCAGGAAGCCATAAGAAAAATAATGGATAGATTTGAGTAGTTAAAATGTAAAAGAATGTTTATTAGTGAAATAAAACATTAAAAAAATAAACCCAGGGAAATACAGACTTAAAGTATTTACAACACATACAACAGACAAAAGGTTGTATTCAAAATATGTGTGGAGCTTACTGGACAAGAAATTAAGAAACATAAATAGCTCAAGCACAAAATAGGAAAGGATATGAAGAGGTAATTTCACAAGAAATACAAATGGCCAAAAACCACATAAATAAGGCTCAACTTCACTAATAATTTGGGAAAGCAGTATTATAAAAATGAGATAATACTTTTAGCCCATCACTCTGCTCCTCTGCTCAAAACCTACCAATGGCTCCCCATCTCACTCAGAGTGGATGCCAGAGCCCCTACACTGGACTCCAAGGTCCAAAACGACTGCCTCAGCTCCTCTACCCCTTACCTCTCTGAATTCATTTATTACCCTCTTTCCTCCTTGTGCACTCTTCTCCAGCTATGATAGATCTGCCTGGATTTCCTTGAATGTGCCCAGTCTGTTCTTGCCACAGTGCCTTTGCCCCTTCCTCTGCCCCAGTTTTCCCTTATGGATCTAAGAAAGCTTAGTCACTTTCTTCCTTCAGATCCTCACAAAGTGTCCCTGCTCAGTAAGGTCTTCTCTGACCATTCCCCTTACAACAGCAACCCTCCCATACCTACCAGACATCCCTATCGCCTCTTCCTGCTTTTCTTTTTTTTTTTCCTCCATTGCACCTGTTGTCCTCTGACATGCTAGCTATTTTGTCTGTTTTGTTTCCCTCTCCACAGCCCCATAGAAAGAAAAATCCAGGGCAGCCCGGGTGGCTCAGAGATTTAGCGCCACCTTCAGCCCAGGGTATGATCCTGGAGACCCAGGATCGAGTCCAGTGTTGGGCTCCCTGCATGGAGCCTGCTTCTCCCTCTGCCTGTGTCTCTGTCTCTGCCTCTCTCTCTCTCTCTCTGTGTGTGTGTGTTTGTGTGTGTGTCTCTCATGAATAAATAAAATAAAATCTTAAAAAAAAGAAAAGAAAGTTCCATAAAGGCAAATGGAGTGTGTGTGTGTGTGTGTGTGTCTCGTGGTGCTGGTGGTGCTGGTGGTGCTGGTGGTGGTGGTGGGTGAGGGGGATGAAGAAAAGCAGGGAAGAGCAAAAGAGTTATTAAAATATACTTTAGGGCACCTGGGTGGCACAGCTGGTTAAGCCATCCAACTCCTGATTTTGACTCAGGTCATGATCTCGGGGTTGTGAGATAGAGCCTCCTGCTCATGCTTACTTTCTCTCTCTCTAAAATAAATAAATCTTTTAAGAAACATTTTAAAAATACCAAAATATCAAAAATATCAAGGCATATGAACTACAACAAAGGAAAGATATATGCTTCTAATATCAGGTAAAAGAACCTTTCTTGGTGACAGCCTTTAATCGTAAGTGTCAAATATTAATTTTTCATAAGTGGGCCAGATCCAAAGTTCCAAGAAATTCATTCAATCATTACAATAATTACAAAAATATGATGATTTTCTTATTCTGCCATTTATTCATGTTGATAACCTAAGTGAACATGGAAATTTGAATTTTGAATTTGCCATGATCACAGCATTCAAAAACAATGTTGGTTCATTCCTACATTTTTAATTAATTAATATTAATTTTTAAAAATTCCTACATTTGTAAATGAGAAATCTGATTAAAAACAAGCTACTGAAACCAAAAAATCTCAACCACTGAAGCAAAATGCTAAAGCTGTAGGCCATAGTAGTGATGACCTCCAAAGAGAGGTTGAATCAGAGGTTCAAGGGCTGTAGAGAATAACCAGGTCTTATTTCCAGCTCTGACCACACATATTAAGCAATCACTGAAAGTACTGAGGGCTCTGTGTCTCTTTCAGGAAAACTCACCTGACATTTTAAGTTAGAGTACATAGAAAAGAGGCTGGTTTCATTCAAGGAGATCCGATACCTGAATTTGTTAAAATCTTGCCATGTCATGAAAACATAAGGTGTAGAAGTGACGGGGGAAGAGGACAAAAATTCTTGAGTAATATTTCAAAGAAATATTTTTTTAACTTACAAATTCATTTTTTATTGGTGTTCAATTTGCCAACATATAGAATAATACCCAGTGCTCATCCCGTCAAGTGCCCACCTCGGTGCCCGTCACCCAGTCACCCCCACCCTCCGCCCACCTCCCCTCAAAGAAATCTTTAAAACAAAGTTCTCCCAGGCTGCCTGGGTGCCTCAGTCAGTGGAACATCTGACTCTTGATCTCAGCTCAGGTCTTGATCTTTGGGTCATGAGTTTGGGCACTGGGCTCCAAGCGAGGCTTGGATCTTACTTAAAAAGAAAATAAAAAGAAAAATAAAACAAAATTCTCCCATGGTTAGTATGTAATTCTGAATTTCTGGTAGTTTTGCAGAAATATAATTTTTTTAAAGATTTTATTTATTTATTCATGAGAGACACACACAGGGAGAGGCGCAGAGACACAGGCAGAGAGAGAAGCAGGCTCCATGCAGGGAGCCCGCCATGGGACTTGATCCTGGGTCTCCTGGACCACGCTATGGGCCAAAGGCGGCGCTAAACCGCTGAGCCACCTGGGCTGCCCGCAGAAATATAATTTTAGAATAATCCCAGCTTAACACAAAGATTCCTGTCTCTTGATTTATTTCCAAAAAAGAAAACTTAGTGTATTTTAGATTTTTTAGTAAGAACTGTATATATTTAAGGTGTATAACATAATGTTTTGATAAACACACGCACACTGAAATAATTACTATGGTCAAGCTAATTAGTGTATCCATCTCCTCACGGTTACTTTTTTCCCTTTTCTTTCTTTTTTTTTCCGCAAAGAAAGCTCAGTATTGATGTGTTCTGTAATTAGTTCCCTTCATACCTGTCAACCAATCTACAAAGAAGTGAGCTGCCTTCAGAGGTGGCAGTCATACTTGAGAAAGCGGAGGATGTTGAGATTCAGTAAGGAGTCACCACAGTTATTACTAGAAATTAGCCAACCAAAACAAAATCTGTAATACATTTTCTCTTTATGCATAAACACAGTAAGGTTCTACGTAAGTGATCGACTAACACACTTATGAAACTAGTAAAGCATAACCAAGCCAGGTAACCTACTGTATTTAAGAACATTAAAAAAAAGAAAAAGAAAGAAATCAACCCATCATTTTGAATAACGAGACACGAACTTGACTGCCAACACATAATTATCCTGCAGGTCAACGAGATGTTTATTATGAGGTGGGGGAAGGGTAGCTGTAGTATCTGGTGTCTGAAACTAGTTTAAGCTGGCTTGTTTCCTGCCAGGGAAGCCGGGCTAGGCATCCTTATCTAGGTCTCTAAGAGTACTTTTTGGTTTGGCTATCACAAAAGGGGTTAAAAATACTTGAGACTACGAAAAAAGCCTAACAAGACATCTGGGTGCTGCGGCTGTCACTGTCAGGGCAGCCCTTGGAGGGAATGCCCATATCAATTCGGTTTATCAGATGGACAGCTGATCAACATTAAACAGACTTGCTCTGGGCAGACTGAGCTGAGCTTCCTGACATGAATTCCAATGAGAGTCCTCTGCACTCTTCCACCGAGCTCTGCCATTTTTTACTGTTGCAGCTCCCTGGACATATGGGAATCCCTAGTGATGAGCACATAAAGCTGCCTCTAACTCAAGTGACGGCTCATTTCCCCTGGCTGAAGGCAGACATTAATATCCTGAGGAGATCAGACCCGCCTCTCTGACCCCCATCTACCGAAGCAAAACGACTGTCCTATTTCTTCATTTAATAAGCTTTTAATGAAGAAAACCAAAACCCCCTTTCTGACTGCAGCACAGTTCTACATGAAAAGGTTATACAAATACATCTGATTCCATGTCAAAGTTTTCCAAAATATGTGTCTCCCTCCCCACTGGAGTGTACATTCTGTCGTTCGCCCGCCCACAGGGCTCATTCTTCCTGCTGCGGTCCAGGACTTCAGTTCTCTGCTCCGGTAATTATGAACTGTCTCCACATCATGGCAAGTGGAGGATTAAAGAACTGATTACAAAGAGCACACTGGTGTTTCCATTTTCTTACAAACCTCTTTCTTCCAAGGTTCATCATGGAGCTATGAAAACTGCTTCAGGCACGACCAGGCTGGGCGGACTGACAGTCCAATGACAAGCCAGAGAGTACACAAGAAAATGCTTTGCAAGCTAAATGAGTGTATAAGAAAACTGACACTATTTGGTGAACAGCATACATACTTTTGGGAGGGATAAAACCAAGTATGTATGATCCCCAGTGAAGATGACAAGCAGGCTTTCACCTGTGACTCATGGCGTTCCCTTAAAAATAAGGGGAATCTGAATCATTACTCAAGTTCAGCACTGAGCCCACTGCCTATACTGCGAGGGCCCTGTGCGCTCTGAATTGCTTCATAAGAGGCCAAAGTTTGAATTTTCTCTTCTTAGGAAGCAAGGAGGGGCTAGGAGAAATGGGAAGGTTGCATGTTAAATGGGGCACGGGAAGTACTGTGGGAGGGAAGGAAGTAACAGAAGGCAGTGATGGACTGGGAAGCCTTCCCTTAGACCACCAAATGTGCCTGAGGCTGGAACATGTGAAGGTGGAGTGAGCATCAAAGATCTGTTTCCTATGAAAAAAGGTGTCAAGGTTTAGACTGTACACTGGTATGCTTTAAATTAGATTGCCTCCACTGCTAACTAATCTACCCAGGTATCGAGTCTTAAGAACAAATCCTAAATGTTCCCCAAAATATTTTATCAGGCCTTTTCATGTATAAACGTAGAGTGTCTCCCCAGCAGGTTTATACTACAGACAATCAAAGGAAGCCATGGCAGGTACTCAGGGTGCAGGCAATGCACAGTTCAGAATCTACTACATCCCAGATACCATTTTTTATATATCATCTCATCTAATTTTCACCAAGTTCAGTTATTAACCCAATGTTAGAGATAAGGAAATGGATTTCCACAGGGGGAAAAAAACATTAGTGAGTCTCTGTAGAAAATGTTATCTGGGAAAGGCAAAGACATACCATCTTAATGTTAAATTGAAAGAATATTGACATTTCCAAGTATCTCCTTGAACAGTTAGATCCTATAAAATACTCTTCTTATCATGCATAAAACTATTTTCAAACTATAGATATGGCTATAAAAATTCTTAATAGGGTCACTGAAGGCTATTTTAGCTTTTTTTCCCAAATAGCTTTATTGAAATATAATTTACATATCATAAAATACACCTGTTTTAAGAGTACAATTCAATGAATTTTAGTATTTACAAACTTGGGAACCATCACTACAATATAATTTTAAACTTTTCCATTATCCTAAAAAAAATAAACCATATGCTCATTCAGAGCTATTCTTTTTTTTTTTTTTTTTTTTTTTAGAGCTATTCTTTATTTAGGCTAGTAGTCTCAATTCTCATTTTAATTTTTTGAGTCTTTAGAATTTTTAAAGAAATTAATTATAAAGAACAACAATATAAAATGGAAATGTCAATATACTTTTACTAAAAAGAACACTATAGTATGTGGTAAATAAATAACGTGCAAATGATATACATGTTCTTCAAAGAACAGATAATAATAAATGACAGATCCATTAGGTGTCTCAAAGTAATGCTTTTTTTTTTTTTTTTAGGTTTTATTTATTTTAGAGAGAGCAAGAGCAGTGAGTGGAGCAGAGGGGAAGGGAGAGGGACAAGCAGCAGAGTGTAGAGCCAACATGAGGTTCAATCTCACGACCCCTGAGATCATGACCTGAACTGAAACTAAGAGGCCGACACTTAACCGAGCCACCCAGAAGCCTCAGTAATGCTTGTTTTAAAAAAACTGACTATAAGGTATTTCAAAGGATCAGGATGCCTGGGTGGCTCAGTGGTTGAGCATCTGCCTTTGGCTCAGAGCGTGATCCGAGTTGGGGAACCTGCTTCTCCCTCTGCCTATCAAGCAAATTGCTTTGAAAGGTAAGTGTATATCACTTATTCACAAAAAAATAAGCCTTATTGTTTTCTGTTCATACCTCATGTCCCAGGCAACACTTAAATTTCACGTTTCTTCGTTAGTGTGTTTTCAGTCATGAGCCAAAATTTCACATTTCTACCCAGTGTCCTGGGATCAAGCCCCTGGACAGGCACCCTGCTCAGCTGGGGGGTCTAGTTTCCCTCTCCCTTGCACCCTCTCCTCAGCTTGAGCTCTCACTCACTCTGTTCTATCAAATGAATAAATAAAAAACCTTAAAGTCTGTGAGTCATAATTTAAATGTTATTAAAAGGTATCTCTATTCATTCTTTCAAATTATATCGCATTATTTAATTCTAAGATGGACTCAATGTGTGTTCATGGGGGTGGATATACAGAACTACTGATTTCAAATGAAGTAAGTGTGCCATCCAAATTTCTGTTTCACAGAAAAGTGATCTAGGAAAATTAAAAGATAAGATTAAAACTCACCTTTTAAACATATTATAACTATTAAATGGTCTACTTAGGAAAATATACAAGTCAGATGAGAGCATACCCTTACTATTAAAAAATATAAAAGTCTATACAGTTAAGCTGTTCAATACTGGTGGACACCAACCATATGTAGCTAGTAAGCACTTGAAACATTGTGGTCCGAATCTAGATTTCTTTTCCTTCTTTAGGTTTTATTTATTTATTCATGAGAGACACAGAGCGAGAGAGAGAGAGAGGCAGAGACATAGGCAGAGGGAGAAGCAGGCTCCATGCAGGAAGCCCGACGCGGGACGTGATCCCGGGACTCCAGGATCACACCCTGGGCTGAAGGCAGGCGCTAAACTGCTGAGTCACCCGGGCTGCCCCCAAATCCAGATTTCTATAACCATTAAAGACTTCATACCAAAAATAAAAAAAAAAAAAACAACCAAACACCTGAATAATAAGTGCTTTACATTGGTGACATATTGAAATGATAATATTTCAGATACATTAAATAAAACATATTAATAGTTTCACTCACTTGTTTCCTTTTATATTTTTGGTGTGGCTATTAGCAAATTTAAAATTATATTTCCATGAGGCTGCACCAGGTTCACCACCCCTCCATCTTGCTTCCTTCCTTAGAAGTTATTTTTCTTATAGCTTAGCATATTTTCTTTCAGACTTTTGCTATATGTATTTAATAGGTTTATAAACATACAGCAAATGCATTTACAAAGAAATGCTATGTATTTTCCAATAAAATAAGTTCATATTATACATACTATAACTTGCTTTATTCACTTCATATAGTTGGAAGAATTTGTCACTATATATAGGACCACCTAAATTTTTTTGTTGACCACCTAAATCTTTTAAATGATGGTTATTTATAGTATAAATGTACCATAATGTTCTTCACACTCCATTAATAAATATTTAGGTCATTTCCTATTTTCTAATATTATAAACAATGCTGCAGTGAACATCCTCATACACGTATTTATGTGCATATGTGTTAAGTATTTTTGTAGGTTATACCCCTAGAAGTGAAATTACAGAGTCAAAGAGTATATCAATTAAGATTGTGTTATAAATTTCTAAATGGACTATTCTACTTCAGTTATTTTTATTTTTTTAAGGATTTTTAACTTATTTTTTAAAGAGAGAGAGAGAGATAAGGGGGGAGGGGAAAAGGGAGGGAATCTCAAGCAGATTCCCCACTGAGCAGGTAGCCCAAGACAGGGCTTGATCTCATCCCCCAGCCATGATCTGAGCTGAAACCAAGAGTCTGACACTTAACCTACTGAGCCACCCAGGCACCCCGAGAATATTCTATTTTTAAAACAAAAAGACAAATGATCTGGTTTGTGACAGTCTATAATTTCTCTGTGAGTCTCTGAAACAATAAGGATATAAGCTTCATGTCAAGGATTTGGTGAAGAAAAACAATTTTAACTTATGTCCTGAAGTCAGCCCAGACTTAGTCAATTGATTATTGTGGTGGATACCTCTGGGGTGATTGCCCTGATGATGATTCCGTTTTCTTTGGAAATGCCACTTCTCCATCTCCCCATACTGAGATCATACGGTAGCCGTTCTAATCGTGTCTGTTTTATGTGGCCCTCAGTTTCTCCTACCCTGGCTGAGTGACCCAGCACTAAGCACCTGGCCCAATCAAGGGCACTCAGATTCTTTCCCCAGGGAATCTGAAATTCAGAGTTATAAGGGAATGCTCCAAAGCAGCCTTTATGGACTTCAGTTATTTCTGTGTCACTTTTGTCATTTCTGCATATACCATGTGTATTCTTGTGTACTTAAGTTCTTCTTTAAATCTTATCTTTAAGTCTTCTTTTAGGATTTTGTCTAGAGACACCATGCAGCAACGAGCTAATGAATGCAGATTCTGGAGCCACCCTGCCTCAATCCACACCCTAGCTCTGCCACTTACTAGCAGTGTGTTCTTAAACAATTTGCTTGACCACTCTCAGTGACCAGTGCTTTCATCTGTAAAATGGAGATAACAACCGCAACCATGTCAGAGTCCTGGGCTTCAATGACTGTATATACTGTCCTTAGAATGATAACTTTACATTTTAAGTGCTCCATAAATATTAACTATAATGGCTTTTTTTTCCTAAAGATTTTATTTATTCATGAGAAACACACACACACACACACACACACACACACACACACACACACACACAGGCAGAGATACAGGCAGAGGGAGAAGCAGGCTCCTTGCAGGGAGCCTGATGTGGGACTTGATCATGCTCTGAGCCAAAGGCAGATGCTCAACCACTGAGCCACCCAGGCATTTCACTATTACTGCTTTTAAATCAATTCACCTTTCTATTTAAATAAATCTTTAAAGGAAACTTTACATCCCAAAAATCTAGCTGGTGTAGGTCACAACTGCCTACCGTGCAGCAAGACAATATAACCTGTGGTGGCAGAGAGTCACCCACTATACCACCGTAGGCATTCTTGTGAGGGTGTCCTAGGACCACAGTCTGGACTTCTGGGCTTCTGAATGCCTCCCTTAGTGATGGGCAATCCTTTCCTGTCCCTGTAGTCCCATCCTCTACCTGTAACCAGCCCTTGAAATTCTTCTATAAAATCTATAAAAACTCACTGATCTCAACTAACACATCAAAGTTACAGAGAAGAACTAGCAGATCAGAAATATCTACCAAATTATGTAAGGTTCCATAGACTGGTACACATAGGTTGTAGATACAAGAACTAAATTCCAGATGCCCTAATTCCCATCCAGTGCTTTTTATTCTATGTCAACATATTTATGACCAAATACTTTTTTTTCCATGTTGATACCCTACCTTCTCAAAACAAAAACAAACCCAAAACATCAAACCACTTGCTATGTATTTCAAGTAATCTCAGTGTTGTTTATCTCCTTTGCAAATGAGAGAAAATCAAGACTGAGGCATAGGGGGAGATGAAGTAACTTATAAGGTTCTGCAGCTCATAGGCAAAAAGCCAGAATTTAAAACCAGAGTTTTCTTTTTAAATAAATTTATTTTTTATTGGTGTTCAATTTACCAACATAGAGAATAACACCCAGTACTCATCCCGTCAAGTGCCCCCCTCAGTGCCCGTCACCCATTCCCCTCCACCCCCTGCCCTCCTCCCCTTCCACCACCCCTAGTTCGTTTCCCAGAGTTAGGAGTAGGAGTTTTTATGTTCTGTCTCCCTTTCTGATATTTCCCACACATTTAAAACTAGAGTTTTCTGATAAAAGAACTGTTTAGATACATTTAATTCATCCTAAAATATAAATAAATGATTCATGATTATTCATTCCCAAAGGTTCTAATGGGGAGAAGCAAGATAAGAAAAGAGGGCAGCAGATACCAGAGGTGGTGAATGATCAAGTGCTGTGGGGAGAGGAAACAAATCTACCACCTTTCTACAGCTGAAACTGGCCCAACCACTGCACCTTCTCCTCCCCATATTTCTCTCTCCCCTCTCCTGTGTCTAATCATGGCTTCTCATGCCAGCCTTCTGAATCCACACCACTTATCTCTACTTCTGGGAGAGGTAAATAATATGGCTTATTAAAATATGCACACATCTAAATAACATACGTTAAAAGAAAATAACCGATAAAATACATTCTAAAACTCCAGTCAAATGTGCATAAGCTTCCGCCAATCCTGTATATTGTGAGCTCCCGGGTTGCACCAAGCACTGTGTCTGGTGCCACCTTTACACCAGAAACACATCAGAATCCTGCTCTCAAGGAGCCTAAAGCCTGGCAGAGACAGAAAATAATAAACAGAGACATCTGAAAACGTCCCCCACTCACCTCAGAAAATACATTAACTTTGTAAAGAGATAAAACTACACATTCCAGTCAGCTAACATTTTATTCCAGCTTTCAACTGAAATACCACCAGCATCTTAAAAAGTCTGGATTTAAAGAATTAAATGGAGAACTGGAGGCTCATATAATATAATCCAACTCACAGACAGACACTTCTACTCCCTAAGGCTTTTTTATAAACAGGCAGCTGAGAGTGTGGCTGCCTACACTGTTGTGCTTATTCTGACCAAACTGCAATGTCTCTCTAATTTTCCAAGAAATCTGATCTTTTTCCACTTTGTGTGGGTTTTATGTTGCCATTCATGCTTTTATACATATCCACATTTAATCAGCTTGGCCCTCTGCTACCATTATTGTCTTCCCTACACACTGGTCTAGTTAATTGTTAAGTCCACAGTATGGTTTCTTTAAATGAAACCAGTTTCCTTTCACCCGTCTGCTTCTTAAATGTTCTTCCAATCAAGTCCAATCACTTAAAGAGCATCCTAAGCCTACAGTCATTATTTAAAAAATATCGATGACTCTTTTCTTTATAAATGAATGTATCTGTAAATAAGCTTAAAATTAGGAAGGCTGCAAGGGGTACAATAAATCTGAAATATCTGAGAATGAGCCACCAACTTCTGTCATTAAAAACCTTTGTGATACTTGATGATACCCAAATGGTTCACAAAACCAATTTGGAAGTCAAAGATTAGTAGAACAAAAAAAGGAAAGAGTCATTTAATAAACAATTCAGAGTACATATGGCTCTATTACAAGCAGCTAAAATATGTTCATCTTAATATAAAAATTTCATGACCATGAAAAACAGCCC
This sequence comes from Nyctereutes procyonoides, assembly GCF_905146905.1. Taxonomy (NCBI): domain Eukaryota; kingdom Metazoa; phylum Chordata; class Mammalia; order Carnivora; family Canidae; genus Nyctereutes; species Nyctereutes procyonoides. The sequence continues at coordinate 64,532,340 of NW_026575051.1, forward strand.
ACTGAGTTAATTTACGGGGAAAAAAAGATTTACAAACTAAATATTTTGATTATTTGTAACTTAAAATTCAGAACAAATGAAAACAGAGAGATCTGTCAACCTGGATTATTCTGATTATTGTTAACATCAATAAGTTTATTAATGTGTGATTACTTTTATGTGTCAGACCCTAGAAATATATTTAGGGGGAGGATGAGAATGCTCCGTGGAAGAGGTGACAGGAGAGCTGGGCTTTACTTGGAAGAAGGATACTGAGCTCAATGAAAGCAAGGACACAGCCACTGGCCTCCTCTGGTGCCCTGGGCAGGGTGGGGGTTGCCACAGCAGTGCTAGGATGGGGTGGGGGGATCCCCATTCAGCTCACTGCCTTTGCTGCTGCCACTGCCGCCACCGCCACCACCACCACTGGTCCCAACATGGCTCACTGCCCCTGCCAGAAAATGAACAGAGTCGACAGCTGCCCTGGAATGGTTGGAGAAAGGCTGCAGCCAGCAGACACAGGAATATGGGCGGAGCGTAGGTTTAGGACAAAGGCATGGGTGTCTCGTCTCAAACAGGGCGGAGAGGAAAAGAAATGAGAACAATACAAGAAAAGAGAGAAGTCCAGGAACACCCTTCATCTTCTGGCCAGGGCCCCAAATGACTTGGATAAATTAAGGAGAACAAGATGATTGAATTGCTACTATTTGCCAAAAAAGTCATTTTAACCCAGACACAAAAGAAAATTAACAGGCTTCTGTTTACATTTTGCTTCACTTAGGTTAACTATACTGAAGAAATGCGAGTTCACAGTTGGGTCTTAGGTACCTAAGTCAAATATTCACTGCCAGTTAATTATCAGAATGTCAAGTCATCATACTACCTAATTTCACCAGCATACTTTCATCTGGACACAAGAGCCCTGCTGTGGTCCAAAACAGAGACCTACGTATTAATCAGAGTGGTGTGACAGAATTAACTCAGTTTGAAGACAGCAGAGAAATGAATAAGCTAACTTAGCTCTTTGTCTTCATTCTCATTTTAAAGAAAAGATAATACAGTGAAGACTTTGTCAGGGAAGGTAATACAGAGATAACTCTAGCTTGTCCTTTTAGCCCTTTTAAGAGATAAAAATGGACCCCCAGTTCAGCCTTCCTGGGCCTAAAGTTTAGGTAATAATTTAAACAGTTCATAATCGAACTGCTTTCCACTATAAAGGTTTTGCTGGACCATAAGCCCTTCTCCATAGGAGAGGACTGAGCCAGGAATCCTGAGAGGAGAGATTGAAGCCTTAGTGCTAGCACCTGGGAAAGGAAAGGATGCTGGGTTGTTTCTCAGGGAGCTAAAGGTAAAGGTAGGTGGTTTTCATTCTGAAATCCTTGATACCACCAGCAGTTTGATTTCTTTGTATTTCCACAAAGACCTTATAATTATTCTATTATTTTATATATTGAGTTGTTAAATGGCATTACTGTTTGTTGGAGATTTATTGTTATTAATTACAAATATTTCTTCATATAATATTTGATTTAAAGCCTAAAGTGAGAAGATCTACCCTGCACTATTTGTATATGTTATGTACAATTTGATAATATATTAAGTCAAAAGAAAATTACATTAGACTCTGCTCATTAAAAACACATTTAAAATTCAAGTCCATTTAGCAAAAATAAGCATGTTTTAATATTCTGTTTCTTTTTTCTCTAAAGTGCAATTTTGACAGAATCTGGGGTAAAAAATAAATAAGATACAGTGCAGTCCTTGAAGGGCTTATAATCTGATTAGGAGAAAGACAAAAGCAGATAATGTCAATGAACTATGGTAAATATTGCAGTTATTAAGAATATGTTTGGAGTAAGAAAGACCTGGTTTACCGGTCATATGATCCCGCTAGATAATTTATCTATATAAAGATATAGATGAAGATAATTTAGATATAGAGAATTTAACTATATCTATATAAAGATTACTATATAGTAATCACTATATAGTGATAAAGTATATATCACTACTGACCCTCTAATATTGTCATGGGACATGAATGAGATAACATGTATGATGCCTGGCACATGGTCTGCTCAGTACATGGCAGTTATTACTGCTATGACTGCTAATGTCTTTATAGACTTATGTACAGTGTGCTAGGGGAGCCCAGAAAAGGGGAATTTAGGTCAGCCTGGGGTCAAGGAAGATTTCCTGGAGAAGATGAGGGTTCAGCTGTGTCCTAAGGAACAGGAGAGAGTGAGATGAAGAACAGTAGAAATGGTGTGTAACGCTGAGGAAATACTTGGTACGTGCTGGCAGGTCTAGTGCAGTAACAGTCATGACTCAGTTCCCCCTCTCCTTGGCATCCTACAGCAGAGGTGCTTCTTCCTCCACATGGCTCACCATCTATCCTCCCCAGAAATACCCACCCTTCCCCTCACTGCTATGTTAGTTTTGTCCTTTTAAGGATAATTTAGCCCTATAAAGGAAGGGAGACCAGGCCTCTGTAGAACCCTACCTGCTCTTTCCTTTTGTCTTAGTGACATGAGAAGAGGTGAACTGCAGAGACACTGTAGCTGGTAGCTAAGAGTTGAGGCTCTGGAGTTAAGACTGCCTGGATTCATATCCTGACACCATCACTGTGTCATTTTGGGCAAGATGCTTTTACCTCCATATCCTTCAGGTTTTTTCCATCTGTTAAATAGGGATGATAATCTCTTATGGTTGCTGTGAGGATTCAGTAAATTAATGCACATAAGAAAATTAAGAACAGGGTCTGGATGCTAAAAAAGTATTAGCTATTAACTATAACCCAGTAAAACTAAAATTCATAGTTTCACGGAGAGGACACCCTTGAGAAAGTAGAGAACATACCAGATTAGAAATGTGGTCATCTGTGGGGGGCAGAAGGAAAAAGCAAGAATAAAAAGGGCAAAAAAAGAAGTATGATGTCTATTGAGTACATATTTGATGCCAAAAGTACTGCATTAAGTGCTTCCTATGTATTTTCAAATGATTCTTTTCAAGATTTATTTATTTATCTTAGAGAGAGAGGGAGACAGAATCTCAAGTAGAGTCCCCACTGAGCACAGAGCCCAACTCGGGCTCAATCTCATGACCTGAGTTGAAATCAAGAGTCAGACACCTAGGCACCCCAAGTTTTCCAAATGATTCTTAGAACAGCTGGGCTAGGTAGGTGGTGGTGTCCCTATTTTTACACATGAGTATATGGGGCTCAGAAAGGTCAAGGAGTTTGTCTAGACAAACCATCAGGACCATGATTTAAAACCATAGATGGCTGAATACAGCCGTGCTCTCCCAACACCTACTTCTCTTCACCAGAATGGTAAAAATAGACTCCATTTCCTTAGATTGAAAATTATGATATCAAAGTTCACATTGCTGAGAAGAAACATGAGCTGCCTATGTTTTCATATCATTGTCTAGTCCTACTCCAGGAAATATAAACATTTACTCATGTTCTGATTTCAATGTGCTTTGGTGAAGATTTGATTTCATAAAAATCATGAGATACATATATAAAGCTAGAGAACCTTGTCTAGAAGTTCAGAGTATATTATCATTACACAATGTATAACAAAAATATTATTCTCTAGAATTCCAATTTTACATTTTCAGACAAAAATAACTTTGCCTACATTTGTTTTATAACATGAGGTAGGTCCAACTCTAATCTCTGATTTACATTTTTTTCAAGCTGAAATATTATGTAAGGCATTCTGTCGGTCTTTAGTATGCTTGTGATTCATATTCCATATTAACTTGGCTTCTTAGGTATTTTTTTTTCCTGCCAAAGAATATAAATTTCTTATAACAAAATGAGAATAAAGTTAGAAAAAATAGTTAAAATCATGGAAAAGGTGAATAATAGGAGACTATCTGGTTATATATAAAGCATTAACTTCAAGAGTTGAACCCAGAAGTATAAACTATATCTTATGGATCTTTTACATACACAGAAGGACATTTCATATTGTCACTTCTTTGTCAATGGGGATGTTTTCCTCAAGCATGGAGGAAAATCTCTTGCCTCTGTCTCTGTCTCTATCACACACACACACACACACACACACACACACACACACACAGGTTTTGTCACATGTTGGTCCTATACTGATGAAAAAGTACCAATCCTCAGGGAAACCTTCAAATACTCTAAGAAGCTGCAACGGTGGGGGTTGGGGGGTGGTGAGCAGACAATCCTCTATAGAGACATTTTATATGCATATATACTATTTTTAAGCCTAAAATATATATAATTTTTTCTTTAATTACAGTTTCCCATATAACCATTAGTAGGTTCCAGTGATGCAAACCATATTTATTAGAGGCAGCATGTCAAATAGGAGTTGACAATTACAGTCTCTATCAATACATATTATGCCAGACGGTAATGAGCCATCCACAAAGGGCTAGCCATCCAAAATAATCACGCTGCTTTCCAGAGAAATGTCGAAGAGGTTATGGTTTATTACACAGTGCTCATTAGATATACAGTGGCAGCATTAGCAATTTTTCCTTCATTTGCGTCTCATTTAAGGATCTGCCCCCACAAGCACAGTCAAATTAGTACACAAGGTTAAAACCATTATGCCCAGAAAAAAATTAAGTTGTATTTTATTTTACAGTAATGGTGGATCAAAGGTCCTTGGAATCTATTATTTGCGAAACCATTATCTAACACAGAATATTAACAAAAGGGAAAAGAAAAGCAATGCCCTGCCAGCATGGCTTTGACAGGAACAAAGACAGACTGTTTGAAATAAGCAAACACCACATTACTTAATTAAATACCCCTTAAAAAAACTATTTTAAAAATAACATTAAGGTTGTGACATCAACTGACAAAAGTCACAAAATTAAAGTTAATGATGAAGCACCAACCTATATTTTCAAATGCCTCATTTACATCAACTTATTTTTAAACATTTTTTACCCTGCTTTTGTGCTTAACTTGGTTATAAATTCACTTATTGCTATAAATACTTATTTTCTTAAAAAGATAACTAAGTTTCTCATCTTGGTAGCAAACCCACATTTATTGATATCTAATAAATTGGGATTTGGGCTATAACTATTACATCCAGAAAAGTCTGGTCAAGAGGGGAGATCTTGGAGTAACTTACAAAAATTAAAATAGATACCACTAAATAATAGCTACTTAATAGATTTTGTCAAATCATTAGATAACTGATTAACAGCATCTGAATTGGGATAAACAGAGCAAAGAGATCTTTTGAAGAGATTTCTAAAGTCCTTACTGGTTGTTAATAAAATGCTAAAATTCATTACAATTAGAAGGATAATATTTCAAATATAGTTTCCCCATATGTTATTATTAACAGCTTGCAATTGTTGTCAATATTCAAGGATCCCTTGCTTGTCTTTAATGGACATTTATGGAGTGCCTGCCACATGTCGAACTCTGTAATAGGCTCTGAGAATTCATTAAAAAAAAGGAATAAAACTACAGCTCAGTTCTCAAAAAGCTGATTGCCAGATCAGTGAAGGGTTTAGACAGCAAACCAAAGGACTTTAATCCTGGGCCATAACTGCTATCCTAGAAGTAAACACAGGGTTACAAGGGAGCCCAGAGGAAGGAGATCTCATCCAATCTTGATGGAATAAGGGAAGGCATTCCAAAGGAAGCAGCACCTAAAAGTGGGACCAAAAGGATAATTCTACTCAGTAGGGAACTATAGAAAAGAAATATGCTGGGAATGTGGAGAAATGGAGAGTGAAGGGACTATGTGGGACTGTTTACCTTTGATCATCAGAATACCCCATTTTAAGGAATCTCTTTTAAACATTGGTCCTGATCAGGAGAAAATATCCTGAAGCCAGAATGATGGACTTTATAAATAGTCCAGATAACCATGTTTTATTTTTTTATTTTTTTATTTTATTTTTTATTTTTTTTTATTTATGATAGTCACAGAGAGAGAGAGAGGCAGAGACACAGGCAGAGGGAGAAGCAGGCTCCATGCACCGGAAGCCCGACGTGGGATTCGATCCCGGGTCCCCAGGATCGCGCCCTGGGCCAAAGGCAGGCGCCAAACCGCTGCGCCACCCAGGGATCCCCAGATAACCATGTTTTAAATTTGAAAAATCTTATCTTAAGGAAAACATTCCCTGGGGTCCATGTATGGTAAATCAGGTTTCAGAGTGGATCAATGTATTATCCATTCAATGTTAATTGAAGGTAACATGTACGTGTGACTGAATAACTTGACATGACAAAAATCTGAATTTCATTGGCTATTCTAATTGATTTTTACCCCCACAAATGAGGGAAGTAGCCTTGTCTTTTTTCCCCTTAAACTGACAAAAGTATAAACTATGACGTATTATATGTCTAATATGTGTCTATGATATATTGTATATATATTCTCAAAGTATATGTTACACTAATAAACTTTTAGAAGATAGAGAGCAGACTGATTAATTCTTTTGGTATGGTACCCAGTACAGTTCAGTGTAATCAGATATCTACAAAAGTATTTTTTTTCAAAGAGTTATGTATTAGAGAGAGCACTCGCATGCACACACACGCACAAATGGGGGTGGTGGGAAGGGCAGAGGGAGAGGGAGAGAGAGAATCTCCAACAGACTCCCTACTGAGTGTGGAGACTGTTGTGGGGCTTTATCTCTACCACCCTGAGAGCACGACATGAGCTGAAATCAAAGGTCCGATGCTCAACTGACTGAGCCACCAGGTGCTCTGCATTTTTTTTTTTTAATGGAAATGCCATTATGTCCTAGCACAGTGATTCCACATAGCTATAGTCTATGATACAGTAGATTCCCATGTGGATTTGGCATCATGATAGTAATATTTCATTTCTTCCAGAGCATAGCAAATTTCCTCTTTTTGTGAATTTGTGCCATTTCTAAACTAAGTCTTACATATCTGTGCTCATTTAGTTTTTTACATGACTGCTACTCCCTTTCCTAAATAATGCTTCAATTTAGAAGTATTTGATCTTCCAAGATTTTCATCTATTGAACAACAAATAAGTATAGATTCTAAAGAGTTTTTAAAGCTATACATAAAGCTACACCCATAACTATGTAAATATAGCTTTGTATAAATGGTTACAACATTATTCCTGACTTTCAATTTTGCTTGGTTCGATTTTTTTCTGGAAAGAAAAAGCCCCAGAGCATCAGAAGTCCTAAAGGTACAGAGTATCATGAGATAGTGATCATAATACAACAATAATAAGTTATATTGTTGGGGCACCTAGGTGGCTCAGTCAGTTAGGTATCTGCCTTCCAGGGTCCGGGGATCAAGCCAAGCCCTATGTCAGGCTCCCTGCTCATGCTCTCTCTTGCTTGCCCTTTCTCTCAAATAAATAAAAAAATATCTTTTTAAAAAAAGAAGTTATATTGTTGAACTACAGACAAGGAAAAAACAATGGGGGCCCTATACTGGTCATTTATTGCTCCAAGTTCATTTCATTACTATGTGTAATAATGAATCTCAAGGAACAAAACAAGAATAAGACTCTTGATGGTGGACAGAGAAGAGCATCAGTGGCCTGCTTCACAAGGCCATCCAGACATTCTTCTGGAACAGCCATTTTGTCAGTGTGTCTTTTCTTCGCACAATTCTAAAGACCATCATCTATTTATTTGCCCTCATCTCTGCCTTATTATAGAGAGTATAATATGGTTTAGGTATTACTAGATGATGTTCAATAGCAGATAAAAAGCACAACCAGCACATGTGGGGAAAACAAGGGACAAGAGTGGGACAAGGGATAAAGTACGATAAATTGAGAATGAAAGACACAAAATGGAAGAGAGGGAGGAACCCACAATAATCTAATTGTCTGATCGACAGACTTTAAAGGAGTCCCCAGAAATAAAGTCTTTTTCTCTGTGTATGATGGACTTTTTTTTTTTTTAAGATTTTTATTTACTTACTTGAGAGAGAGAGAGAAAGAGAGAGAACACAGAGGGAGAAGCAGACTCCCTGCTGAGCAGGAAGCCCAATGTAGGGCTAAATCCCAGGACTCTGAGATCATGACCGGAGCTAAAGCAGATGCTTAACCAACTGAGACACCTAGGCGCCCCATGTGGTGGACCGATTTTGTATTCAATGTAAAGATGTTTGAAAAAAGTATTAGGTTTGATGACCATGCATTCTCCAAAGATAGTAGACAGATGAAAACCTTATCTGACCTCTCGGTTTTAGTACAGAAGGGGAACTCTGATAGAAACTCCCAGGACTTTGGGTTATCTCCACCACCTTATTCCACGTGTGAAAAGTTTCTGTGGCATCTGGGTGGCTTAGCTGGTTAAGCAGATGCCTTCAGCTCAGGTCATGATCCCAGGGTTCTGGGACTGAGCCCTGTGTCGGGCTTCCTGCTTGGGAGCTCCTCCCCTCCTCCCTCCCTCTTTCTTTAATCTGCTTCTCCCTCTCCCTCTCCCTCTGTGTTCCCTCTCTCTCAAATAAATAAATAAAAATCTTTTTTTAAAAAGTTTCTGATATAATAAACATCATTTATAAGAAAGGACCCCAGCTTTTATTGTTTGAAAATGGCACTAAATTAGTAATGGTCATCATTTCTAGAAGAAAAAATATTGGAGCACATGTTGTTTGATGAGACCATCTAGATCAGTGGCTCCCTATCTTGAGTTTCAAGGTGTTTTTTAAAAATATATTTATTTATTTATTTTAGGAGGGGAAGGGCAAAGGGAGGAGAGAGAGAGAATCCCAAGCAGACTCCACACTGGGCAGAGCTTGACTTGGGGGCTCGATCCCAGGACCCTGAATCATGACCTGAGCCGAAACCAAGAGTTGGCTGCTTGACCAACCCAGGAGCCACTCAGATGCCCCTGGAATTCCTAGATCTTTAAGGATTCTTCATTGCAGGTAAAGAATTCTTCACAGAGGTGTTATTTTCCCCTTTCCAAAATGTCTAAGGATCGTTTGTTCACCTCTGGATAAAGGCACATCTGTTAATAAACATTTCAATTTTCCTTAGCTTTGTACACATTAATAAGATGTGATAGTAGTAGTTATCTCATGGTCATCAGATGTTCAGATCGTCAGTTATAAGTGTATCTGATATAATGGAAAATTGAGTAATTATTATTTTACCTATGAAGTGTATTTAGTAAGCAGAATCTTTTTTATAGGAGGGTAGGAGAATAGCAAAAGAAGCTCTGGGTACTAAAGAGGTTAGGAGGCTATTATCACAAAGTCTACTACTACAAAGTCTGGCTGATTTACCTCCACTTTTAAAAAAAATTTAAATTCAATTAGCCAACATATAGTACGCCATTAGTCTCAGATGTAGTGTTCAACAATTTATCAGCTGCGTATAACACCCAGCGCTCATCACATCACGTCCTTCCACTTTTCCTTGGCCATCCTCTTTCTCTCACGAAGGCATTCTAAGAGAGTCGCTGTCCACTCCAACAACACATTTAACAGGAGGCCAGAAGAGGTCAGTGGAGAGTAGTGTTAGGCATCCCATCCTCCCACCTACAGGGCTGGGCTCCAGCACATTTCAGGTCTCTGTCTACCCAAAAAAGAAAAGAAACTAAGAACACAGAATAAATCATTATAGTGAGTTTTTTAATCTGCCACACAGACTTGAAGCCTGTTGTAATGTTTAACCTATAAAAGAAAAAAAAGGTTCGAAGTAGAAAACAAATTCTGTGTGGTTGTAAAATATAACTTTTTATACCAAAAAGTTCCTTGAAGAGGACAATGACAATATGATAATAAAAATGATAATGCCTTGATACTAGCATAACAATCCTATTTTTTCTGAGATAATAATTCATTATTTCTCAAAAATGTACAAGTTGCAGATGTATAAAAATTCCCATTTAAATATACTCAATATCTGATTATCTGTGTTATGGGGGGCAAAAAAAAAAAAAAAAAGAGTATGTGATAAATAAGAGCTAGAAAGTTCCAGCTTCTAAACTGATTCTAAAACAAATAGAACAGAAAAATTAAACATGCTGTTTTGAATGTTTTAAATATTTAAATTTTTCTTCTCTTTTTATCTTCAGGGAAGTGTAAACTAAATAGAAAGCTCTATGACTATCTTTTTATTTAAAGATTTTATTTAGGGATCCCTGGGTGGCGCAGCGGTTTAGCGCCTGCCTTTGGCCCAGGGCGCGATCCTGGAGACCCGGGATCGAATCCCACGTCGGGCTCCCGGTGCATGGAGCCTGCTTCTCCCTCTGCCTGTGTCTCTGCCTCTCTCTCTCTGTGTGACTATCATAAATAAATAAAAAAAATAAATAAAAAAAAATAAAGATTTTATTTATTTATTAGAGAGAGAGCAAGCATGAGCTGGGGGAGAGGCAAAAGGAGAGGGAGAGGCAGACTCCTGCAGAGCATGCGGTCCAGCGCAATTTGGGGCTTGATCCCAGGACCCTGGATCATGACAGACACTCACCAACTGAGCCACCCAGGTGCCCCATTTAACTACATTTAAAGTTGAAGAATTATAAGGAAAAATATTGTAAACTTTTAAATAACAGTTACTCTATTTTTACTTGTCTGTCTTAGGAACTTCCTTCACTAAAGGGCCACCTATGAGGTGTAGGTAGCATCTAAAAGGAAGCCTTAGCTAGTCCTTCACAGAGGAACTACTTTCTCACCAAAATGGAGGTTATGGTCTCTAGTGTATTTATTGAGGATAAGTTTGCAACAGCACACCAGGCACAGAAAGAATGTAAACCATAAGAGACTCTGTGGTATCTGGCTTTATGAAACCAAGAGGGGAATCAGTAAAATGAGAAAATGCTAAGGAAAGACCATTTTAATGAGTGGATATGTTCAACGGTTTACAAAGAGGTCCAAGTTACCTTGCCTACCCCTTAATTGATCCTGAGGAAGATGAACTTCCAGCAAACAAAATTTGCAGTGGTAACTTTGAAAATAACAAGTTGACTATGAAACACTGCAGGTGTGTCAAAAAGAATGGGTTTTGAACAATTTAAGCTATAAATTGAACACAAACCTAATAATTCACTACTATTCCACTGAAATTTCTGAATATTCTGATTTTTTTAGCTTATTGTTTTTGTTAAATTAAAACTGCTCTGGACTATCTACAAGGAGAGATAAAAAGTAAATTCCCATTTTAAAAAAAATCCTGAACTGAAGGATATAAAATTAAATACAGAAATGCATTTTAAGTGCAAAAAATCCTTCTACTGTTGCCAGTAAACAACTAACAAAGGGGAGTTCAGTAATTTCACAGCCGTATTTTCTCACTCTCCTTCACTGAGAACACAGTCGTTTGCATGGCATAATAAGCTGTAAATTATAAACATTTTTACATAGCCTGCTGCAAAGAAAAGTCTGCCAGCTTTCTGCTATATTGGATAGTGTTCAAGTGATTAACTATAGCTTTGGAAAGAAGGGGTGGTAACTTGTTTTGCGTCTCAGTTTGTTGGTTCTCTTATGCACAGCCTCTAAAAATCCGTTACATCATTATTTGCAATGAATATGTAAGTAATTACAGAAGAGTAATAGAAGCTCTATATTTCTGCAGGATGTAAATTACCCATGGACAGCAGCAAATCTTGTAGGTGCATAATTATCCAAGTATTTCCTTGAAACACTGCCTCCAAAGAGTATGAATATAGTGGTTTTCAATACCAAAATTTGTAGCACTGAGTATTTCAGGATTAATGACCAATGAGGTACAATTTGTTCCTGGTCTATAGGAAAAGCTCATTAGACAGAATATCTTAGGGCCCAAGTCTGTTTTAGAAAGTGGTTCGCGTAAAAAAGGAAAACATACAGTTATCTGTATTTCCCAACAGATAAAGAATAAATTTGCAAAAGGAAATGCACAGTTAAAGAGATATGGCTTGCAAATGTAAATGTTTTTATTTTTAAATTGTAGAGAGCCCTATCATGATGCACAGTCAACCTCAAAACAAAAAGAGATTTTTGTCTCAGTAAATCAACACTAATTCATGGAGCACTTGAGTGCCTACCATAATGCTAGGGCTTTGGTGGCTAAAGAAAACCTGGTTTCTATCTAACTACACAAATCAGCACTGCCAAACATAGAACATAAAAATCTGCATTTAGTGCTGAGGATGTCAAGATGCGTAAAAAAGTATATTTAGGGCACCCTAATCCAGAGGCTATGTACAGTAATGGAAAGAGCATGGATTCTATGATTAAATGGGGTTTCAATCCCAAGTCTGCCATTCACTTACACCATAAACCTAATTAAGCTGTCAAATTTCTATAAGCCAGTTCCCCAAGAAAAGCAATTCTTAACTAATGTCGTAAGGATTAAATAAATTAATATAAAAACTACACGGAACTGGTACCAGACACACACAAAAATGTAATATGTGGTAGCTCTAGTAATAATTACTATTTTTCTGTATTCATCACACTCAGCCTTCTCTATAGCAGGTGCTCAACAAACAGCTGTTGACTAAATGAATGAATCAGTCAATGAGTGAACAAATCTAGTAGAGGGCTAAGATAGGTATATAAACTATTACAAGATACACAAGCAGTGTCTCAAAGATACAAAATATAACAAGGCTCAGTGGTGGGAGACACGCTGGGTTGTAAGATAACTTTCAGAGGCTTTTACCTCTAGAAGGTACTGTCTAGTGGGAAAACATACACATAGATGAGTCATTACAAAACAATGTGTTGTGTTTTAAAAATTAATAGAACATTCCCTCTAGGTTCTGGCTTTAATAGAGCCATGGCTTTTCCTGGAGTATGGAAAGCCTTGTATCTTTGTGAGTGGATATACTTAACCATCTATAAACCACAGGCTGAGGAGTTAAGAGGTAGGACCAGTGCTCTCATTATTTCTTCACCATCTTGAGAAAACCACTGATCCTTTGAACTACTTTCCGCCACCACTCCTCTCCTCTGTTATCCTGCATTCATCAGAGTCTCTGGCATCTTGTTCAGTTCTGTTGTTATCCTGGCTGACTTTAATCACACAAACTGCCTGTTCTGTAGTTTCTTAATCTACTCAATTCAGTCTCCACTACAATCCATCACCCTCACTCTTAGGCACAACAGGAACTTACCATTCAAAACTGTTCTACTTCTAAAATGTTCAGTTTGAATCTACTCTCTGTCTACAACCTCCTAACCTCTGAGCTCTCTCCCAGCATTACTACTCCAACCCAGAATATGAATCATCAAGACTTCCAGAACTCGATCACTATTTTCTCCCTAATTTTGGACCGCCGTAGCCTCACTTCCTTCCTGATCAAATCTAAATACTTTATTTTTTTAAACTTATTTTTTGTTGAGTAATCTTTACCACCAATGTGGGGCTTGAACTCATGACCTGGAGACCGAAAGTTGCATGCTCCTCCAACTGAGCCAGCCAGGAGCCTCAAGCCTAAATAATTTATTAAGTCAAGCATTCCTTTAGACATACCCTTTTCTTGGTGGGCAAAGAAAAATCATGATCATTCTTTTACCTTCTTCACTTCTATTTTAGAGCTGATGGGAATTGTTGTGTTAAGGAATTTATATTTAATCGGGTAGGAAAGGGGACATCATTGAAGAATTAAGGATATTTTACTCCACTTACAAACTTAAATACTTGAGAAGAGGAGGGAATGGGGAAATCTTAAAAAAAAAAAAAATGAAGACCCAGGATACCAAGAACTACAGGGAGGAAGGATGCCAGGATTAGAGAAATAACTGACCTGAGTATCTGCTTTGTTTTCCTCTATTATCACCATCACCCAGCTACACAATCCAAGAGTGAGAAAAGTCCAGGAGCATAGTGGAGAAGGGAGTTCCTCAGGCACTGCAGGTGCCAGTTCTCTAATAGCATCTTATACAAGGATTATCTGTTTAAGGTTTAAAAGTTAAGTTCCAGAAACAGACTTCTAGAAATTAAATTGCATCAATAGTGTCAGAAAGCTACTAGATGTATAAATTATTTACCTTGTCACTAGAGGCCAGGGACTATTTCTTATTAATATTCATTCGTATGCTCAGCCCTGTGCCTTGCAGAGAGGATATAGTCAGGATGTGCTATATTGTACCACAAGCTACTTGAACCTAGCTGAAAATATGCCCTGTTAGTTGAGCTCCTTGACCTGAAGTCCATTATTATCCCCATATTATATATAAATAATCACACAGAGTGATTAAGGGACTTGCTTAGGTCAAAAAGCCAATCAGTTATACATTTGTGACAAGGACCCAGATCTCTAGCTCTTATACCCATGTCTCTATTATACTACACTCTCCACTAGTGGGGGTACGTTGAGTCTGGGTTCAAAGGATCAACAGGAAGGATGGAGCTACTCAGCAAACTCTGCCACTAAACATTTTAAGGGACTGCAAGTCTTCTACCATATAAAGCTAACATTTTGTTATGATGAGAGTCAAGAATTAAGCCTTGTTTAAAATGCAGAATTAGAGGCGCCTGGGTGGCTCAGTCAGTTAAGTGTCTGCCTTTAGCTCAGATCATGATCTCAGGGTCCTGAGATTGAGCCCTGCGTCAGGCTCCCTGCTCAGTGGGAGTCTGCTTCTCCAGAACTCTCCCTCTCCTCTGCCTCCCACTCCTTGCTAACACTTTTTCTCTCTCAAATAATTTTTTAAAATTTAAAAAATAAATTAAAAAATGCAGAATTAGACACTGGCCATTGTGAAAGATTGGGAAAGATTTAAACGTCTTTACCAATACCAAAATAAGGTATACACTGTGTTTTTTGCTGTGATATAGTCAGGCAGGCCAATATATAGCAAGATATTTATATACAATAAACGAACTCTCAGCTGAGTAGATTGGTAGCTGAGCCCACCTACTTTTTGTGGCTAATTATACTTGTTTTGTAAGAGGCTGTTCTTATTTTGTGTTTTTCCAACAGCTCTGGTGAAGTAATGACTTGTGATGTACAGTACGCTGAACATAAAGAGCCTTCCCCTTTCTTGTTCAACATATAATTGCTGCATTTGTGCATGCTGTGTAAGTTGAAAATAACAATAAAAAGTTAATGAAGAAAATAAGTACTGGTTGTAATGAATTAGTAATATTGCTAGATTTGTATCTGGAGTTTATTTTTGTTGTTGTAAGTAGAATACAATCAATAGGAATATGTAATCAAAGTGTACATGCTTTCATCTCTTGAGATCTCTCTGAAAGGGAGCTGAGATATCTTTAGGAAATTATTTTCAAAAGCCTACTCTAAATTCAATTATTCGGCATAATCATTTTAAATCACTGTCAATAAGCACTCCTCATTTTCAAGGTTCTTGTAGTACAAAAAGATACGTTTCTTAAATAGGTTTTTATTGCCTTATAAGTATGAAATATAACTTTCTTTTAATCTTCAAATTAATTTTAATTATACAAAACAATATTAATAGATTCTTTATAAAAAATTAAATGTAAAAAAAATTAAATGTTACAAATAAAGTCTCCTTTGATGATTTCCCTATAGCTGTTCCTAGAACCACCCCACTACTACTTCCAGCCACTCTTTTTTCTTAGATTTTTTTTTTATTTATTCATGAGAGACACACAGAGAGAGAGGCAGAGACACAGGCAGAGGGAGAAGCAGGCTCCCTGTGGGAGCCTGATACCGGACTTGACCCCAGGATCCCAGGATCCCAACCTGAGCCAAAGGCAGATGCTCAACCACTGAGGCACCTAGGTACCCCAGCAAACCTGTTTCAATCTCTTTTATCAGAGTTAATAAAATGTTGAAAATTTCAGGCAATAAAGGTAGAATGAAAATATGTGGTCTGTTTATAACTGCTAGTTACCATTATTTTCTAAGTAGCTATATCAATTAATGTCCCTACTAACAAAGTATTCAGGTGCTTAATTCCTTACATACTCACAAACACTGAGTATCAAACTTTTTAATCTTTGTGAATCTGACAGGGAAAAACAGTGATTTTTGTTTCAATTTGTCCATTTTGATGAATTCCAGCCTTTTTTCCCTTTTATTTACTAACCATCTCCATGTTTGTGTTGTATTATCTTCTGGACTTATAAGATCTTCACCTGATTTATTAAAAATTGGCTCTTCGGTTTGTATGTTGCAAATATTTTTGTGACTTTGGCATTTTCTTTCCTTTTTTTTTTAACTTTAGCATTTTCTTTTGACTTTATGGTAATTTTTTCCCACTGAAGAATTACGTTTTATGCAGTCAAATATGTTTTTTGTTTATAGTTTCAGAGTTTGGAAACTTTTAGGAAGGTTTTCCTTGCTTGAAGATTAAATAATTTTTAAAAATTAGAAAAACAATAATTTAACATTATTATATTATTATTAATCAGCCATGACTGCCATCTATGTGTTAGGAATATGCTAAATGCTGGGGTAACATGAAGAAAATAGATCATCTGATTTATGTTTCATACCACACAGAGTACACAGTCTTCTGTTATCAGTATTACAAATAAGTAGAGAAAATGATGAGTCCATAATTTTATTCTTATTCATCAACTCACCTGTCACCCAGGGGGAACACTGCCCCAACAGCAGCTCATTCTCCTCCCTCTAGAAATGGTGTTGAGGGCAACACAAACTCAGAAGAGTCTAAAACCTACCAGTAAAACTTCAAGCCATATAGACAGCAGAATGGAAGCTGTGGATAACAGAGATGAGTAAATAAAATGCAGTGAAAGATGGAATAGGACAAAATATGAAGGGAAAACAAAACAAACTTTTGATGGGATTTTAAAAATTTTAGGGGCATCTGGGTGGCTCAGTCATTTAGGCGGCCACCTCTAATGATTTCTGCTCAGGTCATGATCTCAGGGTCCACATCCAGCTCTGAGCTCAGCAGGGAGTCTGCTTGAGATTCTCTCTCTCCCTCTGCTCCTCACCCCACCTTCCGCACCTGTGCTTATGTTCTCTCTGTCTCCCCTCTCTAATAAATAAAACTATAAAAATCAGATAAAATAAAAAATTAGTAGATATTCTGCAGCACTTTTTGTTAAGTGAGGTATTTTTTGTATTTTTAAATGATATTCCACTAATACTTTTCTTCCTTGAAATGTCACTTTACATAACTAAGTTAAAATTTTGATTTTCATGTTCTATGAAGAGTACCTTAGAGTCTGCGCTACAGCTCACATCCTGAATTAGAGGTTGCAAAGAACTAATAATAAGGTATAGTCACTGTGAGAAAAAGTCCATGTTAAACTACTCTAAAAGTTACAAACTGAAAAATGTATGATTCTAATGTTTATTTTGGTCTGCTACATTTATGTTCCACTCAAGTTCAGCCATGCAAAGATTTAAAAGAATACTCTGTCCAAGGCACTGGTGTGCTATAAATATGTACAAAGCTGGGCAAGGTAGTCTAGATGAAGAGACAGGGAGAAAAGAAAATGTGTTTGGCAAACTTGTTTCAATCTCATCTACCAGAGTTAACAAAAGATGTTGGGAAATTTCAGGCAATGAAGGTAGAGTGAAAATATGTGATTTATAACCGTTAGATGAGAAATAAGAGTCAGTTCTTGCTAAAACAACCAAGAAAGGTGAAGCATTAGTAAAGAAAATTCACCTAAATTTCTTTAAACTTATATTATGTTACATTATTACAGAGAAGTCTATACTTTGTAATATCATGTTTTATATATCCTAATTTTTTTGTATATAAGATTAAAGTATTCTATCATTAAGATAATAAGTTATAAACTTATTTTCTCGGGAGTAGCTAGGGATGCTTGGAAACTTAGTAATACTTTAAAAATTTTATTGAAGTATAGTTGACATATAACGTCATATTAGTTTCAGGTGTACAACACAGCAATGTGACAGTTCCATATTTTACACAGTGCTCACCACTCTAAGTATAGTTACCATTTGTCACCATAAACATTATAGTAATACTTTTTTGATTGATCACTTTTGCAACCAATTTTTTAAGTCAGGATTGGCGGAATAAAACTAAAGTCCATAGCCTTGTTTGCAAAAGGCTATGGTAGATGTTAATAGTGCAATTTTATAAATGTAGCTCTCTTACTTGTTTTTCAAAATGTAGTTATTACATTTTAGCCTCACTTCTGCCTCTCTTGGCTATTAAATGCTAAGTTTACTAAACATATCCACAGGTTATATCCATCAGTTATACCCTTAGGCCAAACAAAAGAGGTCACCTAACTCACTTTTGGTCCCTTGGGTAATTTACTCAGGTCCCATTATCTGACCTCAAAGTCAAGTTTGTGAGAGAAAAACACAAACAATGTAAATCCCAGCAGTTTGGAGGTGAATTAAAAAGCTCCCAAGTCAGTACTTCGCTCAAATGTTAAATAATTCACTGTGGCATTATAGATACAAGCCTCCAGCAAAAGTAACACTTGAACAATTAAGGAAGCAAGAGCCAAACAAATGACTTCAGGGGTAGAGAAACAAATTAATGGTTTCTCAGAGTACTGTGCCAAATTACAGTTTCACATTAACAAGTGTGTAAAATACCCAAACAGCACCAATGACTTACTAGATCAAGTTTGATAATGGAAAATAGCCTGGAACAACACACCAGGATTATTTGTTAAACTTAATTATGGATTCTGTACACTTGGGTATGAAACCCATTTATATTATTTATAAAGTTTTTATATTCATAATGTACCACCTACTCTTTTGCAAAGTTCTTTTACAATTATTCCAAATAATCATGTCAAATATTATATTCTTTTTTTTAAATTTTTATTTATTTATGATAGTCACAGAGACAGAGAGAGAGAGAGAGGCAGAGACACAGGCAGAGGGAGAAGCAGGCTCCATGCACCGGGAGCCCGACGTGGGATTCGATCCCGGGTCTCCAGGATCATGCCCTGGGCCAAAGGCAGGCGCCAAACCGCTGCGCCACCCAGGGATCCCCAAATATTATATTCTTATAAAGGATCAGAAAGTGATGCACCTGTTTCTTAGTGGCTAGATAAGAAATTCGAAACACAAGATCACATCACAACACTGTGTACATACGGATACCAGGACCCACGCAACAGAAAGGTACACACTGTATCACTTACCAACTAGAAGACTTTAGACAATTCTTAATCTCAGTATTAGCTTCTTTTTTTTTTTTTTTTTTTTTTTTTTTTTAGTATTAGCTTCTTTTTATGCAAAATGGGGATAATTCCTTTTATGCAACAAATATTTATTGAACATCTATAATGCATCAAATAGTACTTTCCAAAGGTTGTTTTTATTTTAGGATTAGAGATAATAAAAACATAGCTGGTGTTCATTAGAGGTATGTAGGGTTACCCAATTGCATGAGCAGAGGTCTGACTGACTAAATATTCACCAAAGTAGGCAGGCTGAAAATCAACAGTTCCTAAGGGAAATAGAGATACATAGGACATAGGGTGATATGAGATCCATTTGCTTTCCAAAAACAAGGTTATTGGTATTCATTATAGATCTTTATGTATTTTCTCTAGTTAAATCAACCAAACTCAGTCAAGGGCTTTCTCATAATATGGTAGTTTTGAGCTCTAATTTGAACAGGTTGGGGGGAAGGATGCAGACATATAAAAGATTTGCCAATTTGCTTTTCCATTTAGAAGTTTTTCAAAGACATACTTACAAGAAGATGACCTTCCTTCGAATACTAATTTAATGGATAGTCCAACCTATATGGAAAATAAGTTCTTTGAATCAGACTAGAAAAGCAGAATGGAATCAAGAGAAAAACATATGAAATTTGGAAGGAAAAGAACTGTAGTTGGATCCTCAACTTGTCTCAACTGCCAGTTGTGCCACCTTGAAAAAAAAATCTCAAGATTTTTGGATCTCAGTTTGCTCAAGAGTAAAATAAGTATAACGACAACTCTTATCTACAGCATTTCTGTAAGGATCAAATGAGATAACTGTAATAAAAATTCTCAGTAACCTACAAAACACTAAACAAATATAAATTATTTGAGAGTGAGTAGGAACTGCAAACAATCCCAAGGCATCCTTTCTAGTGAAGACATTTGCATGGGTAAATGGTAAAAGGTCTCAAAATTATCCTGGCTGGAGGAAGAGTCATCTCAGCCACGACAATAATAATTTTACTCATTAATGAGGAAGGATGACTAGACTTCGTAGCTGGAAAACAACAGCAGTCATCTCTAAATATTATATAAGAAAAAATGCATGGATAAGATTACTAGGAATAAAAAAACCCCCTAGGATATGGATTAATTTTTAAAGCAAATATAGGGATCCCTGGGTGGTGCAGCAGTTTAGCGCCTGCCTTTGGCCCAGGGCGCGATCCTGGAGACCCGGGATCGAATCCCACATCGGGCTCCCGGTTCATGGAGCCTGCTTCTCCCTCTGCCTATGTCTCTGCCTCTCTCTCTCTCTCTCTTGTGTGTGTGACTATCATAAATAAAAATAATAAAGCTTTAAAAAAATAAATAAAGCAAATATAGAAGATATATTAGCCATAAGTCAAATTTTCTAGAAATGCTTCCTTTTGTGAGGAAAATTTCCTTGTCACACATGTTTTTATTTTCACATGCCAAAGTCCACCTGCATAGGCCAAACAGAGGCTCTACAGAGGCTTTTAACACAATGTCAAATACAATACTAAGTTAGTTATTGTTGATACACTGTTACTAAAAAATATGCACTGATTTAAAAAAACTGAAAATTTTAAGTTTGTTTTATATTAAGCAAAAATGACATACTCACAAATTTGATTTTCAGTCTAAATGTGTAGGAGAAAAAAATTTTTTTGTAAAGATTTTATTCATTTGAGAGAGACAGTGAGTGAAAGAGAAAGAGGATAAGCAGGAGAGGGAGAGAGAGAAGCAGACTCCCTGCTGAGCAAGGAGCCTGACATGGGATTCAATCCCGATGTTATTTGGTGATGATGGTGGTAAGGGAGAGTGGCTCATGACCTGAGCCGAAGGCAGATGCTTAACTGACTGAGCCACCCAAGTGCCCGAGAAAAAATGTCTTGTTCTAGTAAGTTTAGTAAAAATCTCTTCACCATAAAAATAAGCATAATAAAATAAATGACACAGCACTGAAGTACACTATTTCTCCTAAAATGATAGTTACATTGTTATTTTATAATTAGCTATCATTTTGAATAGATTTAAAAATCATATATCCTGAACTAAGTCTCTATAGAGATATAATGACACCATGATGGTAAAGAAGGGGTAGTAACGAATAGAAAAAAAAATTTTTTTTTAAGATTTTATGTATTTATTTATGAGAGACACAGAGACAGAGGCAGAGACCTGGGCAGAGGAAGAAGTATGCTCGCAGAAGCCTGATGCAGGACTCAATTCCAGACCTCGGGATCATACCCTGGGCCGAAGGCAGACACTCAACTGCTGAGCTACCCAGGCATCCCTGAATAGAAAATTTTAAATGCCCAGAAAAGAATGAAAGTTTTCAACACAAATGTATAGGGAAATTTACCAGTTATGTATGGAGCTGTAAAGTCTATCAGACTTGTTAAGAACAATAAAAATACATTTAAAAGGGGTGGGTGCCTGGCTGGCTCAGTCAGAAAAGTGTGTGACTCTTGATCTTGGATCATGAGTTCAAATCCTATACTGGGAGTAGAGATTATTCAAACAAACAAACAAACAAACAAACACACTTTTAAAAAAAGAACAGAACAATAAAAATACATTTTTAACTTAAAAAATATATTAATTTATCCTTGAATCCAAGAATGACAAAGAACTAAGTAGTGATTTCCATTGACTACTGTTCAGTAAAAGGAAACACAATTTAGAAAGTGATGTCAAATGTCTAAGTTTTTCTTACCATGAATAGATCCCACTGACCATGTCATAGTTCTGACATGAAGCATTCATGCTGCTGGGCCCAGCTGCTTTAGAAATAAGTAGCACCACCAAGCCCCTCAACTGGAGGTTTTGCCGGCTATCATGTACCAGCCCCCTGCCAACAAAGAAAGAAGAGGGTTAATATATTCTCACAGAATTAGATCAAGTTAGGAAATTGCTACAATTCACTCAGACTTCCAAAGTCAGAGAAAGACTTGTTGAAAGAAACAGAAGTGGGGAAAGAGCAAGCTAACAGGAGAAAGCAATGAGTTCAGTTAACAACCAGAGAAACCCATGGCTGCTTTTAAAAGTGACAGTCTCCAACTGTGAGGCCTCATGATCTGGTTTCCTCCTCTTTCTGCATTTTCCTATGCTCTATACCCTACACCTCACAATGTCAACAGCTTGCTCAACCCATAGTTTTAAACTGCTGTGTGGTATAGCTGATAGTAACTGAAATACAAATTGTATGGCTTGGAGGTAATGATGTTATTTGGTGATGATGGTGGTAAGGGAGAGTGATAAAAAATGATTTCTGCCTTCACAGGTAGAGAAAATGCTCAGAGAATTAAAGTGACAAATCCAAATGACTTAAAAATTTATTTGATAAGTGATATGGAAATGTATGCCATCAGCAAGTCTTGCCATCTCCTATTATTTATGGAAAGCATTATCATTCTAGACAACAATATGGCTTTAACTTAGCATGTCATTTTACTTTTGCGATGAGTATTGAATTTTCATAATTCCTACTATAACTAAGGCCAGGAATACATTGGTTTTTTTTTTTTTTTCTCAAAGTACTGCAAATGGTTGTCATATAAGAACTAAATGACATCGAAAGAGAGAGAGAGAGGGAGAGAGAAAGAAAGAAAACAAACTATGGGCAATGTATTATAATAAATTAACATTTAGAACAATGCTCATGAGCACTAATCAAATAGATATGCATACATAAATAACAAATATAGTTCTTGAATGTAGTAAAAAAATCATTAAAATTTGTATCATACTTCATTAAATTATTAAGCCTTTCTTGGTAAATTCTGAATAAGGAATTAAATGAATTAAGCTAACATAGCCAAAATTAATGAGTTAGTTCACTACTTAAGAAAAATCTTTGCCCCTCAATGCTTCCAAAAAGAAATTTTAAAAAGAGCCCCTCTGTACCCTCATTGGTTTCAAAATAAGGCAGATCTTGAGGCTCTCTGCAAAGGAACAGATAAAGCTCTTTCTCTAATTATATTTTCCCCTCAATCCTCTAAGTGATCGTCAGCAGGTTTGAGGGGTTAGTAATTTTTAAAAAGAAGTTCTAATTTTCTAGGAAAAAGAGGCTAATCTATAGTAATTAAATTATATCACAAGAGAAACAAATAATCATCAGAAATATCCAAAGCTTTTCATGGTCATGTAGCTTTCTAGTTAGGCCCTGTAGACCTGAACTGCAGAGAGGCTGGGAAGGACTCTATTTTGGACCAAGTAAAAAAAATGGGAACAGGAGCACTTTCTAAGTTTTTTACTCTGAATTACAAATTTTAACTTTTGCTGCTAGACCTTATTAATGTATCGCCTAAGGTGAATCTTTACTCATCCTGTTTTAGATAATAATATTAAAGAGAAGGTCTGAATTGGCTCTTTAAAAAAAAAAAAAAAGACTTTATTGGGATGCCTGGGTAGCTTTGTGATTGAGCCTCTGCCTTTGGCTCAGGTGCTGGTCCTGGGGTCCTGGGATCGAGTCTCTCATCGGGCTCCCTGCATGGAGCCTGCTTCTCCCTCTGCCTGTGTCTCTGCCTCTCTCTGTGTCTCTCGTGAATAAATAAATAAATAATCTTAAAAATATATTTTATTTATCTATTTGAGAGAAAGAGAAAGCACGAGGGAGAGGGAGAAGCAGGCTCCCCGTTGAGCAGAGTCCAATATGTGCTGACTCCCAGGACTCCTGGGATCATGACCTGAGCCGAAGGCAGATGCTTAATCACTAAGCCACCCAGGCGCCCCATGAATTGGTTCTTAATTCTATAAAGGGAAAAGAGGAAGGTGAGGTTGTGTGTATGCATGTGTTTTGGAGGTTGAGCCTGGTTAGGGATGAAGGATTTGATGACACAGTAAGAACTCCAAGAGGCATGAAACTTGAGAAAAGTCTGACTCCATCATGCTGATGAAACAGCTCTGGCAACAGTTTTGACATCTTCCTCAGAGTTCTCAAGAGATGAGACCTTTCACAGGAGACACACGTACAAATGAAGAAGAACAGCAACAACACCAGGAAATCCTTAAATAGTGCTTCACACATGCCAGGAGCCATTCTAAGGATTTACTAAATATTAACTAAATTAATTCACAGCAACTCTAAGAGGGAGGTCCCACGATTATCCTGATTTTGCAGATGAATGAGGAGAATGAGGCATACAGAGAGATCAAGCAACTTGCTCATTGCTGGAAGGCAGTAGGGCCGTGACAACCAACAACAGTTGGTTCAGAGCCAACATCTGAACCCAGGCCAACTGGCTCTA
Source organism: Nyctereutes procyonoides (assembly GCF_905146905.1). Lineage (NCBI taxonomy): Eukaryota > Metazoa > Chordata > Mammalia > Carnivora > Canidae > Nyctereutes > Nyctereutes procyonoides. The sequence goes on from NW_026575051.1 coordinate 64,556,599, forward strand.
GAATCTATTTACACGCTTAACCATTATGCTATAGTGACCCTCGAATCTGCTTCATCTCATGTACAAAACTATTTGCGAGGTAAAATTGAAGAGTGCAGCTTTAGAAACAGGTTTTCAAAAGAATCCTTTTCCCATTCGCTAGTTGTATGACTTGGAGACTATTACCTCCTCTATAAAATAAGGTTAATAACGTCTACTTTTTTTTTTTAAGATTTTATTTATTTATTTGAGAGAGAAAGAGCACGAGGGAAGGGGAAGGGAAGGAAGGAGAGAGAGAGAGGAGCAGACTCCCCACTAAGCAGGGGGTCAATGCAATTTGGGGCTTAATCCCAGGACCCTGAGATCATGACCGAGCTGAAGGCATTTAACCGAATGTGCCACTGAGGTGCTCCAACAATCTCTACTTTCCATTGTCATTTTGTGGAAGAGGCAACAAGAGTAAATAAAGTAAATAACACTGTGGAAGCACATGGTAGGTGATCACGTAATCAGAAAATTACATTCTGTCCCTATTACTTTTTTGTCACCTATTTTTTTCTCAACTTGTATTTTTTTTCTTTCTTCTAGTTCATTTCTCCTCCTATCCCTATCTCTCAAAGTCTAGCCCACTCTACCAGCATACATAATCTATAAATTTCCTTTTCTACCTCCCAAAATAACAAAAGTTAAGGAATTCTTCCCACACACCCCACCTCCTGCAAACATCATCATACGTCACTGAAACACTTGCCACTTTCAGAATGCATTCCAAAAAGGTCAGGAAGAGAAACTGTAGTGGACTGGCTGACGGAAATCAAGAGAACAGTCAGAAGAGCACATCTTCTGACAGCGGTTCACAACACAGAAAACAGATTGACAGCTTAAGTAAATTAAAAGAACTGCTTCCAAACACCACTTCTTTAAATTTACTTCATTAACACCCTTAAAAAAACAGTACCAAAATAAACTGATAATGTCCCCAGCTCAAAAATCAGCTCGCAACCAAAAGAGAATATGAAATTTTGCTTCTGAGCATAAAAAGAAATCCCTAGGATTCTATATTATATAGCTAAGATGTTTCATATAGTCCAGGCTGTACTTGGCCCAAAACAGCATGAGTTCTCAGTGCCTCTGAGGGTGAAATCCTACACTGCCATATGCATGCCTGAAGAAAAAGCTATGGATGCTAGCTTGGAGAACAGCTAAGTTGGTGTTCTTGGCAAGCTAAATTGGTCCAAGCAAAAATGTAGCGAATGCTTATTGTATGGTAGGCATGGTGTAAACAAGAGTGGATGACATGATGAGCACTGGTGAGCTGTGGTCTTCCTTCTTGTGGATAATACAGTCTGGATTAAAAATCCCAATGAAATATGGCATGGGATATACAAGGGCTGTGGCAGCATAAAGAAGGGCAACTAACTAGAGGCAAAGAGAGGTGAAAGAGACCTCCCTGAGACCTAAAGGATGAGGAAGTAGCCAGGGGAGCCAAAGCTGGGAGGGAAGTGAAGGGGGGAAAAAAGTGTTCCAAAGAAGAAACAATAAGGGCAAAGGTTCGAAGGAAAGACAGGAGGACACGGCTATTTCCAGAACCAAAATTGCAGGAGCACAGTGTGTGAATGGAAGAATTGGGTGAAATGAAAGCTAGAGGAACACCTGAGAGCAGTCTTTTCGTCTGAAAGGGCTCCATCTTGGTAGGAGATAGAGTTACTGCAGAAACTGACACTACTGGATAAAAATATGAAAATACAGCAGGCCAATTGTGACTTAACATGAAGAAATTAAAAGACAAAGTGCCCTCTGGTGATGCTAAGTCTCCTTGTTAACAGAGATGTTTGGGAACGTGCACAGCCTCTGACATATGCATTGACGAGAAGCCGGGACTATTTGACATCTGAAGTTTTTTCTTACTCTGATTCTTTATGATCTCACCTCACTTATCTAATTACCTAATACTCTACAATAGGTATAACAGGCACAAAAATTAGAACAATCCTTTATTGTCATCAAAATTACAGTGTCATGAATGAAAGCAATATTTAGTACCTTGTCATCTTCACCATTGAAGTTCTACAGAATTGTGTTCCTTTTAGCTAAGGTAAACTAAAACTTCATACAGAGTGAATACCTTCTATAAATTAGTCACTGTGCTAGCTACAGATACAAGTGTGAGCAAAACCAGGCATGGGGCTTGTGGGGCTTGCTGGTGGAAGAGACTGGAAATAATGAAAGAATCACAAAGAAATGTAAAATTATAATGGCAATAAAGGCCACAAACATAAACACTGTGAGTGTTTATAACAGGGGAACTGACCTAGTGAGGAAAGTCAGAGGCTTCCTTGAGGAAGTGATGACAGAGTTGACAGCCAAAGGAAGAATAGATATAAAAGGGGTTAGTGGGAAGAGAACAGACAAGAGTATATCTGCAGCAAAAATATAGGCATAGGTGAGGCTGAGGGCGCTGCACAAAGTGAGGCTGGAGACAGAAAGGACTAGACCACACAGGTCGGAAGGCCATGTAAGACTTCTGCTTTTTACCCAAAGAGCAGCGTGAAGCCACTGTAGTTTTTATTAAGCAGCTGATGACATAATCAGATATTTTATTTTATTTTAAAGATTTTATTTATTTATTCATGAGAGACACAGGGAGAAAGAGAGAGAGAGAGAGGTAGAGACACAGGCAGAGGGAGAAGCAGACTCCATGCAGGGAGCCCGACATGGGACTCAATCCCGGGACTCCAGGATCAGGCCCTAGGCCGAAGGCAGGCGCTAAACTGCTGAGCCACCCAAGGATCCCCATAATTAGATATTTTTTTAAAAGCCCACAAAGGGGATCCCTGGGTGGCTCAGCGGCTTAGCACCTGTCTTTGGCTCAGGGCGTGATCCTGGAGTCCTGGGATCGAGTCCCGCGTCAGGCTCCTGGCATGGAGCCTGCTTCTCCCTCCTCCTGTGTCTCTGCCTCTCTCTCTCTCTGTGTCTATCATAAATAAATAAATCTTTAAACAAAAATTAAAAAAAAATAAAAGCCCACAAAAAGGGACGCTTGGGTGGCTCAGTGGTTGAACATCTGCCTTTGGTCCAGGGTATGATCCTGGAGTTTCGGGATTGAGTCCCACATCGGGGTCCTGTGAGGAGTCTGCTTTTCCCTCTGCCTGTGTCTCTGCTTTCTCTGTGTCTCTCATGAATAAATAAAATATTTTTAAAAAACCCACAAAAATCTTGTCATCAGTGGAAAAAATGACTTGCATGAAGGGGAAGGAGGAAAACAAAGAAAATGGGTATGAGGAGAGCTGTTAGGAAGCTTTTACAATAGTCAATGAGAAATATGGGGGTAGGATGGTAGACGGACTAGAAAGGTACCAAATCTAAAGTAATATTTCAATTCAATTTAAATACATGTTGGATATTACAGACTCCTGGAAAATAAGCTAATATGGATATAGCACTAATTTTAAATACTATCATGCTGGGGATCCCTGGGTGGCTCAGCAGTTTAGCGCCTGCCTTCGGCCCAGGGCCTGATCCTGGAGACCCGGGATCGAGTCCCACGTCGGGCTCCCTGCATGGAGCCTGCTTCTCCCTCTGCCTGTGTCTCTGCCTCTCTCTCTCTCTCTCATGAATAAATAAATAAAATCTTAAAAAAAAACTATCATGCTGAAAAGTCTGTAGTTGAATTTTAGGGCAGAGTCGGCGGGAGGGGGGACACTTAGCCCTCCAAAATTCTGCTCTAGATCTACAACAGATGGAAACAGCAAACACACACTAATATTCTAATAGCTACACATTTCATGATGACATAAGGATTGAATAGGCCAAACTTTGTGCGACTCAGCTCTATATCTTTCTTACATTACAGTTAATGGCTAACAGCATTTCTCACTGCACCATCATATCTTTCCACTACCACTACCTTCCTCCCAATCCTGTATTTCAAATCCTCAAATCACAGCTATAGCACTTTTTTTTTTTAAGGTAGGGACAGGGGTTAAGGGAGAGAAAGTGAGGGAATCTTAAGCTGGCTCCATGCCCAGCACAGAGCCTGATGTGGGACTTGATCTCATGACCCTGAGATCATGACCTGAGCCAAAATCAAGAGTCAGAAGTTTAATGGACTGAGCTACCCAGGTGCCCCGGCACCTTTCCATATATCCTCTAAAATTCCATTTCTTAACATATATGTACCAAACATGAGAGGTATACAAAGAAATAAGTGGTATAATAAGAGTTATAATAATAGGTTCAAAATATGGCTAAAGTGAAGTAGAGGGGGCATTCAGATTGAGCTTGAGAGCTGGTCAGATTTCTCTGACCAGAGAATGGAGGTAAGACTGGAATGGAGTTAATGGAATGGAAAGAAGGGTATTTGAGGAGAAAAAAACAGGTTGTGCATGATAAGAAGGTAGAAGAATGAGGAGCAGGTTCTGGAGCTGTGGGGCTACCCATTTGCGCAATATGTGAAGATGAACAAGCCCAGAAAAAAGACAGTCTAAAGAATGAAGGGCCTTGAAAGTCAGGTTTAGAGTTGGGACGTTATTCTGCAGGCAATCTGAAGGCAGGGATGGTTTGTCAGCAAGGGAGTAATGTGATTAGAGCTAAAGACTAAAACTGTTACTCTGGGCTTAATACTGTTACTCTGGCAGTGGCATGTTGGGTGCAATGGAAAGGAGATGGAAGATTAGTTAGGAGTAGCTTCTTCCAATAGTCCAGGTGGGAGATAATGAGAGCCTAAATTAGGGCAGTGGCAGCAGTGACGGCAAAGAAGAGCTGAATGATGGCCACAGCAAGAAGGTGGAACAGGCTAGTCTGGCCAGCTGACTGCATGCACTGAAGGAAATATAAGGGCTGAATGTGAGGTTCAAACCTGTTTCCTGGAGGTGATGATGCTAGGATTCATGGGGATTGGAAGAAAAAGGAGAGTTAATGGGGAATTAATGAGCTCAGTTTTGGACATGTTAACTTTGAATGCAAGAAAGACTTCCAGATGGAGATGCCCAGCAGGTAGCTGGAGATGCTATGGCTACAGATTTGGGATGCATCTTCAAAGAGGTGATGGCTGAATTAGTACGATTGATGGATGGGTTTTTAAGGAGAGAAAAAAAAAAAGAGGGAAGGGAAGGGATGAGAAGAGAAAAGGAATCTTGGGAGAATTCCTTTACTTAGGGGATGGAGGAATGATAAGTAATCAACATGAAGGAACACAGTATGTCCACAAAACAAGTAAAAGGGGTTTCCAGATACCCAGAAAGAAGTGTGAACATGCATGCACAATGGAGACAGAGAACTTTAGCAGTGCAGTACACAGAAACTACGACCAGTAGTTGCCCCTTCCACTGTTTTTTATGATACTTATTATAAACCCCTAGGTTTCATTCACACTTAAAACACTGAATAATAAAAATGATAGCAACAACACAATGACTTCAATGTGCTATAATGCCAGGCATGTGTTATCTTCCATGTATATACTTGAATTCTCAGAAAGCCCATGTAAGGTAACTGGTCACTATCTTTTGACAGAAAAGGAAAATTAGAAAAAAGGCTGAGAAAAGTTAAATACTTACTAGTCACACTAGTCAATTAGTAATGGAAGTACCAAGATCTACGTGATATTTGGACCCCAAAGTCTAGGCTCACTCACGCTTTCCAGGCTTGCTATTACTGAATTATTTGCTCACAGGTACTACCTCACAAGCCTGTGAAAACCTTGAAGGTACCCAGGCTTGTCATCTTTGGATGCCCTGCACCTAGCAGAGTAACTGACATAGAACAGGTCTCCCAAAAAATATAAGAAGAGAGAATAAATAGCTTCAAGAAGTAGAACAGCAGATTCTCCATCTCACACATCCCACCCAAACAGCCCCATTACTATTCCCGACTTTCCCCATTTCTCCTGTTCTTCATTTGCTGCATTCAGCCAGTCATCTCTGCATTTTGAGTCACTCTTCCTAAATCAGAGTGTATTCTTTAAAAGTGACAGCCACAAAGGAGAAAAGTCCCAACACACTCTAAAGAACATGCTGAGATTTTCATGCTATACTGGAAAGTTACTGTACAGGAGAATTATACCACATTGAAGGACATACTCCTCAAGTTTTAAATAGAACTCAACTTATTGGCATGTTTATGTGTTTTGTTTCCTCATTTAGGAGCACTGAATTCATTGCTGCATCAGTTCCCCTGAGAGAAGGCTGTCCTCACTTTGAGCAGAAGGTAGGGATTAGTTCCAGATGGAGAGTTGAGGTAGGATGGCGGAATTGGGGCACGAGAGAAAACTTCTGAGATATACGCTCAGGAGTTCAGAATTCTAACTTATGCCATGATCCAAATCACAATCTTTTGGAACATTTATAGTCAAATATTAAGGAAACACTTAACCACTTACAAAGAAAGGACCATCACCCTTGAGTCAGCCCAAAGCATCTCAAAATAAAACTGCAGTGAAAGAAGCAGTACTGCTTAGACCCTCATAGGAAGAACTCCCTCCAATACTAACACCTAGAGGTATAGAGTTTTTCTATTTTATTATCCCACTGTAGATAATTCCAATTACAGTAAGTCAATCAAAAAAATACTTTGATACTACATAAGTATCAAGGATAAATGTCAAATCTAACATATATGAAGTGGGTTGATTGATAAGATTCCTAATAATGCTTTATGACAGTGACTGCAACCCCTAGTTACAATTTTTTAAAGTTTATATCCAGATAACTGAAACATAAGGATGGCCTACAAGGTGCACAGTTTTTGCCAGAGAATCATTAGAAATACTCTTAACTTTTCTAATTTTTTAAAGATTTTATTTATTTATTTATTCATGAGAGACACACACACACACACACACACACAGAGAGAGAGAGAGAGAGAGAGAGAGAGAGAGAGAGAGAAGAGAGAGAGAGAGGCAGAGACACAGGCAGAGGGAGAAGCAGGCTCCATCCCAGGAGCCTGATGTGGGACTCGATCCCGGGACTCCAGGATCGTGCCCTGAGCCAAAGGCAGGCGCTAAACCGCTGAGCCACCCAGGGATCCCTTTTCTAATTTTTTTGAATGCTGACTATAACCTGCTAAATTGATTTTGTGACCCACTAATGAGTTGCAAACTGCAGTTTTTTGAAAAATAGTGTTTTAAGTCATGTAAAATATGTGATATGTAAAGTCAAAAGAACTGGAAGCATAATGTAAAATTAATTAAGTAGGGACCGAATTAATACTATTTAAAATAAACAAAAAAATCTGGCCATATACTCTAGAACAAATTTAGAGTTGCAAGAAAGCATTAAAACTTTTTTTAATGACATGGAAAAATACTTAAAATGTTAAATGAAGATAGAATATAAAACTGTATACATAATATCTCAATTATGTTTCAATATATGCACATATATATGCATATAAACAAGGCCAAGGACAAAAACTAGAAAAAAATATGGAAAACATTACATTTTAAATCTGGGTGTCATTATATAGGTGTTCAATATACAAAGTGTCCTTGTATTTTTCTGTATGCTTAAACTACTTTGTTTAAAAAATGAAAAGGAACAAGACAGGAAGCAAATATCCCTAAATGGTAACAAGCATTAATCAACAGATTTTTAGATTAAGGGTGATTTATTTCCTAAAATGCGTAAGAGCACAGATCTCTTTTTAAATCTGGAGAAAAAAGTACTGAATTTTAAGAAAAACAGAATTTTAAGAAGGCAGATGACTTACTACATTATAGTTGTGTTTCTCATTTCAAGAAAAAAATTAAACCCACATTTCATGAACCCCAGAGTCCTATGTTGGGTACCTTGTAGATTCTCATATTTCACCTCTAATTTTTCTAAGATTTAGATACAAAGGCAATGTTTAAATGGTATCAAAGGAGTGCTGTTAAATATATATATATAATTAGTAATTCAATGACAGTAATATTACTCAGTTGTAAAAGAAAAAAAAATTAACACTCATGAAAATTGTTTTAAAGCACTATAATTTGAGGGAGACTAAAAATAGTCTGCATGTCACAGATTTTTATGTAAAATTAGCAGAAGAACTGCAGGTTAATTTCGATTGACAAAATGACCCAAATTGTATTATTCCTGCCATATCTATCCTGAGACTAAACTGCCCTAGACTTGAAACAACTTTAGGGCCTGGGGTGACCAGCCCTTAGTATCTGGGAGCTGTAGCAGTCACTGACATGGCTTGAGGGCCACGTGCGCATCCCACCCGAATTAAATCCCTGAGGGACAGCAGGGCCAAGGAACTGCCTTACCAAAGCCCTCCCCAAGCTGCAATTAGGTTTGATGGGCATGTGGCAGGAGACAGGCGCTGGAAAAAAAGGAAGTAAAAGAGAAGAGAAAGTAGAATGGGGGTAGGGCATAGGGGTTGTTCAGCAGGGAAGGGAAGTCAAGCCAGGTGCTTTTCAGAAATGATTACTGAACACCAGCAGTTTAATGATACGTGATTGAAATAAAAAAGAAGTATAAAATAATGCCATAATTGATCAAGTTTACAGCAAGAGGTAGGCTGGCCACCCTAGAATTAAACATGCCACCAGAAAAAAAAAAAACCCACAAAGACTTTTGGACTCAAATGATAACTGAAGATTTAAAATTATGAATGTAGAAAAATAGGGCCATTTAAAAAAATAATATTTTGATCACACTGAAAACGGTTAAAATTATCTCATACAATAATTTTTACATACAGACCTCTTTTGTTCACATTTTTAAAAAGCAATTTAGTGTTGAAGCAAAGGGTAGAAAAATTGAGTGCTGGAATACAGGCATCATTACACTACACAGACACACAAGACTCACACCACCACTCAAGCGGTGACACTGGCTAAGAGCTAGCGCTGTGAATTACACCTCCTACTACCACCATCCGTCTGCACAGGGAATAAATCAACCAAACATGAATGAGTGTTCCCTTAATGCTCAGTGCTTTTCTCAACTTGCAGTCCTGATTTCAATAGACTCTGCCACTCAAAGAGAAGTACTCTCAGATTAATCTTCCATAATTTTCTGTGGTTTTATTCAGCTACTATATAAGCACATTTTTATACTGAAAAAGAATCTCTTTAGAAGAAAAAGAATGTCTCAATGTAACACTCCATTTGTCTAGTATTTGGCCTATCAGTCCTATTGGCTAATGAAGGTGATTCAATTGTGCAAAATTTAGAATATCTGCATTAGAATAAGTTGGAAGAGATAAAAAGGTAAAAGGTCATTCGATTGGCTTTTACTTAACATTAAAAGGTAAAGCCAAAAGTAAAGATATGCTAGCAGATGGAAGAAGCCAGTAAAAACAAGTTGGAAAAAAAATGATGAAACACTTTACAGAGAAACAGATAATACCTCAAGGGCAAATTGGGGTGGGGGGGGCTGGGGTGTAGCAAAGTGAAATGCAGCATGGATTTTGGCAGGAAAGATGAGGTTTTAAAAAATGAATAGAAAAACAATCAAAATCTAAAGCCATATTATTGCAACATGATGGTTCAGAAATCAAGAGCAAAATTTTTAGGAACATCTCTTTTATTTTCCCAAAATCACCACTGAAATCAAGGTACAGGAAACCAAAATATGAAAGAATTGCAAGTGACAGGTGGTGGGACACAGACTGTGTGTGTTCATCTTTCACAGAACCTCCACAAGAGAAAAGATCCCATGATTGGCTGCCTAAATTCAAATCTATCCAGTTCTCATAATCACAAATATTGCCACCCAATAACATTAAGACCTTCAAAATATTTAAAACAGCCACCTGGGAGCCTGGCTGGCTCAGTGGGTGGAGTGTGTAACTCTTGGTAGTGACTTCCAGCCCAACATGGTGGGGAAAGGGGGCAGAGATTACTTTAAAAAAAAAATAATAAATAAATAAGCAAGCCACTAACAGAGGTAGTAAAGGGAAACGATTACTATGATAGTGGCATCTCCCAAATTATGTGTGTCAAGAGGAAAACACAATTTGATTTTTCTTATAGTTTCATTCACATGGTATTAACTAATAGGATGGCACCTACTGAATGAAGAGAGATGGCTGGGATAAATTACACACAGATTATTCTGGGCAATTTAATCTTCAGATAACAATAACACTTGCTGTACTCTACTAGGTCACAAGGTTATTCTGGGAAGAAATCCCTCATTTGCCAGATTGCCAGCAAGCTTCCTTTGGGTAGACGGACTGTCTCATCCACCCCGGTGTATCCCCAAGCTTTCATGGGCGTTAGCTCATCTAACCTGACAACCATCCTGCGAGGTGGTAGTTTTCTTCATTTTCTGATGAGGATACTGAGACACACAGTTTCTTTTCTCTATGTCAGCAATTATCACTGACAGACTAGGTAGTTGTATTCATTAATTTCATTATTGTCTTCCTAGACTAGAAATGTCAGCATGTTACAACATATTTACTTATCCACAGTTGTATCTCCAGTGCTTGGAATAGTGCCTGGCACACACAGATATTCAATAAATACTTACTTACTTACTGAATGAATGAATGAATAACCTGCCCAAGATTATATAACCACTAAGTGAGAGAACTGGGGCTCAATTCAGACATCTGCCTCTGAACCCCATATTAACCCAATAAGAAATAATGATCACAGCAGCATTAAAATACAGAGAATAAAAACGAATGGTGGCTTAGAATCAGAGCTTAAAAAGTATCTTATAGGTAAGAGGTGTGAAAAAAAAATTTAGGAGATCCCTGGGTGGCTCAGCGGTTTAGCATCTGCCTTCCACCCAGGGCGTGATCCCCAGGGTCCCATGATGGAGTCCCACATCGGGCTCCCTGCATGGAGCCTGCTTCTCCCTCTGCTGGTGTCTCTGCCTCTCTCTCTCTGTGTCTCTCATGAATAAATAAATAAAATCACTTAAACATTTTTTTCTTTTAAGTTAATTTCTCCTAAGCACCTCTTTAAAACTTCTCTTGATTACAGGTCTGGTGCATTGAGAGCTGGACAAGCAGTTGGGTGCAGCCTTCTCCTTACAGGCAACTGCAACAAGATGCACAGGCAGCACAGAGCCAGAGGATTTGCGGTCCATTAAACACAAGGCCATGGGAAGCCTTGAATAGCGCCCATTCACACAGAGGCTGAGTAAAGTTTGCACTGCTGTGAAAGTGCTGTCCACGTTAGAAACCACAACTGAAAAACAACAACTAAAACCCTCACAGACTGCAGGAGTAGCCAGGGTCTATACCGCAGTCAGGGAGTCTTAGGCTGAAATGAGGATCTGTGCAGGCCCACTTTGTGGCTTATGGCCTGTGCCCTTTTGGTGGCCTGTGACAGTCGATCCTCTAAAACAGTCCACAAAACTATAACTTTTAGGGAAAGAAGAGAGGACATTTTTCATCATTTTTAACTGAACACCTTGGATCCTTTCCTTGAAATTGGGCAGAACATGAATTTCCCCATGAAAATAGTTAGTGTTAATAATTTATATATATTCTATGTTTTTATTTCTAGGAATATATTAAAATAAGACAGGAAATTTATATTTAGGAATTTTTTGTTTCCATTATAATAGCTCTATTTTGTCCTAATTCATACTAAAATAATTCATTTTTTAAAAAAAGATCTTATTTATTTGCGAGAGACCAAGAGCAAGAGAGATCACACGGATAGAGAGAAGCAGACTTTCCACCGAGCAGAGCGTTCAACGTGGGGCTCAATCCCAGGGACCCCAAGATCATGACTGAGTCGAAGGCAGACGTTTAACCTACTGACCCACTCAGGCACCCCTAAAACAATCCATTCTTTTAAGGTAAAAGAGAGTAAAGGATAGCACGGTAACTATAAAGTACTGGGAAAAAGAAAAAAGAAAAATAAATAAAGTACTGGGAAACGTCAAAAATGCTGTGGTCATGATTAGGCTTTGCCTCATTAGGATGTCATTTCTCCCCCACAGTTTTCCTTCTGGAAGAGTTTAGGGCAAGCGCTGAAAATAACAGCCCTTATTTCATTAGAAATGAGAAAAAACTAATGAGATAAGCCACAGATTCTCCCCTCTCCACAAAAAAGACAGTGGAACTTAACGGACATCCATCTGCCTATCCTTTTGACTTTCTGTGGGCAAGAGTATGGCAATGGGAGGGGGAGGACAGGGAGCAAGCTACCAGTTCTACAGCATATACTGTGAGCACCACACTTCACATGCAGTCAACAACCTCGTGAAGGAGGTACTACGGTTATCTCCAGTTTATACAGTGAGAAAGCTGAGGCTTGGAGATAGGTTAGTTTCTTGTCCAAAGTCAAAGGTAAGTAGAGAGTCAGAATTCAAAATTGGGACTATTTGATTCCAAAAATACTCCTGCAATTACTGGTTATTGTTGAAGTTCTTTGGTTCCCAGTGACCAATAATGTGGAGGCAAGGAGAGGACTCCAAAGTGAAAGGGCAGATGGAACTTCATCCTGTTGGTACAGGGATGAAGAGACTCTGAACAATCACTGGAATATCAAACTAAAATAAAACAGCTATTGTTAGTTTTAAAATTCTATTAACTACTCAAAAAATTAGTATCTATATTTATTGCGATGTACAGACTTATAGCACACTGTTTACTTCATATTTCTAAACTGAAATATTTCCCTCGGTATCAAGGTCACTTTAGCACCATAAACAATCCAAGATTCAAAACACTGCTCACTGATAGGGACCCGTTCTTGTCCACTTGATCCCAGATATAAACCCAAGTGATAGCTAATATCTACTGCAGGTACTACTCTTAGCACTTTGTAGGCATTTACTCACTCAAACTTCATGCAAGGATGTAAGGTGTCATTTTGTATTCTAATTTTACAGATGATGAAACTGAGACACAAGGAAAGTAATAAGTAAGTGGTAGGGCCATGATTCTAACCCAGGCATCAGGATTCCAGAGCCTACATTTTCCTCACCCTTCCTGCTCCTTCTTAAAAAAACAACCTCAAACTTACAGAAAAGTTCTAAGTACAGAACAAAGAATTTTTTTCCTGAATCATTTATAAGTCAGTAATACATCACTACCATCTAACTCTCAGATGCCATGTAAGTTTTGCCAGTTATCCCAATCATATTCGTTAGAACAAAAGGATCCGATTCAGAATTACACATTGTACTTAGTTGTCATGTCTCTGGTTTCCTTTAATCTAGAACAGTTTCTTAGTTTTTCCTTGACCTTCATGGCCTTGATGATTTTGAAGATTATAGGTCAGTTATTTTGTAGGAGTTCCCTCAGTGTGGGTTTACCAGACATCTCTTCATGATTAGATTCAGGTTGTGCATCTTTGGCAGGGGTATCATGGAAATGATTTTGTGTTCTTCCCACCTCAATTTTAGGTTGTTGCCTCATAGTAGATTTTTACTTTGACCATCTGATTAAGGGAATATCTACCATACTTTTCAACAGTAAAGACATACGTTTCCTCTTTAAAATTAATAAGTTTTGTGGGTGTGGGGAGGTACTTAGAAACTATATAAATATCCCATTCCTCACGTATCAGAGCATGCCAGACATTGGTGAACACTTACAATCATTGCATCTCCTGAGCGAATATGTATCATTAACTCAATAAAGTAAAAAAAAAAAAAAAAAAAAAAAAAGGAGGGGGAGATAATAATGTATTTCTGCAAATTTTCTTAAATGAATAAAAAAGAAAATTTATGAGGTTCAATTGATAGCAAATTATCGAACCGTGGAGGTTTCAGTATTTGAGATACACAGTCATTATCCTGTCCCTGAGAAAAAATTCCACAGTTAGTAATAATGATAATGTCAAAGGTAAAGGAAAATGTCACAGATTTTGTTTTAAATAATGGCTTTTAGGGGCACCTGGGTAGCTCAGTGGTTGAGCGTCTGCCTTTTGCTCAGGACATGATCCCGGGGTCCTGGGATCGAATCCTGCATCGGGCTCCCTGTGAAGAGCCTGCTTCTCGCTCTGCCTATGTCTCTGCCTCTCTCTGTGTCTCTCATGAATAAAATCTTTAAAAAAATTTTTTTTAATAAATAATGGCTTTTAAAAACATACTGCAAAATAAGTATGATCTCAAGTTTAGCAGAGGGAGAAACTAGGGAGGATATAAAAATTTAAAGAGACAAAAAATGTTTCCTACCATATTAAAAGTAAAAAATAAAATTGACAAAAGTAATGGGACAAAAGTAATCACTCTCTCACATTGCTAATAATGCTCCAAAGCTTATGAATTTGAGGACGATAAAAGTATAAAATCTTTGCTTCTGAACACATCTGTCAAAAACCTAATGAATGTGGTCAAGTGTAGGCAATGATTTCCCTTGGTATAAAGTTTTAGTGTGGTTATGTTAATAAGAATGGTATTTTTTGTATCATCATCATCATCATCATCATCATCAAAAGTTTCTGCCTTCCCTCAACAGTAGCCAGACTAACACTAAATTTAAAGAACAAGTGAATCCCGTAACCAATAATATTTCAAGATAATTTTGTTTTATTATTCATACACAGGTTGAAATTAGAAACTTATCAATAGATAAGTAGGCCTATCAAGTAGGCTTGATTGTTTGGAATGTGTTCTTCACCTTTAGACATTCTGTATTTTGATCCATGCTTGCTGAATGGGTCTAACTGCTGCATAGTATTGAAGAGCTGAAAAGAGATCTATACTATATAAGCACTGACAATCTTCACACTATATTCTGGTCCCCATTCGATCTGGTCTCCAAATGTGATATAAATGCTTTGCAAGCTACTGCTTGCATAAAAAAATTAGTAAAAATTATAGTTAAAAAAGCACAATTATTTAAGCTCTACTAAAAAGTCTAATATTCTCATTCTTTCTGGAAACGCTGTTATTCTGTCTACATTCTTCTAAAATGTTCTTTAGTTAACTACAGTGGGATCCAGTATTTTCCATTCAGAGAGGATTAACAGAGCTTTCTACTGAAATACATTTCTGAAACAATCTTTCAGATGACAGGAAAACATTTTTATATTTATATGGGATTTTAAGGGAATGGGCTAATAAGCTAAGACTTTTTGGTAAAGAAACTTTCTGAATCTCAGAAACATGGTTAAGTTTATCAATTCAGAGGCCTGCTAAGTCGCATTTAACAATATCACAAATTTAAAATGTTACTTAGGGGGCACCTGGGTGGCTCAGTCGATTAAGGGTCTAACTCTTGATTTCAGCTCAAATCTTAATCTCAGGGTCATGAGTTCAAGACCCATATTGGGCTCCACATGGAGCTTCAAAAAAATCCTTAAAAAATAAGTAAAATTTAAAAAATGTTACTAAGAAATGTATTTTGTATTAAAGCAAACTTACATAAGAAAATGCAGCAAAAGTATGTGTCTCAAAAAGAGCAGAAAATCCATTAGGTTAGTATTGCGATTATGAGTTTATCTTTCAAAGATTCTTAAATTTTATAAGGATGGGCCCAGATTATCTTTTGATTTTTCAATAATACAGAAAAGATTCACACAAATTTAACTGTACCAAACATTCTTAAGTAAGTCAATAGGAAGAAACAAACAGAATAATCTTGGTTTGGCATTTATAGTTGCATAAATTGAAATAAGGATTTCCTCCCATTTTTAAAATATAAATCTCAATTATACATTTTACATATTACATTTTGCATATTTTAGAAGATTCTAAAATTCTATTATTAAAATTCTCTTTAGTGCAACTTACATTAAGTACTCCATTTGTTTCATTTTATCACAAAACTGTTCTTGTATTCACACTTATTATAAGAGTATTTTTTAATAGGCACACTTTTTAAAGTCAGAACCATTCTGTTTATTTTATTTTATTTTTTTTTTAATGACGGTCACAGAGAGAGAGAGAGAGAGAGAGGCAGAGACACAGGCAGAGGGAGAAGCAGGCTCCATGCACCGGGAGCCTGACGTGGGATTCGATCCCGGGTCTCCAGGATCGCGCCCCGGGCCAAAGACAGGCGCCAAACCACTGCGCCACCCAGGGATCCCCAGAACCATTCTGTTTAAAGCCAGTACTTCCCTGCTGTAATTTTTCTCATATTAGCTAATATGACAGTAGTAACTAAACACGGTTAGACATGCTAATTACATTACAACCGCCTTTCCTCCCCAGATATCGTATTATTATATTTGTTACCTCTTTAGACTCCTTTTAACTGTAATATCAATAAAGTTCTTCTGAAGAAGCAAAGCCTTTACTTATAAAAATAGTGGCACCCCTCAATAGGATAGCCTTAACATTTTCTCCCCAGTTCTTGAAAATGCCAAAGATTTTCAAATTAAGAGTCCTTCCATTTAATTTGTGCAATCTTGAGATAAAATATCAGCCTAGAAATAATAAATGAATTTTACAGGAAAATGACTTATAGAAAATCACTGGAAATGTAAAAATGTACTTTTCTATTCTTTTTCTCAGGAAAAGAGCTTATGATTTTAAAAGGTTGGCGATTTTAAGCAAACACTCAGTGGTTTTGGAAATGTAGTTTCCATGGCAACCAACATGGTCTTCTTTATATAGCATAAACAGATGGTAAAGAGTGGTCATGTTTGTTTCTTTGCCAGTATATCAATAAAACTGCTGTAATACTGTACTGAATACACTTGAACTATTTAATAAATTTAATATACTAACCACAAGATCTAGTAATTTAGACAGACAAATATAATTAACTAGTATCTGAGGTTTTTTTCTTTTTAATAAACACATGAGGATCTTGAACAGTGAAGTCACTATACTATACTCCACAGAGTCAACAGTCTTCCTTGGCAAGACTCTGTACAAATGTTTTCTCAGCACTTGCCATGCAGGGCCTATCACCACAAATATGAATCTCATAAGGAGAAAATAATGGATTGAAATAATAAAAGTGGAATCGTGTCTATAAATGTATTCCTTGGCCATCTTTTCTTCAAGAACAAATGGGAAATTAAGAAGCACAAAGAGTTTCTTTACCATAAACAAGAGGTTGTAAAGCAAATGGCAAATCATTATTTAAAAGTCAGATTCCATTCCACGTACAAAGCAGCGGCTTTCAGAGGTGCAGGTGCTCTGAATTCCACAGGTTTAACTGTGGTAACTTGCTAGGCACTATTTGCTAAAAAACTTAAGTAAGCCAAGAAACTAGAAATGTGATTTAGCCCGGCAGTAAAAGTTTGAACAGCCAATTCCTGCATGTATTATCAACACCTTTGAAGCAGTAACCCTGTATCTGGAAGACAAGCAGTCAGGAGGGGCTGTACCCGAGCCCGTAGCTCCACAGGAGCACTGGCAATCCTTCTCAACAGGCTCATCTGAGAGGCGCTGACATATTTTCCAAGCTAGGGGAGGAATGCTTACCTGAATAAGAAGAAAAAAAAAAAAAGAAAGAAAAAAACCTTGGGATAATATTTACTATTTTTAATTATATAAACAGCCGTCTGATTACACTTATAAAACAATATTCAGTAAACGACAACTGTCTTGTATTCTCCCTCTCACGCATCTATCCCTAAAATTTGCTGACTATCAGCATTTATAAATTTTTTTCTATGCTTCTCACATCAAAGCAAGTTCATTGGAAGTGAGGTATTTCATTTTGTAGAACAATCCATGATGGGAACACAGAAAAAAGGTATGCATATTTATGAAAGGAGTGACTTTGGATGATGTAAAGTATATCATGGTTTAACTGAGAAACAACAACAAAAAATTTCATTTAAAACATTTTAAGAGTAGAAGAGACTGTCCTAGATTTATATTTGACTCACTGGGAAAAAAAAATTAATTATGTATCTTGGATGAGCTACAGTGAACTCCACAGTCTACTAAAACTGCTGCCATAACATAATTTGGGGGAATTATTTAAACCTGGAGAAACTAGGAAAGAGCCTCCTTTCTCATATGAGGCTGGAAAGTCTCCAACAAGGTACCAAACTCAGCCACCCAAAAAAATCTACATGCCTACCAACAGCGAGTGATCACTACCCAAGATATCACGTAACCAGAAGCCCTTTTCAGAAGATTTCCAATGTGTCTGAAACTACCTAGCAAACCGACAGCCTCCAGCTTAGCTTAATTTCTTCTGAGAGTGGTTCTCAACCCTGGCAATAAAGTGGAAACAACTAAGAGCTTTAAATATAATGATACGAACATCCTAGGCATATGTCAATTTAGACAAAATTACATACTCAACGAGTCAACTATACTTCAATTAAAAACATTTTTTTTTTAAAAGCACGCTCCTCAGGTGTAACTCTAATGTGCACCAGAGAAATTGTGATTCATGTTTCTCTTTACCCGTGATGAGAAAGAGATCTCAAATCACCACTTTTATCTTTTCAGGATACACAATTCAGTGTTAGATTTCTTTTCCATTACAGAGAGGCACAAGACTAAAGCAGAGACACTGTTGTACTGAATTATTTGGTAAATTTTACTATAAAGGAGTTCAACAAAATACAAGACTGGGGTATAAAAAAACCTTCCCCTACGA